>NC_048308.1:33488403-33845898 GCF_013100865.1 Trachemys scripta elegans | reverse complement strand
CCGGAGTGCGCAGCCCCCCCCCCCCCCCCCCCCGGAGTACTGCTTTACTGTGTTATATCCGAATTCGTGTTATATCAGGTCACGTTATATCAGGGTAGAGGTGTATGTGCACAGAGTGTGTTTACAGTCATGTGTATGCAGCTGTGACACAAAGAATAACCAGGGATATAGTCAGTATAATAAATATGCACACATACATATATATAGCTAGATATAGATAGCTATTTAAGTGTAAAAGACACTCAGCCTTAACTGTGAAATCAAGAGCAGTGCTTACATCATATAAACCATAATCCCCCTCCCCCCACAAAATGCATTTTTATTTCTGATAGTGTGTAGTTAGATGAGAATTTTTAATAGATATATTATCTCTAGAGTAAAAGATTAGGTATTGCATTTAACTGACCGCATATTTTATTATATTATAATTATACTGAATACATCCATAGTTATACTTTGTGTCACAGCTGTATATACATGATTGTAAAACACACTCTGCACATCACTAGTTCTGGTGCTCAAACATACTATGCACTCAACAGTAGCAATGGTTACTCCACATGACTCCTGCATAGCTCAGGGCCCATTTACCTCTTCTGCAGCAACCCCACCATACATCCTCCTTGCAGTGAAAGAGAAAGCATGTTGAAGCATGGATAGTGTGTGTGTTAAGCCCAGAGACCAATTGCTCCACATGCTGGACACTTAAATAGGTTACTCATTTGAGTGCATGGGAATGACTTCACCTCTAGATCAGGAGTAACTAATTCATCCTACGATGGCTACAGATGGGTTGCTACCAGTAATTACAAGAGGTAAATATAGATAAAGTAACTTATAATATATGGTGAATTATGTCCCCCAAACTTGCACCATAAGGGAGAAGTACTAGTCATGGCAATATGAGCCTAAAGTAAGAAAACATTCCAGATTTGAATTGATAGATTCTCAGGGCTTTTAGAATTGTCAAGCAGAAATAAAGCAGACGAAGAGGTGATAAACATGTTTGCATGAAATGGTGTGATTCCGGGGAAATGAGTAAGGATTACTATTTATAAGTTTACAGAATGTATTTTTAAACTTGTTTTTTAAAGCAAGGGTACAAGTATAAGAAAAAACAAATGACATCCTCAAAAGTTAAAGTGGTGGTGCTTCAGAGTCCAAGCCACACCCAGTGCTCCTCATTGAACCTTGGAAACACCACCTCCTCTCACGTGTCCCATCAAGTTCTGGTCATGCAAACTAGGCAACCAATCAGCTCTCCTATTTCTTGTCATGTATTGAAGCCTCCCATCCTTCCTCAAAGGGACCCCGCACCACTGCCACTCAGTTCCACTACTCCTTTCCAGAACATCTCAGTACCCTTCAGTTTTGCTTTATATTCTATTTTTGGATGTGTGATTTTAGCCATATACTTTCAATAGCATATACACTTGCCAAACTTGCTCTCCATAATACAGGGAGCCAACATAGCCAGTTGAACTGGCAAGCTGGAAGTGAGTCCCAGGTATGTAAAGGGAGAGACAATGAGTATTGTGAGTGTCCATTTCTGCTTGCTCGAGATCTCTTCCACAGCCAGATATGTAAGTCTGTATGTATCTGTCTTTTTAAAAATTGTGCTCAGCATTCTTACCATATGTAAGGATTTTCATGGCACAGTAGTAAACAAAGTATTTTTTTTAAGTGTAGGACAGGGTAACTTAGTGACAAAAACATTGAGAAATTACTCTTTACTACAAGTAAACAATACGAAACATATTAAAGAGTGGTCACTTACTACTTGAAGCAGAGAAAGATAGCCAAGTCCTACATTATCAAAGTTTACTTTAACGTTTTTCCATCTGGCAGTTTCATTGTTGTTTATGAGGTCCTCACATTGACTATAATTGTTGATTTGGCTGATATCAAATCTCTCATCATTTGTGGTATTAACACAGTAGTAGAATTTGCCAGCAAACAGATTTACTCCCATGATGCTGAAGATTAGCCAGAATATAAGACAAACAAGAAGCACATTCATAATGGATGGAATTGCTCCTAAGAGGGCATTCACAACGACCTAGCATATAAATAAAAGGAAAATAGTGGAAACTGTGTGAGAATATGTATAGCAATACAATAATTAGATACATTATCAATTTTAATCAATCTTTCTTAAAAGGTAATACAGTATTTTAAATCTGTTTGCACTCTGCTTTTCAATTGGTGAAAATAACCCATACAATTAATTTAACAACCAAAAGATGAACAAACTTCACCTAGGTAGAAAGCAAAAAAGGTATAAAATAAATAAAAATCTGATAGTGGTAGGATGTTGCCTTATAATTTGAATACTCTAATAAAAGAAAAAAGAGATACATGTTAAACTCAGACATAAAGGAAAATCTATAAAAATGTAGCAAATCATAGGTTTAAAGAAGGAATGATGACATGAAGAACTAATTGCTGAAAAGGACTTGGCAAAAAATAGAAAAAAAACAGGATGATTTAATTCTTTAAGTTTGTTTAATTTATGTAACCCTAAAATTTGTGCACACATTTCTTGTCTTATTTATTCACACATTATTCTTCTAAAGACCAGTAGCAACCTTTACATTAAAAAGAGCAAAATCAAAGTGTGTATTATGTGTTTAGTTGGATAAGCAGTCAATTTCAAAATTCAGTCTAAACAACATTGTCACTGAGTGTAATTAACAGGAAATTAGGAGAAGTCAGAATATTAATATGAACATATTAAGGAAGTATGGTGGTAATTAATACAAATGGAAAAGCAGGTACGTACTCAAACAAAAATACTCAGAAACAGTTAAGACTTAGAGGAAGATACTTATATTATTCCCACTTGACTTCAGAGGGAACAGAATCAGGCCCAAATGTAGCAAAATGTAAGAATGGGTTATTGTTAGCCAAAGTATTTAAGGGCTTTTGCAAATATGCCAGTGTAAAAAAAAAAAAACAAACAGTAGGGAGAAAGTAGGTCCATTAAAAAGGGTTTACTTAATGTTTAGATTAATAATGATTGAAAAGGGTTAAGATAATTAACACTTTGTAAAAAATCTGTCTGTAAACCAGAATAATAAAGAAAAGAAACAAACAATTAGGGTCCAATCCAACTGCTACAGAAGTCAGTGGAAAGATTGCCATTGACTACAATGGCAGCTGGATCAGACTGCTAGAAAATAAGAGAGATTTTGTAAAATACCTAAAGAAACAAGATCAGCTAAGAGAATATTTGATAAATGTGAACATATGCAAATTAGTCAGTCCATATGATCTGGATCCTAGGACAAATTACTGCTCTGTAAGTCTAACTAATGTCTGTCCCTAGTGAAATAATATGACGAAAGAATAAGTAACAATGTATCAACTGGGTGGATGATGTCTAGTGGGTACTACAGCAATTGTTATTAGGTATGATCTTATATTAAACCTTCGTTAATAATCCTGAAGAGAATACTAATCATGCTAACAAAGTTGATATTAAATTGAGAGCAGATGCACATGCTAGTGAGGACAAAGAAGTAACATGAAGAGACCTAGAAATATTTTTAAAATGGGCCAAAAATAGCAAAATGATATTTAATTTGAGAAATGCAAGGTAATGTATTTTTGGGGAAAATAATATAAAACTCAGATATTTGATGTGGTGGAGAAATATGAAAAGCATTAATGCTGAAAGTACTAGGAATGACTGTGGGCAGCAAATTAGACGTGCGTTAGCACTATGATATTAAAACAATAGTGTCCCAAAAGAAATGGAGGAAGTCTCTTTGCCTGGTACACTTAAAAGTTTATTGGACAAAACACTAGAAAATGGAAAAGGGGAAAGACAGTGAAGTAGTCAGAAGTTTTTGAGCAGGGATATAATGGGCCCATTAAAATGAAAGGCTCATTGTCCAGGTTAAAAAAGATATAATGGAAACAATTTTGCATTGGCAGTGAAATGGACTTGATGATGGGATAGGTCTTTTCCACCTCAAACTTTTAGAATTCTATTTATTAAGTAGGACTAACAACATCAAAGCGCAAATCAAATTGAAATACACAGAGATTATAGTATAGGGGGTAACCGTGTGAGTCTGTATCCACAAAAACAATGAGGAGTCCGGTGGCACCTTAGAGACTAACAGATTTATTTGGGCATAAGCTTCCATGAAAGCTTATGCCTAAATAAATCTGTAAGTCTTTAAGGTGTCACCAGACTTCTCATTGTTTTTGCAGAGATTATAGGTGAACAGATCTAAAAAAAATTATTTCAGCATCTTTCCTCAAAGCACTTTACAAAGACCAATAGTTAGCCTCACAATATCCTGAGATAAATATTATTTACAGATGACGATACTGAGGCACAGATGTTAAGTTACTTGTTCAAGGCTTACATAAAAATTCTGTGGCACACCCAGAACTAGAACCTACATCTAAAAATGTCCAGGGTTGTGTCTTCCCATTCCTCTCTGGCATATAACACAAATGTATTATTAGCTGAAGTTTGGCAGCTTGGATCAAGATGGTGTGTTGCATCAAGAGATGACTCACATATATTAAAGATGAGGCAGCTGTAATTTGCTTCTTTTTCAGGAAATGTGTGCAGCTCATGGGTTCCTGATAAGCTGCCACTGCAGCCCTCAGTTGGGCAAAGTTTGGTACCCTTCTATGTGCTGTTGAGAGCCCATATGAGCATCAAAGGAGACTTCAGCACATGGGTGCTTTTTGAAGTAAAGGGGAAAATCACTATCTCAGAAAACATGTTGCTTTTTCTAATTCTGATAGCATATTACGGCTTTTGTAGCCACTTTCAGTTTTCTGGTGAAAAACTTGGATTTATCACTTACATGCAAAGATCAGGCTAGAAATAGTGTATAATATTTAATATGCAAGCCTTATTGATATTTCTTCTCCACAGGAGCTGTTTGTTTGTGCTAAATAACAACACTACAATGGAGGAAGGAAATACTGATGGTGTTACAGTTTGGATTACATGTAGCAGAAGCTCTGTTTGCATCCTAATAATTAAAACACTTTAGTAAATGGGGAAAGGTAATGAACTAGTTAGAGATTTTTGAGTGGGAATATGATGGGCCAATTCAAAGGAAAGGCTCATTGTCCAAGTTAAATGAAATATAAAGTAAAAGTCTCCATGCGTTTTCAGGCTTGATCCTATCATCTGTAATAAGAGTTCATACAGTCTTGATTAACTGTCATTTCCAGCAGGGATTCTGGTACTGGGGAAATGACATTTTTCAGTATGCGACTCAGGGCCCAATCTGTCTAGTTGGGTAAATCAAAAAAGCAATCTAATGAGTTCTGGGTCCTACTAGGACATTACATCTAAAGTCTTGAGAATTGTTCCTACAATTTCTAAAAGTTTTGCATCAGGGAAATGCTTACTGCAGTGGATGAAAGCCTTACATACATTATCTGATGAGGTACACATCTCCTTGCTATACATCTTTCTAATTCTGAAGTGTCATGTGATTTCGCTCCTCCAAGTCTCAAAATAGGTACCGTATTTTCCGGCGTATAAGACGACTGGGCGTATAAGACGACCCCCAACTTTTCCAGTTAAAATATAGAGTTTGGGATATACTCGCCGTATAAGACTACCCCTCTTCCAACGCACACCAAAAAAAAAATTAAAAAAACATCAGATTTGATTTCAATATGGTAATTTTAATTCAAATGCTTATGACATGCAGGTACTTAGCAGGAAAACTGTCACTTATAAACATAAGGCTGTTTGTCATCAAACATGTAAACATAAAACAGTGCAAGTGGATTAAACTTTTCCTAATTCACTCTAAAGCTGAAAGGAAGGATAAGACAATAAACCCATGGGAGCTGCCATGCTGTTTGTTTTCTAAGCTGTCAACCAAACTGGAACTGATGATGATAGGAGGAAGATAACAAACAAGAGAGAGAGAGCAAGTGCCGGGCAAGTCCCTGGCGAGTTAGCAACGCCCATCATAACTGCAAGCTACGGTATTTTTACAGGTTTTGCTGGCGTGACAGTTTCCCTTTAAAAGCTTTCAAAATCCTCCTGTTCGTCATCTGATATCATAAGTACATCAATGACATCTTGTGATACATTTGTAAGGCAGTCATCGTATGGATCGAATTCCGTATCAGATGGTGTGGTCTCAGCTTCGGCTTCCTCTTCATCTTGCCACAAGTAGTCGTCCTCCATACCATCTAATGAATTTGATATGCCACACTTCTTGAAAGACTTGATTACTGTTTCTGCATCAATATCATTCCAGGCTTTTAGGACAAACTTGCACAAAACATCCAACTGTGGAGCACGCATGTTTCCTCCTTTTGTGAATGACTTTTCGCCGCTAACCATCCATTCATTCCACTGTTCTTGAATGCGATCTTTAAATGGCTTGTTTAGGCACACATCCAGTGGCTGTACCAACGATGTCAATCCTGCAGGAATAACTGCCGCATCTGTGTTTAGTCTTGCAAGCATTTGCTTGGTGCTGGGAGTTAAATGAGCCCTGAACATATCCCACACCAGTAGACTACATTTTTGAATAAGTCCACCTGGTCGCCTGCTCCATACATTATCAAGCCATAGCTTTACCCCTTCTTCATCCATCCAGCCTTTTTCATTCACATGTACAAAACAACCAACAGGGAACTTGAATTTCGGCATTGTTTTTCTTTTAAAAATAATCATTGGTCTCAGTTTGGCGCCATCAGCTGTGCATCCTAGTACCACTGTAAAACTGGACTTCTCATGTCCTGTTGTTTTAATTAAAATTGTTTTTTCACCTTTTTGATGGACAGTTTTATTTCCAACCATATCAAAAGTCATTGGAGTTTCATCCATATTTCCAATACTACTTAATGCATAGCCAAGTTTAGTGTGCTGTTGTATTACGTATCGATGGAAACTATTTACTTTGCTATCAAGATCTGCAGGTAATTTTGGGGCAATTTTCATCTTTTGCCTCAGTACCATATTATGCCTTCCCATGAATCTAGTACACCAGGATACAGTGGCCTTAAATCTGTTGCTGTGATCTGGGTTAGATTTGGCCCACTGAAGTGCAAACAAATGTATTTTATTTCATGTCACTACATAACCGTTTTGGCGATGCTCATTCACCATGTCTGCTACATGTTTTTCGAGTTCTGGCCAATGTGGAGTGCCTCTTCTTAATGCACACTTACCCCTTGGCATATTCTTTAATGCTTTTTCATTTGCTTTCCAGTCCCGAACCATCTTTTCTGTTACTCCATATTGTCTTGCAGCAGCGCAGTTATTATGTTCCATGGCAAAGTTTACAACTTTAAGTTTGAAACTGGCTTCATATTTCTTTCTTCTTGCTGGTGGAGCCATGATGGGGTTTTGACTGTTGGACATTTGTATACTGTACTGTATGTACTGGTGCTATACTGTATGAACAGGTACAGATACTGGTGCTGTACTGTATGTGGTACCCAGTATACAATAACCAGCCAATCACGGCAAGCGATGTACCTTACCGGCGATTGGCTGGTTGTTGTATACAAAGCCTGCTTGGATTGGTCAGCTCTCCCTGCCTGCCCAGCCCTCCCTGTCTCCAAGACTATCAGAGCGGTAGTGCAAACACGCCTCTTTCACCCGTCTGGCCCGCCCTTGTATCCTATTACCTCCTTCTCTGCCTCTCAGATCTCGCACATGCGCGCCTGCGCCGCTTCACTGCAGTCCTCAGGAGCGAGATCTGAGAGGCAGAGAAGGAGGTACGGTAATAGGATACAAGGGCAGGCCAGACGGGTGAAAGAGGCGTGTTTTTCTGGGCACAGCGCCGCTCTCTTTTTTCCATACCCCGGGCGTCCCGGACGCCTGCAGCTTGCTCCGCCCTTCACTTACACCTTCCCGGTGAGGCGCCCCCTCACCTTGTCATCGGGCGGGGATGCGGCCGCGGCCGTTTTTGAGTTCCCCCCACCATATGCGGCGACCGCAGATTCTCCAGTCCGGCTTGGAAGTTTCAGCACCCGCCCTATAAGACGACACCCGGCGTATAAGACGACCCCCGACTTTTGAGAAGATTTTCCTGGGTTAAAAAGTAGTCTTATACGCCAGAAAATACAGTATTTTTAATTTCTCACATGTAGGACTGAATAACCTCCTGATTGTAGATTTTACATTCTAAAGAGATGCCCCAGCATGCACTGTGCTGGTGACATCAGTAATTCTTATTATTATTGGTGGACTATGACTTCTGCCTATGAGAGGAAGTAAGTCAATTTTTTCAATATTTAGTAGCTTTCTAGTTTTTTTTTTTTAACAATTTTACTTCATAGTTTACTGAGGCATAAAGTATAAATGCAGAAAAAAATAAAAATAATATAAACTATACATTTAACTTCCTTTTTCTTCTCCCCTCCCATAAGCAGACTGCACAGTCAAGTGCTGATCAGAGGATATTAATTGTGGACATGCAGTGGTGAATTGTCGAACTAGGAAATTGTCAATCACGGTCTTTGCATCTCTGCAGGAAACCTATACATTTGCTGAAATCCTTTCTAATCATGGCATTTGCTGCATTAACAAGGTAATACTAAGACTGAACCATTTATTTCTAAAAAAGTTTAATTTACATTTTAAAAGTGGTGTGTAGGAACTGGAAACTCATCAGACTTCCCATTGTAAGTCACTTAAGCTAAGTATTTTTCTCTTATCACATCCTAATTTCCCAGTAGTTTCCTTTAGGAGGCTTATTTGTTCCAGTTGTCTTTAAAGATAGGTTCTGAAATCCCATCCAAAGCAAAGAAGCCTAGACCAGGGAGGTGTTTGTCTGTTCCCACAATTGGCTTACTGTACATGGCAAAAGGAACACAAAATAGATCACAATTCTGAGGGAAAAAATGGTTTACAACAATGGACAGAACAAAAGTTCTACAAATGTTCTATCAAAAGCAAAATCTATCAGCTGTCAGGCTTGCATAAAACCTGAAACTCTGTTTAATCAATGCATGTCTGGATACAGTCAGCATTTGTTGTATAGAGTTAATGTTTTTTGCCCATTTGTCCGTATTTAACTTTACAACTGAAGTTCTTTTTTTTTAAAGCCACACTGCTACAATCCTTCACTGTATGAAAAGAGTCAACTCCAAATGTAATAATGTGACTTCAAAGCCTCAGATGGAAAATGAATAATGCAGCATTAATAAAATAATTATGTTCACTCCAGAAATTATCAATTGTAACTATAAATTGCTAAAATTACTTAGGTGGGTATACTTAATGATAGAGAGTGTATTTATTGATATATTAAGATTTCATATGTTGCAGATTGTTTTCTAGTATTGGTAATATTGTGCCTAATTTGATGTCGCACATAGATTATTATTATTAATATTATAGCCATTATTTATACTGATAGCAGTGATTTTTCATTTTTAGTCTCTATAAAATAAAGGGACTTTTGGTATGAGTCCATTTATAATAATTATTGTAATTTATGGGATATTACTTTGCCAAAATAAAAAATTATCTAAAACTAAAATACGAAAAGTTAAAAATTCAAAATGCTGTCTATATTAGTAACTGTGAAAACCTTTTCTTCTAACATAAATGTGTTATTTGTTTCTCACTGGAACGCACAATATGTAGATTACTACTGTAGTTTAAGGAAATTTGGCCTAAATTTTTTGATCTGTATAAAAGGGCAAAAATGAGAAATGACCTAGTTAGATGATTGATTTTACAACTAATTTAAAACAGTTTCTGGGGCCCAAATACAGTCCTTGAATGTCTGAGTAAAGAGAAAACCACTAGCTTGGGAATATTGTGCCTGTACAAGGCATAATATCTCCTGGGCTCTGGGGAGGAGGGTAAGTATGCTGGGCAATGGCATTTGCTTTGCCTTCATGGCTCCACACCTGCCAATCCTATATGTTTATTTTAGGGAGATACATGCTTATGACAGAACTAGTTAGCCTCACCACTAGCATGCATCTGCAGGTAAGTTAAAGGGGTCCTTGACCCTATCCTCTCTCTAGCACTAATTTGTTCATTGATATCAACAAGTTTACACTCATAACAATAAAAAGTACAAATTCTAAGAAAATCAAAGATTTCTAGTATGACATCTGGTAATTTAAAATCAAAATAGTATGGTTAAAAAAGAAGAAAAACATACTACAAAGCATAATTGGAAATTGCTAATGTAAACCATTAATATAAATCAGAATAACAAGAGACTGTCATTCACTAGTAGGGCATAGAGGATTATGTAAGGACTGTCCCCAGTCCCACACTGGATAGATGTGTGTCAGCCAGGGCCAGCTCCAGGCACCAGCTTCTCAAGCAGGTGCTTGGGGCGGCCACTCTGGAGAGGGGCGGCACGTCCAGGTATTCGGCGGCAATTCAGCGGATGGTCCCTCACTCTGCCTGGGAGTGAAGGACCTCCCACCGAATTGCCACCGCAGATCGCAATCGCGGCTTGTTTTTTTTTTGGCTGCTTGGGGCGGCCAAAACCCTGGAGCCGGCCCTGGTGTCAGCCACTCCTTCAGCCTTCCTACAATGTTCCAGTAGAGCTCTCTTCTTTGTTGGTGATATGGGTGGCAGGGCTTTTTCCTTGGTAGGGTGTGACAGTCTACACTATTAAGGTTACCACTTTTACAAAATTTTGCTATATGTTTGTTACTGAAACATATTGTGACTCTGGAGAATGCCCACAGACTAGCTCTTTAGAAATAACAAAAGAACTATAAACAAAGGACTGGCATGTCTTTCCTGGAGACACCTCAAACTGCAGGTATACAGAAGGTGCAAGCGAAAATTTGCAACTCATGTGAAGGACTGAGTGCAGAGCACTTTGTTAAGTCATAAGGCCTTTTCCAGTAAAGTCAGGATATAAAAAGGGGGAACAAACCTCTTTCCTCCCACATCTCTACTGAAACAAGATTGCTTGAAGGACTTGGAACTGGAGAAGATTGGTCCAGGCTGGGAAGGGACCCCAGCCTGTGTACTAAGAACTGTGAACTGTCTGCAACATCCAGATGGGTGAGAAAAATGTGCTTCTAATTTAGCCTTGGTAAAATTTAGAAACAGCTTGCAGTTTTTATCTTTTATTTCTTTTTGTAACCAATTCTGATCTACTATTCCTACACTACTTAGAATCATGTATACTCTATCTTTCTGTAGTTAATAAACTTATTCTGATGTTTTATCTAGATCAGTGTGTCTTTCGCTGAAGGGCTTGGGGAATCTACTCAGGTTAATAAGGGCTGGTGCATATTCATTTTCTTTGATAAAACAACAGACTTTATAAGCTTGTATTTCTCAGTAAGTAGCTTGCATTTCTGGGGTGCAAGGGATATGTGGGGGTGCCCTATATATAATTCAAGAGTGGCTGGGCATAGCACTCTGGTATATGTCTGGGGGTGAGGGGTGACTTGTATGCTAGAGGCTGGGGTGAGTGGGCAGATTGGCAGCTCACACAGCAAAGCACGGCATAGTATAAACCAGACTGGAGAATTAAGGGGCACAGCAATTCTACAGTCCAGATTGTACTCTGGGGGATGTCACGGAGGGGTACTCAGACATATGGAAATCAACAATTCAGCAATAATGTTGAAATAATTTAGTATCTGAAATCAGTGATCGGAGACCTTTAGGCCTCATTGAGGAATAGCTCCCATTGATTTTAGTGGGCATTTTGGCTGTAAAAATAAGGGGGTAAAGGATTTGGTCAAGTTATAGATATTCTGAAATACTTTCTAACATTTTAAGTGATATTTTAAAAAATAAACATATTCTTAACCAAATCTTTTAAGATCTCATGACCAATGACATTTTTACTTAAAAATAGGACTGTGCCATTTCTTAATTATAATAATTCCACGCATCAGGGAGAATAGTTATGAAGATATAAAGGATCTATTATGTGGGGAAGCCATTTGGCCTCAGGCATTGTATCTCATTACACGCAAGGTGTCTGTATCTCTCGCTCTCACAGCTGCATGTCCAGTCGTGTGTTTTCCTTTCATAATTGCTGCATTTCCACAGATGACCTACTTTTTCCTTTTTCAGTGTGAGTCCTGAAGTTATAGCTATAACTCAAATTATGATTTTTTGACAAAGTACAAAACATAAAACAAAGCATCAAGGAAAACATTTGGCTAGATACATCCTGGCTTCCATTTGTGTAAAAATTGGTGGACAGATTCCTGGCAGTAAAAAGCTCTCCTGGGAAAACAAACCGTCAGCGCAGAAAGAGGTCATTGACTAAACAAAAAAGAAGACAACGGAGGGCCAACACCAACCAGCAACGAATGATGACGGTCATGAAGTAGGAATAGCCAATTCATGATTCAGCACAACCCTTAAGTGTACTGAATCTGCCTGATGCCCTATCTGTAAATTAAAGTTTCTTCTTTCCAGCAGGAACACTGACAGAAAGTGTTAGTGGAAACACAACATGCTCTCCTTCAAGATGAATCCCTTCTGTGACTCAATGGGCCTTGCTGGTCCACACTGTATCAGGGATGTGTGGTAAATCAGGCTATAAAGAATAACTCGGCAGATTTTTAAAATGTGTAAAGAGGAATTTCCTGCACATGTATAAATAACACTATATTAATGCTCACTGTATTATTTACTTATCAGTAAATAATATTATATTGTAATATTGCTACTTCATAGATTCACAGATTTTAAGGCTAGAAGGGACCATTATGATCATATAGTTTGAATTTCCTCATAACATAAGCCACAGAACCTCACTCAGTAATTTCTGCATCAATCCCATAATTTGAATTTGATCTATATGAGACATTCAGTCTTGATTTAAAGACTTGAAGTGACGAAGAATCCATCACGTCCATAGATAATTTAAGCTAGTTGTTAATTACCTCACTCTTAATTGCACCTTGTTTCTAGTCTGAATTTGTCTAGGTTCAGCCACTGGATCTCATTATGCTATTTTTCTATCATCAGAAATCTCTCCCCCACGTAGATACTGGTAGACAGTGATCAGGTCTGTAGACTGTATTCAGATAATCTTAATCTAGAAAGAATTTACAACAGTGTAGATAACATGGGGTTCAGAGTCAGATTCAATCCTTCATGAAAAGCAGTGCTTTCCCCCCTTTCTATTCTTTACTCCTCCACTGTACCTCCTTACTGCACATATAAAACATTTTATTATTTAACACTCATAAGTATTTTACTGATTATCATTTTAGTGGAAATGTCGAGGACATGTGCTTTCCCAGTGTGGTTAGACATAATCAAATTTATAGATGGAAAAGATCTGTTAGGTTTGAGGTAAACAGCATAAGGTCCTTGCGGCTCCTCAGTTCCAGCATGTTTCTGGAGGTGAAGAGGAATACATTTATATCAAAAGTAGGTGTACGTTTTAGCCAGTCTGAGCAGAGTCAAGTGTTTCAAAACAGTTGGCTGGGAAAGTTTGTGGAAGGTTTGCTCTACAAAACAAACCTCTTCCTGCAACAACTGCTTGAAGTCACAACACAAGATACAATATTTTCAGATATTTAAAATATTATATATTGGGTGAGTGCAAACTTTTTCACAGACAACTCTCAGGGTGAACTTTTAAATGTTCTGACTTGTCAACTGCGATGCTGGGAGATCAGGTGCCTGCTCATGCCTAGGCCTCACTGAACACTGTCAGATGCATAGCTGAAAACCAGCTTGGCTCACCTGTGTGTTAACATTGTTAAAATATATATTAAATTTATAAGAATGCATTTACTGTTTGGACTTTATGAAATGCTTGTGAGCTGCTGCATGAATTAATCTCACTTATAATATCCATGTTATAACCCATGTTATAAGATAATTAAGTGTTTGTTTTTTAACTGTAAAAGTGTTTGCTATGAAACTGGACATCCCCATAGTCAAGAGAGAAGCATTACCAAGTGTGAAATACTAGTTTTCCACAAGACATGTCATCTCCTGCCCAACAAAAGACGGCCGATAGACATGAGACGAACCACTGTGGAACATCAGTGGACAAAAGACTTTGTTGATTGCTCCACGCACACACAAAAAGGGGATGTGCACAAACCCTCAACCCATCACAATTTGAATTCTGAGGAAAAGGAATAAAAATCTGTGACCATTATCCTGCTTGAAATTTGGAGACGGCAAAGTTTCTAAGCATAAGGGATCCCCAAGATGCTTAGCATGGTTTAGCCCTAAAGGACATATAGAAATTGCACATCACAGCAGCTTCTATTACTTTTTGAAATCTAAAACTGCAACACATTTGTGTGCGTATGTTTACCTGCTTTAACCCTGTAAATAACTCTCATTTCTTTTTCCTACTTAATAACTCTTTAGTTAGTTCATTATAGGATTGGCTATAAGCATTGTCTGTGGTGTGAGATCTATGGTACAATTGATCTGGAGTAAGTGACTGGTCCTTTGGGACTGGGAGTAACCTGAATATTATTGTCATTTTTGGTGGAAGGGACCATTTATCACAAAGGCAGGCTTACCTGGGGGGCAAGATAGACTGGAGTGCCCAAAGGTACAAGGTTGTTATAATGCTTGAAGAGTTCACACCTGATACTTGGTTGGTCAAATCTAATTACAGAAACACAACCAGTTTGTAATAGTCAGCCCTGAGATTGGCATGCACGATCATGAGCCACTCCAGGCAGCCTGACATCAACAAATACCCTAGAAAAATTGATGTCACAGAGCTGTGCTGAAGAAATTAGGAAGCTTCACAATTAGTTTGGTTCAAAGACCGTCAAAGATATTAAATTGTTTTGTAGATTGATTTTCAGATGAATCTACAGAGGATGAGTCCAATGTCGATAAATGCAAAGTAATTGCCATTGGCAAACATGATCCCAACTATACATACAAAATGATGGGGTCTAATTTAGCTGTTGCCACTCAAGAAAGAGATCTTGGAGTCATTGTGGATAGTTCTCAGAAAACATACACTCGATGTGCAGTGTCCGTCAAAAAAGCTAACAGAATATTAGGCACTATTAGGAAAGGGATAACTAACAAGACAGAAAATATAATGCCTCTATATTAATCCCTGGTACACCCACACCTTGAATACTATGTGCAGTTTTGGTCACCCCATTTCAAAAAGATATATTAGAATTGGAAAAAGTGCAGAGAAGGGCAACAGAAATGATTAGAAATATCGAACAGCTTCTGCATGAGGAGTGATTAAAAAGACTGGCACTTTTCAGCTTGGAAAAGAGACAACTAAGAAGGGATATGATAGAGATCTATAAAATATTGACTGGTATGGAGAAAGTGAATAAGGAACTGTTATTTACTCCTTTATATAACACAAGAACCAGGGGTCACCGAATGAAATTAGTAGGCAGCAGATTTAAAACAAACAAAGGAAGTATTTATTTACACAACGCACAGTCAACCTGTGGAATGGGGGATGTTGTGCAGGCCAAAACTATAACAAGATTAAAAAAAGAACTAGATAAGTTCATGGAGGATATGCCCATCAATGGCTATTAACCAGAATGCCCAGGGATGCAAACCCATGCTCTGAGTGCACCTAGCCTCTGTTTGCCAGAAGCTCGGAGTGGACGGATGGATCACCCAACGATTGTTTGTCCGTTCATTCCCTCTGAAGCATTTGGCATTGGCCACTGTCAGAAGACAGGATACTGGGTTAGATGAGCCATTGGTCTGATCCAGAATGGCCGTTCTTATGTTCTTAGGACTAATTTACGTAATGAAAACAGAAAGATCCAAACTTCTAACAAAAACACATTACAACACATGAAGAGGAAATCATATGGGATCAATTTAACTTTAACTTAGTACTATAGTTTTAGGAATTCACAATACATCCATGCAGTTGATAAGTCCTAGAGCCCAACAGGAAAATTCCAAATCAGGTGGGAGGTAAAATAACCTACATGAGCATACTAACGTGTGAGATAACATATGAATTTACATAAGCAACTGAAGTCTTTTGCTTATCTGTTAGTGATAAATATGCAAGAGATAAGATAATAGTGCGACATTTCTGCATGGATTTGTGATTCCTTATTCTGCATGCATGGTTTCTTTTTAGGCATGCAATATTTCATGTTCTTTCATTTGTCTTACCCTCATCCCTTCAAATCGTGACAAGGCTCTTAGAGGTCTCAAAGCTCTTAATGTCCTAAGGGATTTAATCGCACCAAGTTCTGAGTAGCCCAAGGCATTAGCTGTTAAGCTAACCAAAGAGACCTACATAAAAATAGAAAAGCAATAATGCTCATTCATCTTGTATATCCTCCTATACATACGCAAGGAATGGTGTGTACCATGAACTTCCCAAGAAGAATGAAGGTTGGATCTCTTTCTCCAGGAATCATTCTATAACCTAGGAGAGATCTTTTAAGTCAGCCAAAGTAGAACAAAAGTGTGTTACATGACACCTGTCATTGAAATCCTGTTGGCATAAGGATATAAATGCTTTATAAGTTCACACATAATAGTCAATATTCAGTGGAAATGAAGTCATACACATAAAAAGAACTTCCAAAAATTTATCTGAATTTGAACTGCCAGTTTAGGATAAGACTTTTCAGAAAGTCCACAGATCTTGACAGTAATCCGAATACTCTGAAGGATCAAATACAGATATGGTGTAAACAGTCACAACAGAAAAGGATTAATTTGGCCCACAGTCAATAGTAACTTTCTAGTGTCCAAAGTGTCTCACTCAAGAGCCATAGCTAGCAGAGCTGTTCAGAATTTTTGGCATTGTGGAAGACTGATAAATGAGAAATTTCTTATCTGATAATTTTCTGTTAGCAACTTCTCTCTGAATTCATTACAAATGGCCTAACTTCTCCCCCAACCCCCCGCCCAATTGTGGAATTCGGAAATGGTCCAATGTAGCTGCTGGAGGCTACAGAACAAAGTTCTGTCCTTCAGCTCTGGTCACCAGAAGAGTTCTTCCACAGACAAAGAAACACTCCAGTAACCAATTATTAGCATTAAGACAACTTGATATGACATATTAAATTGACCCTAAGATAATATATGTCTAAGACTCCTTTTAGAGAACAATTTCAATTTATATTCTGGTCATTTACCAGTCTACCAAGGTGGGTTGAATTCAGGGATGTGGAAGCAGAGAAAGAACTGACAGGAAGGGGATGCAATGCATGACAGTTCTTTCTCTGCTTCCACAGGGACAAATGGCTAACTGAAAGAAATTCATCAGGTAAAACATTTCTCATTCCGTTACACGGCTTCTCTCTTCATTCATTACTAATGGAAAGTAGTAAGCAATGAATCCCAGAAGTAGGAAGGGAAAGAACTATTATAGTAGAACAACAGGCAGGAATGGATGTCCCCCCCATATAAAGCAAGAGCTTTATAAACTAAGGAGCTATGTGGGAACCAACCAAATAGCACCCTCATACGAAACAATGCCTGTGTGAAGGAATGGAAAATTACTTTGCAAACCTTCCTCAGATGAGGTTCATATACTTCCTTGCCCCCCCCCTGAGATTTCTGTGAATAGTTTCTCAGATGCCTAGCCTGCCAACTAGTGCCAGATACTTACATCTTGCCTGTAGCAACCTTGAAGCCCTAAGGACTTGGCATTTCAGATAGAAGGAGATTAACAGGATACAATTGGCGTATGTATTCCATATGCTTCAGATGTATCTTTAGCGATCTAGCTTGAGAGCCCATTCATGCCACAACCTTCCAAGGATTAGGAAAACATGATGGGAGAACTATTTCTCAGGAATTGTGGAAAGAGGAACTTATCTTGAACAGAAAGGTTTGTGGACCTACAAGAATAACATTTTCCTTATAACAAAAGCAGTGTGGTTCTTGCATGGATATGGGAACCAATTCCAAAACTTGACTTTTGGAGGTAATGGCGCCTAGAAAGGCAAGCCGCAGGCTTGCGTAATTTGTCTTTGTGATAAACTTGGCACCTGATACTTATATGGAGAATCCAATGTACCTGCCTACAAATGCCGCTATGTCTGGTACCCACATTTCTAAGGTGCTTGGCTGTAGGACTCGAACCAAACCTCCTTGGAGAAATACTGGTGTAGATGAGATCCCCAAATCTTTGCGATTATTATAATATTTATATTATCTATAGATCTGGACCCTATTGTGCTTGGCACACACAAACAAAAAGCCAGGCCAGGTCTCAAAGAGCTCTCTGCTTCCCCTGACATCAGAAATGTGAATTTGACCAGATTAATGAATAAAACATCCTGGCTGAGTCCTATCTGGATATCAAATTGTCTCAGAGGTTAATGTAGAATCCATGCTGAACTACATCTCTCTTCTGATGCTGGGGCTGGTAACTGTAGGTATTCAGAGTCTGAGTGAAGTCCCTGCTTCGAGAGGTCTTGCAAGTACAATGTATCTATCAAATACAACGTGCCTTCTGGGCTAGTGGAGGTTTAGGAGGAGGACCACAACTCTCCCTTTTCCTCTTTTCTGTATCCTTTTACATGAACTGTCTTGAAAGGCAGCAGATTCTTTTCTACCCAGGACATTATTTCCATTGCCACAGAGAAGCTTTGACCCCTGGTTACTCTCTGATTTTGTAAGTGATATAAACACGCGTGACTCGATCATAAGCCGATCTGTCATGGGAGGTAAGAGGAGATTTACTCTGCAAGTACGACAGTTGCCCACTATGTGGTTTCTTGCACCTTCTACTGATGTAGTTGGTACTGGTCACTGTCACAGACTGAACTTGGTGGACCATAGTTCTGATCCCATAGAGTCATGTGTGGGTTTTTTCTTCTTTTTTTGAAGACACTCAACAGAGGTGTTGAAGTTAGCCAGAAGCATGAGTACTATAAAATATTGGAAAATTCTCCATATTGAGTATGCTAAGTTCTAGAGTGAAAGTTGGCTTGGCTTTCAGCATTTTGTTTGCCCTTTTCTGCCAACAAAGGGACATTGAAATGCAGTCTGAGGATGACACCTAATTTTGCACTGTTTCAAGTGCACGATCCTATGTCCTCAGAAGGAATTTCAGCAGGTACATTTTGAGAAACCCACTCAAGGGATGAAGCTGATGCATGACACCAATAATCCTAGCCATTGGAGATAACTGATCCCTCAAGAAATGATTGATGCAATGTAGTTTTAGATCTTTGCTAATCTTCACCATTATGGTAAAATTATGGTCATACCCATGATCTCTTTTGATATCTGGGTGAGCAATTCTCTGCACTAGGATCAAAAACTCTTTTTGGTTTTCAAGAACTGGTGACTATGAATCCTTTCAAGCAGCTGTCTGTTTTTCTGTTCATACTGATTAGCATGTTGTCTATGCATGGTTATAGCTGCATATTGTGCAACCTGTACCTTGCTGTGAGAACTACCAGCCACTGAGAACTCTCGGTGCACAGGGTGAATCATAAGGATGAGTCTTGGACAGAAATTGTGAGGTCTCATACACAAATGCTCTTTTTGTCTTTGTTATGATGAGGATTTTGTTGATTTGGAGGAAAGTTTATCAATGTTTCCTGGGAGGCTTCTGCTCCAGATTTTTCCCTCTGCCAGGGCAATAGTCCCTTCAAGGATACCCTGGGAGTTGCTATGCTGGCTCTGACAGTGAGGGTTGAGGCTTCTTTGCAATCTCAGCTACTACTTTCCCTAATGTTTAGCCAGATAGCTCCTTGCTACCAGTTTGAATGGCTATTCATGGTTATAACATGACTGTCTTGTAGCTACCAAGTCAGAATCTATTGTCACAAATCACATCAAGGGTTTCACCAAGACAGAACCAGAAATGTCTCGTTCCAAGCGAGTATCATAGTTCTAGACAATGAGCCACTTGTTTGTCACAAAGTAGGTTTTCTTTACTAAATACAATAAAAATAAAAAGACTTTGGTCTGAATGGCTTTAGCTGAGGCTTTGAAATTGCTGTGCAGTGTGTCATCATTCATATGGTCTATAGCAGAGGTCAGTAAACTATGGCCCGCGGACCACATCCAGCCTGCGGGACCATCCTGCCCGGCCCCTGAGCGCCTGGCTGGGGAGGCTAGCCCCCGGCCCTTCCCCTACTGTCACCCCACCCCTGCAGCCTCAGTGCTCCGCACTGTCAGCACTCTGGCCCGCCGCTTCTGCCGGGCAACAGGGCTGCGAGCTCCTGCTGCTCTGAGCAGCCTGGTAAGGGGGTGGGGCGGGGGTTGGATAGGGGTCGGGGCAGTCAGGGGACAGGGAGCAGGGGGGTTGGATAGGCATGAGAGTTCTGGGGGGGGGCTGGTCGGGGGAGGGGGGGGGGGGGATAGGGGTCAGGACAGTCAGGGGACAGGGAGCAGGGGGTGGTGGATAGGGGCTGGGGTCCCGGGGGAGCGGTCAGGGGACAAGGAGCGGGGGGGGGGACTGGATGGGTCAGGGGTTTTGAGGGGGCCAGTCAGGGATGGGAAGTGGGAGGGGGAGGATAGGGGGTGGGGGCCAGGCTGTTTGGGGAGGCACAGCCTTCCCTACCTGGCCCTCCATACAGTTTTGCAATGCTGATGTGGCCCTCAGGCCAAAAAGTTTGCCCACCCTTTGTCTATGGGGTCTTTTAGAAGGCAGTCCCTTCCAAAGGTGTGACTATATCTTTCATTGGTGGAGCTACTGCCGTACCAACCTTAAGCTCCCCAAATTTATGAAATGTCTTTGTTTTTATATAAACATTTTAGTTTAACCTTTGTTTAATTAGATATCCTCATCTGAATCTTATGATGCCTTCAAAGGAGACATTGACAGGAAAACATGTATCTAATAAAAGGGAAGTTATTTTATTAATATTGAGTTCCTTGCAAACCATTGACTGACACCGTCTCCTCAAAAAGTCCTGTAGGATTTTTTTGTTGATGCACCTGTGGTATTTCTTCCTCTGGCTGATTACAGGGGAAGGTAGTACACTATTCACCCTGGCATAGGGGCCACACAACAGAGGGTGGCTACTGGTTACAAATCTCAATTGTGAAAGTAGCTTGCTAGATATCCCGGAAGCAAGAAAGGCTGCCAGCTTGTTCCCAAAGGCTGGCTAGCACCCAAGTACTGTAGAAGCAACCTGCTACCAGTTGAGGCTTTACACTGTAAATCAGGATCTCTTTGAATGTGGAAAAGGATTTCTCCCTTACCCTACTGTGACCCCATAAAGGGGCAGCTTTGTGAGGAGTAGAATCTTCATATGTCTGGAACAAGTGCTCCTAAGGCTTAAATGTGGAGCCAGTCTGTGGAAAAAGGGAGGGATGGAGAGAAAGAGACCCGTTCCTGCCTTTCAGAGTCTGAGCCTCTTTCCTTGGCAGAGCAGGATTTATAGCTGATGATCAGAAGGCACAATTCCCATTCTGCTGCTGCCTGAAATCTGAGCCCCTTTCCCTGGCAGAAGGCCCTTGGGTTGAAAGCCAGACAGCCACATCTTCCATTAGGCTGCAGTCTGAACACAAGGACCAGGCTTCTCCACATGCCCGGATATGCTGCAGGGTGTGGGGTGAGCATGACAGAACACTGTGAAAAAGAAACTGTGTAGGAGAAAAGCCCCAGCAAACAATCCCTCAGGGGAAGAGGCAAAAGAGAAGGGGTTTAACCCCTGATTTTCACCCCCTTCGTTCATTAACAACACTAATCGCTGCCTTGCAAAGGACATACTTCCTTTTGCCTTTTTGGGACCCGGAGTCTCGGATGTTTGTAGGACTTACCGCTGAGTATAAAGAGAATCCCACAATTCATAGTAGGAGGAAGGGAAACTGTATAGGCGCCCTGATTCTTTCCCCAGGGATCTGAGGCTCCACTTCAGTATCTTGGGGAAAGTGGGGAAGGTGCCTCTGGATTCTTTCAGGGTTTTTTTCCTCCTCCAGTTCAGGTCTGTTCCAGGACTTACCCTCTGAGTGGGCTGGATAGCTTCCTCCCTATCCTTAGACACTTTCCGCAAAAGCTCAGAAATACCTGACTGAACTTTTCTGTATTGGAGCCGCAACTCCCCAGGGAAGGGTGGGGATGTGACATGCAGGACCAACTCTGAGCCCCATACCCTGGCAGTGCAAGAAGGCACTGGCTGGCTAGGAACAGGCAGGGCATAATTCACCCTCTCTAGAGTCTGTAAGTGCTGTCTCACATAAGGAGCACCACTTAGATTTAAGCCAGGTGTTTGCAGGACAGCTCTGCCATGACTAAGTTGGTGCAGAGGAGTTCATCAGGGAGGCACTGCAGTGTCAGATCCACCAATGTTGTTATTTACAAGATCTGGGGGTCGAGGAAAAGGAGGAAGAAGATTCTAAGTTGCAACTGCACCAAAAAAAAAAAGTAAAATAAAGGGTTTAAAACAAAATGGTCGGGAGAAACTGAACTGCCAACTTTTTCCACTGTTAGAGGCAGAAAATCTGGTAAGCTGAGATGAAGGGCAGAGCAGAAGTCTCCAGCAACACTGGACTACCTTTGAATTCCATGGGTGGCAGGATTAGCCCATTAGTAATGAATGAGGAGATAAGCTGTGCAACAGAATCAATATTTAAATAAATGGTATTCTATTATTGTTTAACAGTGCAATTAAAACTGTGATTAATCACAATTATTTTTTAATGTCATGATTAATCACAATTAATTTTTTTAATCGTTTGACAGCCGAGTTGTGATACCTAGGACACATATGGGTCCTATATAGTACCTGTGCCTGGGAAATTCTGCCGCAAACCCCTAAGAGACTTTTCTGGCCCTGGTATGCTGCTGCAGGAAAAAGTGGGGGACTGTTTTACTTTGAGATTATACTGATTAAGGAGTAGAGAATTTATCACAACTGTGATTAGAGTATTAAAAAAAGCCCCAAAAGAACCACATTAACAAATATTAAAAATCCATATACTATAAAAATCAAGAGGTTGAATGACATTCTTTCCATACTGCAAATAAATGAAAAAGGAAGAAAAAAAGTACAAATGTACATTAATAACATAATAAAATGTCCAAAGAATATCAGCAAAATGTTCAAAGCTACTGTTAACTTTCCGTAAAATTTGCCTTCAAAATTGGAACTACTGGGGCCATGTTGTGCTGAAAGTTTTTAAACAGAGCTCCCCACTGGAATAAATGGAGAGTTTGGCTTAAAAATCTATGACACAAGATAAGTGAGACATAATATTGTGAATTCATAGATTCATAGATTCTAGGACTGGAAGGGACCTCGAGAGGTCATCGAGTCCAGTCCCCTGCCCGCATGGCAGGACCAAATACTGTCTAGACCAATTACTATCTATCTATCTACATGATAGACTTGTAACACAGTATATAAAAGAGAATACATACATCAACGATCAGGAAGTCCAGCCAGCACCAGGCATTAGTGAAATAGGTTTGAAAACCATAAGCAACCCATTTTAGAAGCATTTCCAAAATGAAGATGTAAGTGAAGACCTTATCAGCATATTCCAGCATGGTCTTGATAGTCTTGCGCTGTTCAATGTATATATCTTCAAAAGCCTGTGAACAAAATATTTGTATATGAAGTGCTCATATGACTTAACGGTTTGCCATGTAAGTCAAAGGAACTGAGGAAAATATCCAGTATGCTTTTTTTTGTAAGGTGATATGCAGATAACAGACCATAGTTTCCCCCACATCACACATACTTTCTCTTCCCAGTTCAAACAGGAGGCACCATTTCTCCTTCACTTTCTGTAACACATTCCTTCCTTTCATGCCTATTATTAGAGCCCTGCAAATCCACGGACCATTTCTCCGGATTGCGGCTTGGATGGGGATACAAATTTTGTACCCGCACAGAGCTCTGCAGCATACGCTCTTCTAAATGGAGCAGCTGTCACCCAGCCCTCAGGCTCCAGCTCGGCTCTCTGAATTATGCAGCAGCGGGCTGTAATATGTGGCTATAGTTCACTGGGCATTCTGGGAGTTGTAGTCCCCAACTTGCTCTGGCAGAGAAGGTAAACTACAACCCCCCAAAGGGGGTGCGACCATATGCTCCTACAGCGAGCCAAGTGCTGCGTGCATTAGAGCTGTTGTGGCTGTATAAGGGAGTCTGAGCCCCCCTCTGGAGAGCGGTGCTGCACATGAGGTCCCAGGATTGTAGCTTTCCTGGCTGGAGCAGGAAAAGAGGTATGGCGTGGGCAGAGTGGGCGGTGGGGAAGGAGGTCTCTGTGGAGAAGTGGGGGATGTTTAGGGGTCGAGGATTTGGCACAGCCTTGCGTCACTGGTGCACACTGATCTCTGGAGCTGTTAGTTAGAGCCCTGCAAATCCGCGTATATCCGCTTTATATCCGCGGAGATCTGCATCAGCAAATAGCAGATAGCCACAGAGAATTTTTGTGGATCGGAGTGCAGGTACACATTTTGTATCCGTGAAAGTCTCTACCTATTATCACATTCAGCCAAGATGAAGATGATCCAGAAAGCTCACTCCAGTAGAGCTCTTTGAATCTCAAACTCCTTTTCCTCTTCCCCTAGATAATAATAACCTGTTGACATTGGGATCTGAACTCTGCTAGCTACTACTATGTGTCAACATAGTTGCTGCAAGCAGGATCTAGTCCTGACTATTGTGAACAGGGATTTTCTGATAATCATACCAATGAAACCACGCTACAGAGATTAACTAACAAAGCAGTCTTCAGCATGGTTTTATAACAGCTCTCAGGCAAAACTCTGTCTGCACTTGTCAGGGAACCTGTGCAACAAACTTGCCAATAATACATGCATTTAAGCACAATTGTAGCTAGTACAGTATATTCATACTTAGTATGGAGCATTAACTACTGAAGCGTTTATGCAATACACCTGCTTTCATTCCAGCCTGGAAACTAAACATTTGAATTAATCACTTCTGCACCTGAGACCTTCATATGATATTTCAACCTGCTGATGGTGCACTCCTGGGTCAGTTGTAGTTCATTTATATATTACAAAAGTACAAGGAAACTAACAATTCATATTCTATTTCTGTTTAAGGAAAATAAAGAAAAAAGTTATTAACATATAAAGAGTAAGTGAAGATATTTTGGTGCGTGGTTCATATAATTAGGTTCCTATTTCAATATACAACTGATATTCAGTTCTCCATTCTTGTTGCATTTATAGCCATCAAGAACTTCTATATATACTACTTTAAATGCCAAATGTTTCTTGAGACAACTTCTGTGGAGATATGATGACATTTCTGAATTGGGAATTTTTCAGTGGAAGAAAAACTATGTTAAAGATATCTATACGATTAACCACAGTTCTAAACACAATGTTAACATATATCTCAGTTGTTTCACATTACAATTACCAGAGCACCACTGCTGAGGAGAATCATGAAGACAATGAAGGTCTCAAACCAGTTGTGTTCAACTATCTTGTAGCAGGTTTTCCTAAGATTCCACCATATTTTTCCTTTCCGATCTTCTATGCTGACTTGACAGCACTTGAACTTCCGTACACAGCCTGGCAAATGTGATATTAAGTTGTGAGATATGGAAATAAGGTAACAATGTATTCTGAAGCATTAATTAACTGATATCCATTTGACTAACTCTAGAGTTATTCTAAGGGAAGTCTGTAAACAAGTGTCCCCCTGAATTCTTCAGCACATTAGTCTCACCTTTTGCAGGAAAAATAAGATTCGTATAACACATTTTTATGATACCTATTAGGCACCATTGGAACCTGCAGAGCTGTATGCCTGCTGCAACACCTCTGAAGGGGATACTAATGCAAAAGGAAACTGGGAACATGATCAATACCCCCTCTTGAGGTTGCTAGTACTGTTGGTGGCACTAGTGGGGAGTAGTTTGTGGAAGCAAAACACTCCACTAGACAACAATTTGCATCACTCACCTTCTGTAAAACAGGCTTCTGGTTCAAGAGCTTCTTCGGGTTCTATCTCTGGCTGTTCTCCTTCTTGAGGAAGTCCAATATCAACTGTACTACCTTCAGATGAGCTGGATGCATTTAGCTTCTGTAAATTAAAGCCCACATAACTGTTTTTTAATCAATACGTTTATTTTAAACAGTAAATTAATATTTGTAATGCATAACAAAATACCCTGCAGGTATTTCAGTGCTCTAAGTTAAAAGCATATTACATATGTAATGACAAATTGCTTTACTACAGGCAAGGTCACAAGATTAGAATGACATTTTTTTCCTTGTGAAAATATCTTCATACAGGGAGTCACCAGAATAATTTGGCTATTGTCTGCACCACATATGAGAATTTTGAAATGAAATTTCAATATGGTTAAACTTAGGTGCCCTGTGTACATTGTGTTATTAGGTTATACCAATCATGTTACTGTATTGTAGATTACACCTATGAGTCTCAGACTCAGGCTCCCGAGTCACAAGTGGCTTTTTAATGCGTCTCTTGCAGCTCTTTGCAGCACATGATACAATAACACTCTGTGATTTAATTATTAACCAGTCTACGTTATTAACCAAACAGAATGTTTTTACTATGTTATTAACCAATTGTAGTTGATAAAATAATAATACTCGGTCAGTCATTTTGCTGTGAGAATAATATACATATATAAACTAAATATTTCCCCTGTCAACTGTTTAAATATGAATATATAGTACTATAGTAAATGAAACAATGAATTCACACTACTGTGGCTCTTTTGAATAATTTGATCAGTAATTTGGCTCCGGAACCACTGAGGTCTGAGTATCACTGGATTATACTGTGGATAGCATATCATTTTTCCAACATTATGACCAAACCAATAGAAAGATGCATAACAGTATTTTCATGTCTAATGTAGATGACAATCTATCAAATCTGTCAAATCTAAAAGTTGATATTTAAACTTTTTCATCTCATTGACATGAAAACATATAACCAGTTGCTTATAAGTATTTTTAAAGTTTCTAGATTTTCAGAAAGAACAGCAGATTAATTTTAGAGCAATAGCCATTATTTTGCATTCTCTTTTGCCAATGCACTTATATAGTCTATTGTGCATTTTGAAACTACTTGTTACTCTGGTATAGTACACATACATGTCCAGTTAATACATAAGTAAGCAGAGATATTCATACTTTTAGGATAGCTGAAATGAAATCAAATACTTTTCAGAAAAAATTGTAATACAAGAATATTGCATCAATGAACCAAAATGGGAAGTTTGAGTGTACAGCCTATCTGCAGGACTGGGCCTTTGTTAGTTGATGAGCTGCAAACTAAAAAAATAAAAAAATAAAAAAAATTGCAGGAACCTTCAAACTACTTAGCAGAGAGTCTAGTTTCCATGATTAAATGCTACAAAATAAAATATTGCAAAATCTTATAGGACACTGACTGTATTGTGGGGACTGTGTTGTACTATGATCTCTGTGGAAATTGTAATAATGATTACGGATTCAAATATTCAGGAATTTTAAGTTCAGTGGTGCAGTAGCATTTTCAGGTATTGTTGCAGGAAAGGGGGATGCAGACAACCCTTCACTCAGAAAAATGTAAAGGTAAATGTGTAAGTGCTGTAACGCATCCTGGGCAGATATATCAGTCAGAAATGGTCCAGTATATATGATACAGTGGATGGTCCTAGAGCCTGCCTAGTAGGTGCTTTGCCCTGACTGTGGGGGGAAGTGACCATTTGGAACAGGTCTGTAGAATTTGGGAAGCTAATAAAAATTTTGTGAGCTGTTTAGGGTCAGGATGGAAATAAATTAGTGGTATTTGAAATGTCTGGTACTAAACTGGACAAGGATATTGAAATCTGCAACACTAAAAAATATCACTTTTTTTTTCTTACAATTTTCAAATTATACAAAGAGGTGTAATGTCAGTTTGTCTTATTTTTATCTAAACCTGTTCCCTTGTGAGTTCCCAAAGGAAGACTTACTTTATTCTTAGGGATATATGGATAAATTTTCTCCTATAAATTTGGGATCTTTTCTCTTTCTACGGGTCTTTCTTCTATTTCCAAACCCTACAGATAGCTTAGTATCTCAAAGAAGTGAACAGAGTCTTTTCACATGCACAATATGAACATACCCTATAGGATATAAAAAATTACTTAGCTGATTTTCACTCATCTAAACTTGCCGAGTCATAATGGAAGACACAATTTTCTTCTCAGTATCAAAAATACACAAGGTTAACTGCTGCTCCAGCTCACTTGAGTAGTACAAAAATAGCTGGATGAGGATAATCTCTGAATTCCCCTCCTTGTCACCTCTAGTAGTGCTGACTTTTTCAGGAGTTCTCTGTCCGCCAGTCTTAATGCTTAGGCCTGGTCTACACTAGGCGTTTATGTCGAAGTTAGCGCCGTTACATCGAATTAACCCTGCACCCGTCCACACCGCGAAGGTATTTAGTTCGACATAGAGGTCTCTTTAATTCGACTTCTGTACTCCTCCCCGACGAGGGGAGTAGCGCTAAATTCGACATGGCCATGTCGAATTAGGCTAGGTGTGGATGGAAATCGACGCTAATAGCTCCAGGAGCTATCCCACAGTGCACCACTCTGTTGACGCTCTGGACAGCAGTAAGAGCTCGGATGTTCTGAACTGCCACACAGGAAAAGCCCCGGGAAAATTTGAATTTGAATTCCTTTTCCTGTCTGGCCAGTTTGAATCTCATTTCCTGTCTGGACATCGTGGCGAGCTCAGCAGCACTGGCAACGATGCAGAGCTCTCCAGCACTGATGGCAGTGCAATCTCAGAATAGAAAGAGGGCCCCAGCATGGACTGATCGGGAAGTCTTGGATCTCATCGCTGTGTGGGGCGATGAGTCCGTGCTTTCCGAGCTGCGATCCAAAAGACGGAATGCAAAGATCTATGAGAAGATCTCTAAAGACATGGCAGAGAGAGGATACAGCCGGGATGTAACGCAGTGCCGCGTGAAAATCAAGGAGCTGAGGCAAGGCTACCAGAAGACCAAAGAGGCAAACGGACGCTCCGGATCCCATCCCCAGACATCCCGTTTCTACGAGGCACTGCATTCCATCCTCGGTGCGGCCGCCACCACTACCCCACCACTGACTGTGGACTCTGAGGATGGGATAGTGTCCACGGCCGGATCCTCGGACATGTTAGCAGACGGGGAAGATGAGGAAGGAGATGAGGAGGACGAGGCAGTCGACAGCGCTCACAACGCTGATTTCCCCGACAGCCAGGATCTCTTCATCACCCTTACAGAGATCCCCTACCAACCCTCCCCAGCCGTTACCCCGGACACAGAATCTGGTGAAGGATCATCCAGTAAGTGTTGTAAACATCTAAACATTTATTTGTAACAGAACATGAATATTAACAATTTAAAAAATGGGTTTCTCATGATTAGTTTGATTAACTTTACGGTTCAGTCATGGGCAGTGCAACTATTGAAAAAAAATCTAGCAATGTCCGGTTTTGCATGATTGTCCTGCCCAAGCCGCTCTACTGTTTAGTCCCTGCTACTGCAGCTACAGTAAGATGCGGTCTATATGTCCGGGGATGGAGCAGAAATCCTCCCGGGACATCTCAAGGAAGCTCTCCTGCAGGTAATTTGAAATCCGCTGCATTAGGTTCTTGGGGAGAGCGGCCTTATTGGGTCCTCCGTAGTAGGACACGTTGCCGCGCCACGAGACTAGCAAGTACTCCGGAATCATTGCTTGGCACAGCATGGCGGCATACGGCCCTGGTCTTTGGAGGCTTTCCCGGAGCATTCTCTGTCTGTCGCTCTCAGAGATCCTCATGAGGGTGATGTCGCTCATGATGACCTGCTTTGAATGAGGTAGGGGAATGTTAGTGTTGGGACTGCTTTACCGTTCCTTTACAGAACTGTAACCGCTGGTTTGCAGCCACGCGGTGGAGGCGGGAGAGGGGCAGCCGAAAGGGATCGTTCCCGGGGACAGCCGCGAGGGTGTGGCACAGGAGCAGACTTCCTGCTTGCCAGATTGCTGGCAGCAGGGACCGACATTGATTTCAATGTGAAATGAGGCCATTGCTAATATTAAAGTTTTAAGCTGCCACGAATCTACGGCTTACCATGTCTGCGTGCAAGAGCAATTCCGTTGTCCTGACACGGTTCTCAAATGTGCTCTGCAAAACCCCAGACACTGAATGCGAAGGCCGAGAATTCGACCTTGTGCTGAGTGCGCATGTGATAGGTGCTGTGCATGGTCCTGTTCACAGAGAAAGACTATGTTCTTTGTTCACAACTACATTTATCTTTCTGAGGAATTCACTCCCTTTTTCCCATTCCCACAGCCCCATCTGCGACTGTCTCACAACCTAGCCTGTCATCACACTCCCAGAGGCTAGGGAGGATTAGGCATAAGAAGAAGAGGACACGGGAGGACATGTTCTCAGAGCTTATAGCCTGCTCCAGAGCCCAGGCAGCACAGCAGACCCAGTGGCGGGAGAACTTGACCCGAATGCACCAAGCCAACATGGATCGGGAGGAGAGGTGGCGTCAGGAAGACCAGCAGGCGACTCAAACCCTGCTTGGACTACTGAGGGAGCAAACGGACACGCTCCGGCGCCTTGTGGATGTTCTGCAGGAACGGAGGCAGGAGGACAGAGCCCTGCTGCAGTCCATCTCTAACCGCCCTCCCCCGCCACCAAGTCCCATACTCCCCTCACCCAAAGTGCACAGAAGGAGAGGCGGCAGAGTCCCTGCTAACTCTCACTCCACCCCTGCAGAGAGCTCGAGCAGCAGAAGGCTCTCATTCCCCAAAGTTTGACAAGTTCTTTCCTTCCCGCCTGACACAAGCCCCCGTCCAAGTTTCACTTCCCAGTTCCATGTGTAGTTGATAATAAAAAATATGTTTCTGTTAACTACTGTTTCCATCATGTTCTTTTGGAGGAGGGGGGGAAAGGGGGTTGGTAATTGGACAGGACAGTCACCTTTGGCAGGGTACATAGTCGGGGGCAGGCACAGCAGCAGGGCACATACATAGTGCAGTGATGCAGTGACTACTTACCCTGGTTAGTCTGGGAGGTTGTTTTCATGTTATGTGGTGGGGGGTGGGTTGCTCTGTGACTTTGTGGCAGGGGAGGGCAGTTAGAGATCTTAAGCGGCGGTCCTTAGGCAGGATCACAGAGCCACACAGCAGGGGATCTGTAACCGTCCTCCCCCTGCCACAAAGTCACATAGACCCCCCATACACACAGTCCCTATCAGGAGGGGTGACAGGCTCCGTTGAAACAACCATCCCACCGCAGCGGAGCCTGTCAGTCCTTGAGTTTAGAAGCTGCATTCGCGCGACTACACTACACCCGCTCCGCACCACAGTCTGCGTCCCAGTTTTAAAAAATTCCCGCGAAAACAGTATTAAAGAAAACGGTGTGCTTTAACAAAGTAGAACTATTTTTATTTTGAAACGTGTGTTGGAAGTGGGGTGAAGGGGGTATGTAACTGGATAGGATAGTCAACATGAACTGGGTAAAGAAACGGGGGCAGGTTCGGCTTCTCTGTACACAAACTTTAAAGTCACAGGTTACCCTGCTCACTCAGGAACTTTGCTTTCAAAGCCTCCCGGATGCACAGCGCTTCCCGCTGGTCTCTTCTAATCGCCCGGCTGTCTGGCTGTGAGTAATCAGCAGCCAGGCTATTTTCCTCAACCTCCCACCCCGCCATAAAGGTCTCCCCCTTGCTCTCACAGAGATTGTGGAGCACACAGCAAGCTGCTATAACAATGGGGATATTGGTTTCGCTGAGATCACAGCGAGTCAGCAAGCTTCTCCATCTCCCCTTGAGACGTCCAAAAGCACACTCCACCACCATTCTGCACCTGCTCAGCCGGTAGTTGAAGAGTTCTTTTTCAGTGTCCAGGGCACCTGTATAGGGCTTCATGAGCCAGGGCATTAGCGGGTAGGCTGGGTCCCCGAGGATGACTATAGGCATCTCCACATCCCCAACAGTTATTTTGTGGTCCGGGAAGTAAATACCTTGCTGCAGCCGTCTAAACAGACCAGAGTTCCTGAAAACACGAGCATCATGAACCTTGCCCGGCCATCCCACGTAGATGTTGGTAAAACGTCCCCTGTGGTCCACCAGTGCTTGCAGCACCATGGAAAAGTAGCCCTTTCTGTTAATGTACTGGCTGGCCTGGTGTTCCGGTGCCAGGATAGGGATGTGAGTTCCATCTATGGCCCCACCGCAGTTTGGGAATCCCATCGCTGCGAAGCCATCTATGATCGCCTCCAAGTTTCCCAGGGTCACTACCTTTGGCAGCAGTACATCAACGATTGCCTTGGCTACTTGCATCACAACAACCCCCACGGTAGATTTGCCCACCCCAAACTGGTTCGCGACTGACCGGTAGCTGTCTGGCGTTGCAAGCTTCCAGAGGGCTATGGCCACTCGCTTCTGGACAGTCAGGGCTGCTCGCATCCGGGTGTCATTGCGCTTCAGGGCAGGGGACAGCAACTCACAAAGTTCAAGGAAAGTTCCCTTCCGCATGCGGAAGTTTCGCAGCCACTGTGATTCATCCCAGACCTGCAGCACTATGCGGTCCCACCACTCAGTGCTTGTTTCCCGTGCCCAGAATCGCCGTTTCACAGCATCAACATGACCCATTGCCACCGTGATGTCCTCGGCGCTGGGTCCCCTGCTTTCTGAGAGGTCTGTGCTACTCTCAGACTTCAGGCCATCACCGCGTTGACGTAGCCTCCTCGCCTGACTTTTCTGCATCTGCCTCAGGGCAACCTGTATGATAAGCTGCGAGGCGTTGAGAGCGGCCACAACTGCAGCGATGGTTGCAGCGGGCTCCATGCTCACAGTGCTGTGGCGTCCGCGCTGTCAATGACTGGAAAAGTGCGCGAAATGATTTCCCACCGGCGCTTTCAGGGAGGGAGGGAGGGCGGGAGTGATGGACGGATGACGACAGTTACCCAAAAGCACCCTGGCCCCTTTTTTTTTTACCCAGAAGGCATTTGCGGCTCCACCCAGAATTCCAATGGGCGGCGGGGACTCCGGGAACTGTGGGATAGCTGCCCTCAGTGCACCGCTTCCAATGTCGACGCTTTCCCCGTTAGTGTGGACTCACAAAGTCGAATTACTGTCCTTAGTGTGGACACACACGTTCGACTTTGCAATATCGATTCCAAAAATTCGATTTAAGTAAAATCGAACTACTCTCGTAGTGTAGACAAGGCCTTAGCAAATAATATATGGAAAGGTTTACAGTGATGAGGACTTGACATGGACTTAACTTCTTTGATTTCCATGACCTATACCAGCCTTATGGACAAGGTCCTGCAAGTTTGAAAAATTATTTCAGAGTGTATTGTGCATGGTATTTCAATGGAATATGGGTGCCTAACTCCTTTAGGCTTCTTTGAAAATCCAAGCCTACGTATATAAGGTTAAATTCTGGTCTCCTGTCCATCTATGACCTTCTCAGGGGAGTCAGTGGGAGTCCTATACACAGATATGAGGTCAGAAATCACCCAGTGTGTTCTTTATGAAGATACGTACATCAAATTTGCTGTAAATATATATTGTGCAACACAAAAAGTAACATAATTATATTAATTCAATTAGTATTCTAGTGTAATATATGCAAAATTACAGAAATGCATTTCTCACACAGCAGTTTAGCTATTGTGAAATGCTGCCTCTATAATATTAAAACTGATGAGTAAAGGACCAGATTCTGTATTTCTCAAGTAAGAGCCATAGAGTTTGGCTTACTGTGAATACCAATTATCAGTTTCAGGAAAAGTCATAAATAAGATAAATGTCAAAGTATATTCCAAGTAAATAAATTCATACCACAGCATAAAAATTACTTCTTAATAATACAATAAATAAATAACTTTAAAATCAAGGAAAATACTCTCTTTGTATACTATGGAATTACATTAAGATTTTACTTGCATCATTCCAGCCTGGGCAGCATTTATATCAAAAATGCTGCAGCAATAGCAGAGCAAACAAAAATTATGAATTGGTTAAAAAAATAAATCAAAGTTTGAAAAATCTATTGTTCGTTTTTGTAAAAGGAGAATAAAGAGCTTAGAAACTCATCCATTATGAAATGTGTTAATTCAGCAGGAGGTCATTGCAAGAGTGAATAATAAGTTCTTATCACTGAAGTTACATGAGATTTATTCGTAAATATTTTAAAGACCGATAACTCAAAATGGAAGATTAGGGATAACCGGGATGAGAAGAGAACAAAATGATCAAGCAGAAACACAATATAGTATGGCAATTAATTATCAGGAAAATTAGCAATCAGTCTTTATTAATGTAGGGTAAGAATTTGAATTTTATGGATGGTAAATTGGGTCTTACTAGTCTCTTCTCACAGAAAATCTGGTATGCGTCTTGTAAAGAGCTGTAATTACATTCACATGAGTTAAGGTAGGCAGATTTACAGTCTGCTTACCAAAATAACGAACAGCATCAATGGCAGTTGATATTTGAAACAAAACAAAAATATTTTAAACTGTCTTGTCCTACTGAGAGTTCTGTTACTCTTCCACTCTTGATGTCACAGAAAATATATTTCCTTAGTATGCTGTTCCTGTGTGTCTCAGACAAGATTACTCTATCGACAAGTATATTAAAACAATTACTCAACTGAAACTTACAATGAGTCGCTATTATCTGCAGAAGGGAAATTTTAACACTGATATGTTCAAACGAAAAAAATATGTGAGAGGAAAATTCTAAATATTGTAAAGATTGCTCAACCACTCTATATCTCTGTGTTTTTTCCATATTGAGTTTTAATTGTGGCATTCTATATGGATGTTAATAAAACTAAGCATACATTAGAAAGTTGTTTATGAGGCAACATCTGTAGTAATTAAGATGTCAAACCATACAACTAAATTCAATAGGCCAAGAAAAGTTCAACATTCTTAAAAAAAGCAGTCATTAAAATGGCTCTATAAAAATGGGATGGTTTAAAATACCATAACACAAATAGCAGCTTTCAGTAACAGCCATTTTGCAGGTAGACAACTAAATCCTATTCTAGCATGAGGCAGATGACACAGGGGTGGGGAAGAATGTTGCATTACTCTGTCTGCATCCAGCACAACACCCTGGCACAAGTCAGGCCACTACCACACACTAACATGTGGTTTAATATGTGGCCACATTTTGGTATTAGCCTGGTTACTGCAGATGACAGCATACATGCAAGCCAGGTTGGGAGCTAGACACCTGTCCCCTAACTTGTAGACTATGCTTTTTTAGGAACAGAGTGTACCCGCCCACTTATTACCTAGGCATATCTCCAAGGCACCCGATAGCTTCTTTCTCTGCACACCAGTATTCCAAAGAACTACATTTAGTCCACATTTTATACTGGACAGCATATATGCTGCCCTCTGTGATGCAATGCATCTCTAGATACAAACAAATTAATTATCAAAGACAAATTTTACTTTTGTTAACATACCTTTGGATATGTTAACAAGCCCTTTCTGATTCTTACCAAATACTGAATTTCTATGTTTGAGAAAGTATGTAATCACTCAGGTTACAATACTCATCTCAGTTAACTGTTAGGATATATCTACATTGTAGCTGGGAGCATGCTTCCCAGCCCAGGTAAACAGATTCGTACTAGCTCTGCTTGAGCTAGCACACTAAAAAATGGCAGTGTGGACACTGCAGCATCAGCATCAGAGCTGAGACCCATAGGTCAGGCGGGCTTGGACCTGAGCAGCTAGTCTGAGCCACCACCAGTGCCACAACTATCACAATGCTCTTTTTAGCATGCTAGCTTGAGCGGAACGCACGTGAGTCTGTTTTGCCGAAAGGGGAGAAATGCACCCTGCTGCAGTGGAGACGTGCCCTATGACACTATGTTCAAAAGTCAGGCTGCTAGACTGGAAGTTAGAAAGAGAATTTTCCCCCCAGATAGCATACTAAGGAAATTATTCTGATTCAGTGGTGTCTACTTTGACTTATGATATATATACCCTCCCTCCTACTTTTCACATAATATAGGAAAGATACAAAAATACGTACATACTTTTTAAAGAGTCATTATCCTGATCACCACACATAGGTATCTTTAAAATTTCACATTTACCAGTAACACCTTAAGTCATATTTCAATTAGCAATATGATAAAAGAGGAATAGCTCTTAGTTTAGCTTTTAAAATAGAAATGAAAAGTTGAAAGCAGTCTGGCCACCAGGGAAGGACTACAAAATGTAGCAAGAGAATTTGTCAAGAGGTTTTAGATATGATTTCTTTTTTGAACTTCACATACGCCTCTTGGATTTATATAATTTTGCTTCACCTATATCCAGGCCCCTTTGAACTTTTAGCTTTTATTATTTATTTATTTATTTTTAAAATGTTAAACTGAGAGTAATAAACAGCTCTGAGTTTTACTTTTTAAAATAAATGTCAGAAATTTCACAATTGGCCAGTATGCCGGTGAACAGCTGCTGAAATCAGGGTGAAAGGGACTGAGGAACCAAAGAGTAGAACAAGAGGGAGTAAGTAGAAAGATGGTGCAGGCAGAGACCCTGTTTTTTTTAAATAAACAGTTTTTTTCCAAATACCTGTAGAAAAATATTTAAAATAACAGAAACAACAGTTTCCTCATTTCTCACTCAACTTAAGAGTTGCATGGATACCAACAGGTAAAAGAGATGATCTGTGATGAAAATGGTGATGTTATATCCAAATTGATACAAATACCATAAAAACAATTAATGAGAATTCTTGTGATAAAACCACTGCTATGCTTTGCTGCTATTCATAATCCATTTGATCTGCCTGTTTGTGAACATTTGGGCAACCACCAGACATGAACAGCAGTTCAAATACCTACAAAACCATTCACATTGGAAGTACTCTAAAGGCTTCTTTAAAAAACTCTGTTTAATTCGCACAAACCAACACGAATGTTCATGGATAATTCTCTAACAGAGAAAGGGGTTCCTGTTTATCAAGTTTAGATAATCTAATTTGGAGAAGAAACAATATCCTGTGATTAATTGACTTCTCACATGGTGTGGAGTTACAAAATACTAATATTCTGTGACAAATCTGTGAACAATCCATAGGGTTGAATTTTTTCACACAAAATATTTATTAAACAATTATAATGAATAATTATAAAATCACAGACTGTTGCCAGATAAGTTATTCACCACACAAATTTCACCACCTCTAATGCAGTCAATGTTCACTCATTTTCACTCAGCTGATTTATAGTGTGTTTTGTACTGTTCCAGATTGACTACAGCATCATATTGCTTCATGACATAATAAATAGCATGTTAATGTTGAGTGGGTGAGATGGAGGACAGAAGAAAAGAGGACAGCCCTTGGTTCAAAATCAATAATACCTTGCTGATTAGAATTTTCATTTTACTTGTGACTTAAAAGATGAAAATATGTTCAGGTTCCTCACAACACGCAGTTTTATCACTTTTAGATTTTTTTTGCCAATTTTTAGGATGGGTGTCTTCCATGTATAAATTAAGGGCTCCACGATGATCAAAATGGGTTAGATTTTGCTCTCAGATAGCTCTCTGCAATCCCAGACTTTGATATGGGTGTGTGTATAATTGAGTACAGAACTGGTTTCCAAATGTTTGATTGGCAGAATATCAGTTTTGTGTAAGCTATTTTACCAGATGATGGTAACATACTTTGATTATGTAAATTAAATTAAAATTTATGCTATATGGTGCTTCTGTTACTGCATGATATAGTCCATAATAATTAAATTGCCTATACAAGATTTAGAGAACAACAAATATTTCTGAAGGTAAAAAATATAAACAAACAATTACCCACAAGTGGATGGTTATTTGAATCTGCAAATTACCTTAATTAAAAACTAAAATAGGATAGTATGAGAAAATTCCAAAAGCTTTCTATTATCAATACTCCATACCAATACTCCTGGGCTTATTAAAAAGATTCCTTTTTATGTTTATGAGAAACAATATTCTAATTGGTCCCTCTTATACCTTAGCTACTTCAAAACTAAGTCCCAAAACTTTGTCATCGAAGCTGGAAAAGTTACATAGCATGCACTTCAAAAATGTGTTAGAATATCATTAAAGAATATCATTAAAAAGTTCATAGATAAGTCAGGATCTGATTCATAAAAATACTGGGGGTGCCAATCTTGCCTGACCATGCGGTGATGTCACATGACTCAGCAAAGCGCAGTTTTGAATGTTTCTACTATATTGCAATGGATGGGCAAGAAACATAGCTGAGTAGCATGCAGGCCAGTCAATATCCATTAAAAAGTGATCATATATATTTAGAACTTGTTTAGGTAACCTGTGTAAAATTGGTGATACGTTGCTTGGCCTGGTTAAAAAAGAACCAGAGCTGCATTCTTGATTGATCCAGCTTGATTTTATGCCTGTGAGAAGTAAGAATTGTAGGAAATGAAGTTCAAGATACCAAGTATCTCTGCTTTTCTGCTCTGGAAACTCTTATACATATTGACTGATTAAAGACTTCAAACATTTATTTTAAGTACATTCAGAGTAATATAATAAAATGTAAGAGTGTAAAATAATAAATGCTTTTTAGATCTCTGAATCCTGAGTAAAATAAAAAATACATTATAACATGATTACAATAGCTCTAGAAGATTCCTCCATTTGTAATAAGAATTTTAAAAATATCAGATGAATATTTTTGATAAGATTATTAGCCTGAAACTTACACTTTGGTGGGAAATCTAATGGATCACTATTTCTATAGCATCCATTGCCATATTGTCTAAAATCTGAATGAAACAATTCCTTTTGTATTCATTGGGTGCTGGATTGAGCCAGAGCACCAACATGTTATGTGATAGTAAATTGGGGCCCAATTCTGTAAACCGCCATTGATGTGAGTACTTCTTACTCATACTAGTAGGCCCATATATGCTAATTGCCCTATTTGCTTGGGAAAGGGATGAGCACAATCTGTGGCTAAATAACAGAGTAAAAGAGGCAGTTAAAGACAAAAGACTCCTTTTAAAATTGGAAGCCAAATCCTACTGAGGAAAATAGAAAGTAGCATAAACTATGGCAAGTCAAGTGTAAAAGTATAATCTGGCAGGCCAAGAACAAATTAGAAGAGCAACTAGTAATAGACACAAAAACTAACATCAAAAACTTTTTAAGTACATCAGAAACAGGAAGACTACCAAACAATCAGTGGGGCCACTGGATGATTGAGGTGCTAAAGGAGTACTCAGAGAAGATAAGGCCATTGCAGAGAAGCTAAATGAATTCTTTGCACCAGTCTCCACTGCAGAGAATGTAAGGGAGACTCCTACATCTGAGCCATTCTTTTTAGGTGACAAATCTGGGAAACTGTCCCAGATTGAGGTGTAAGTAGAGAAGGTTTTGGAACAAATTAATAAATTAAACAATAATAAGTAACCAGGACCAGATGACATTCACCCAAGAGTTCCGAAAGAACTCAAATGTGAAATTGCAGAACTACTAACTGCGGTATTTAACCTATTGCTTAAATCAGCTTCTATACCAGATGACTAGTGGGATGCCAATTTTTTTTTAAAAGGTTCCAGAGGTGCTCCTGGCAACTACAGGCCAGTAAGCTTAACTTGAATACCAGGCAAATTAGTTGAAACCATAGTAAAGAACAGAATTATCAGACACATAGATGAACATGATATGCTGGGGAAGAGTCAACACAGCTTTTGCAAAGAGAAATCATGCCTCGCTAATCTACTGAAATTTTCTGAGGAGGTCAACAAACATGTGGACAGGGTGATCCAGTGGATGTAGTATATTTGGACTTTCATAAAGCCTTTGACAAGGTCCCTCACCAAAATCTTTTAAACAAAATAGGCAGTCATGGGATAAGAAGGAAGGTCTTCTCATGGATCAGTAACTGATGAAAAGATGGCAAACAAAGGATAGGAATAAATGGACAGTTTTCACAGTGGAGAGATGTAAATAGCAGGATCCCCCACAGATCTGTACTAGAACCAATGCTTTTCAACATATTTATAAATGATCTGGAATATTGGTAAACAGTGAAGTGGCAAAGTTTGCAGATGATAAAAAATTACTCAAGATAGTTAGGTCCAAAGCAGACTTCAAAGAGTTAGAAAGGAATCTGACAAAACTGGGTGACTGGGAAATTCAGTGTTGATAAATGGAAAGTAATGCACATTGGAAAACATAATCCCAACTATAGATATAAGATGATGGGGTCTAATTTAGCTGTTACCATGGAAGAAAGAGTTCTTGGAGTCATTGTAAATCAGGGGTCGGCAACGTTCGGCATGCGGCTCACCAGGGTAAGCACCCTAGCGGGCCAGACCAGTTTATTTACCTGCTGACGCGGCAGGTTCGGCCGATCGCGGCCCCCATTGGCCACAGTTCGCCATCCTGGGCCAATGGGGGCGGTGAGAAGCGGCGCGGGCAAGGGATGAGCTGGCCGCAGCTTCCCGCCACCCCCAGTGGCCTGGGATGGCAAACCACGGCCAGTGGGGGCCGCGATCGGCCAAACCTGCCGCGTCAGCAGGTAAATAAACTGGCCCGGCCCGCCAGGGTGCTTACCCTGGCGAGCCGCATGCTGAACGTTGTCGACCCCTGTTGTAAATTGTTCTCTGAAAACATCTACTTAATGTGGAGCAGCAGCCAAAAAAGGGAACAGAATGTTAGGAACCATTAGGAAAGGGATAGATAATAAAACAGAAAATATAATGCCACTGCATGCAGTTCTGGTTGCCCCATCTAAAAAATGGCATATCAGCTCTCTGCCTACACACACGCACGCACATTGGCCGGCTATCTTGTGGCTTATTAAACACACAGTAAAGCCTTCGGGAAAGAGGATACATGGCCCAAAACAGGGAGTTTTAAGGGCTCTACATCATGGCTTCATGATGCATTACAATTTCTACATACAGTGTGGCTGTGACCAGTAACTTAGGCTAGGTCTACACTACCCGCCTGAATCGGTGGGTAGAAATCGACCTCTCGGGGATCGATTTATCACGTCCCGTTGGGACGCGACAATCGATCCCCGAATCGGCGCTCTTACTCCACCAGCGGAGGTGGGAGTAAGCGCCGTCGACAGAAAGCCGCAGAAGTCGATTTTGCCACCGTCCTCACAGCAGGGTAAGTTGGCTGCGATACGTCGAATTCAGCTACGCTATTCACGTAGCTGAATTTGCGTATCTTAAATCGACTCCCCCCTGTAGTGTAGATGTACCCTTAACTGTAAAACAGCAGGAGTGAAATCTTGGCCCCACTGAAATCAATGCAGAGTTTTCCCATCAACTTGGAGCCAGGATACCACACCAGCCATTTTGTTTTGCAAAGCCATTTAGGGGAAAATAAAAAAAAATAAAAATAAAAAGGGGGGGGGAGGTTGACATGAAAATAGAGGGAATATATTGAACAAAGATGTCATTTTTTAGTTACTTTTCTGACCAGAAATTCATCTTAAATGTCTCCCTCTATTAAGAATATTCTTTCATGACAGGGCTCAATATTGGTCATTTAGCAGAAATATCCTCATTCTTCCCTATAATAGAGTTCACAGTAGAGCAGAATCATTCAGAGAGGAGCATGAATTAGATTTCATTGGACAATTCTTTTCTATCCAAATTGACTGGCAGGGACTGCCACAGTATTAGCAACAGTCCTCCCTCTGATGAGAACTGAAAGCATCATTTCTCTAATGTTACCATTCCTACCTGCATGGCAGTATGACGTGTTCCACTGGGAAAGTCTCTGAACAATTATATTTGCAACACTATGTCCTTTGCAAAATATCATAAAGAAGTCTGATATATACCTTAGAACCACATTAATCTAATGAACCATCAACAGTTTTGAAATTTTCAATCAGGGTTGATTTCTAGGCTAGCAGTTTGACACCTGGAAACTGACTTTATCTTGCAACAGAAAACTAAAGTTTACTACTAAGTAGGAAAATTGTCAGACACATGGAAGAACATAAATTGTTGGGCAAAAGTCAACATGGTTTCTCTAAGGGAAATTATGTCTTACTAATCTATTAGAGTTCTTTGAAGGGGTCAACAAACATGTGGACAAGGGGGATCCAGTTTACATAGTGTACTTAGATTTCCAGAAAGCCTTTGACAAGATCCCTCATCAAAGGCTCTTATGTAAATTAAGTTGTCGTGGGATAAGAGGTAAGATCCTTTCATGGATTGAGAACTGGTTAAAAGACAGGGAACAAAAGGTAGGAATAAATGGTAAATTTTCAGAATGGAGAGGGGTAACTAGTGATGTTCCCCAAAGGTCAGTCCTAGGACCAATCCTATTCAACTTATTCATAAAGGATCTGGAGAAAGGGGTAAACGGTGAGGTGGCAAAGTTTGCAGTCAATACTAAACTGCTCAAGATAGTTAAGATCAAATCAGACTGTGAAGAACTTCAAAAAGATCTCACAAAACAAAGTGATTGGGCAACAAAATGGCAAATGAAATTTAATGTGGATAAATGTAAAGTTATGCACATTGGAAAAAATAATCCCAACTATACATACAATATGATGGGGGCTAATTTAGCTACAACTAATCAGGAAAGAGATCTTGGAGTCATCGTGAATAGTTCTCTGAAGCATCCACGCAGTGTGCAGTGGCAGTCAAAAAAGCAAACAGGATGTTAGGAATCATTAAAAAACGGATAGAGAATAAGACCGAGAATATCTTATTGCCCTTATATAAATCCATGGTAGGCCCACATCTTGAATACTGCATGCAGATGTGGTCTCCTCATCTCAAAAAAAGATATACTGGCATTAGAAAAGATTCAGAGACGGGCAACTAAAATGATTAGGGGTTTGGAACGGGTCCCATATGAGGAGAGATTAAAGAGGCTAGGACTTTTCAGCTTGGAAAAGAGGAGACTAAGGGGGGATATGATAGAGGTATATAAAATCATGAGTGATGTGGAGAAAGTGAATAAAGAAATGTTATTTACTTGTTCCCATAATATAAGAACTAGGGGCCACCAAATGAAATTAATGGGCAGCAGGCTTAAAACAAATAAAAGGAAGTTCTTCACACAGCGCACAGTCAACCTGTGGAACTCCTTGCCTGAGGAGGTTGTGAAGGCTAGGACTATAACAGGGTTTAAAAGAGAACTAGATAAATTCATGGCGATTAAGTCCATTAATGGCTATTAGCCAGGATGGGTAAGGAATGGTGTCCCTAGCCTCTATTTGTCAGAGGGTGGAGATGGATGGCAGGAGAGAGATCACTTGATCATTACCTGTTAGGTTCACTCCCTCTGGGGCACCTGGCATTGGCCACTGTCGGTAGACAGGATACTGGGCTGGATGGACCTTTGGTCTGACACAGTATGGCCATTCTTATATTCTTAAAATGCTAGTGGGAAACTTGTGTCCCTTTGTAAACAAAGTAGAAACGTTTAACAATATTTCAGCATAACAATTTTAACCACAATAAAGTAATAAAAATATTTACAGAACTACTCCCTAGATTAATTTTTTATAACCTATAACCTTAAAATTGCAGTCTAATCTAATTATAAGTTCCAAATTACTTTCAGCAACGTGTCTGCAGACTATAAGAGCATTAATCCTTTTTATTAAAATCTCAAGCATGTAGCAGATTTTAGTATCTGAGTTACTCAGAGAAATTCATATCTAATGTCAGTGGGCCCAACTCTATTGATTGTAACAGAGTTGCACCCATTTACATGGGTAAGAATTCTGTTAATTGTTTTCAAAGATTAGTGTTGTTCCCCCAAAAATGTCAGAGAAGAGATTTATGAAACATCCAAGTTATGTCCAAATAGATACTTACTGCCCTCTAAATAGAAATGTCATAGAAAACAACACAAACCCTGAAGAATGAGGATGAAAGGAAAAGGCTTGCAAAATATAATTAAGAATAATTTACACATTTATAATTCTTTTCATCTGAGGATCTTAAGGTGCTTAGCAATCATTAGTAAATAATACCCAATAATACTCCTGTGAAATAGGAAATATTATACCCATCCTACAGATGGAAAAGCTGGAGAGAGTCTGAATGACCTACCCAGGGATATAGAATGACTCAGTGAAAGAGCTGGGAATAGAACCTAGAACCCCTGCTTACCAACTGTCCCATGATTTGATCCCTAGAGAATGATCCCTCCAGGAATAATATCAAAATTAAGTATTACTGTAGCTATATTAGTTCCAGGATAGAAAGACAAGGTGGGTGAGGGTAATATCTTTTATTGGTTCAACTTCTGTTGGTGAAAGAGACAAGCTTTCAAGCTACACACAGCTCTTCCAAAGAAGTTGGTCCAATAAAAGATATTCCCTCATTCACCCTGTCTCACAAAAGTTTAACACGACTTTAAGATAAGGACATAGAACTTCATTATCCCTAGGAAATGGAATTAACCGTCCGAACTTGTAGTTCACTAACCTTCCAGAAGCAATAATATCAATGACTGAGAACAACTATCTTGAAGGAGAGCTAATACACAGGACATTTCTGCAGAGGCTTACTGTTTGCTAAATACCAGATTAAGGAAACACCTAGAGGCTGGAGATTTTAAATGAGGAAAATTATCTACTAAATAATTCATGAACACAGAGCAATTTTTTTCCTTACAGGATGAAGCTGAAATGCCTAACAGTTTTAGTCTGAGAGGAGAAAGACGGTTTAATAAGACTTATATACCCAAGAAGAATAAAGAGAGGAGACCATGTACAATTTAAGTGATTAATGAATCCACCAGGGAAACTTTTTACTACTGCATCTTGCCAAGAATCTCTATTACTTTAAAATGTAAAAGAAAATCTTATGAGTGGATGCCTTTCTTAGTTTAACCAAAACCCATTAGATGTGATTAAAGGGAACACATGACTTCCAAAGGAACAACAAATGGTCTAGATGAAAAGACAAAAAGGCATTGTGGTGATGTTAATGTAATACTTGTGGATGTATTTGAAGGTTATTAATGGGCTGGGATGAAGCTGTCTATAGGAGCTGTCAATAGAGACAAGCCCACGAAAGGGATGTTAGGATCTTTGCCCTGTCTTATCTTATGTACAGCCCTTGTTATTAAGGGCTTGATCCTGCAAGGTGCTGAGCACTCTGGTGCCAATCCAGCAAATCACTTAAACAAGTGCTTTAACTTTGTGCTTAAAGATGAGTCAGAGCCTGAAAGCTCAGTGCCTGGCAGGCTCAAGCCCTAGAGGAATAAAGGAAAAGCATATATAAATCTAATCCCAGACAGGATTTCTCAAGAGAAGATAGATGTTAATGCCTGTTTATTTAAGTTTAATTCATATTGTAGGAAAAGATCCAGAAAGGAAGATTAAAAAAAGAGAATCTGGTGGGAGCGTGAGGGATCTCAGAGTCCTGTGCTTGGGAATCCACCCTGGGGACAAAGGACAGACTAGAAAAGCAAAAGTGGATGCCTGAGACATGTCTCAACAAGTACTTTCAGCAAGAAGCATGAACAGTGCAAGGCAAAAGGAAAGCCCCTCCATTAATATGTGGACCCCCATCTGGTATTTACACAAAATTACTTGGATTTGGGTGGGAGCTCAGAATAAGAAGTGGAGAGAGAGAAAGAGAGGTTTTATAAATGTACCACTGAGTACAATGTCTTGGTCTTAGTAGGACTAGTCACCATCTCAGAGTATTGATGTTCACAGAATTTTTCTTTATCATCATTCATACAATAGTATCTACCACCTAATGCATCACTGACAATTATAGTCAATGCACACAAATATGGTACAATACAATGGTAGTATTTTGATGTCCCATTTAATTCCTCATATAGAAAGTTCTATGTGTTTTACACAAATTCATAAATTTAGCCTGACAACACCACTGTAATTTATATAATTATTATTCCTATTTTACAGATGAAGAAACAGAGACAGACAGATTAAGTGACTTCATCAGGATAACACAGAAAGTTTGTAAGGAACAAAACCCATGTCTTCTGACCCTCATCATGAGTTTGAACCATACATGGATCCTTTCTCCCCAAAATATGGATATCATCTATAGGTGTGTATAATCTTATTTCGGGGAAAATGTCTGGAAACACGGTGTAGTGAGTCGGTGTGGCTCCCCTCCTGTCCAGAAGAGGGAGCCNTCAGCCCCCGCAGTCAAGGGCCTGAGCTTTAACTGTGGTTGCTCCGACTCTGCACTAAAAAGCCGGAGTTCCGGGACTAACTGACTGCTTGTTCCCACAGTAGTGAGTCGGTGTGGCTCCCCTCCTGTCCGGAAGGGTCGAGCCCCGGCTAGGACCTACTACACACGGAAAAACAGAAGGCTCAAGGAGCAGGATTATACCAAGAAACTACATGATTTAGGTAGAGGGGGAGAAAGAACCTGTGTCACTGCTGTTATCTGACCATTACTGATTCTCTCAGTATTAGAAAGACTTTGATAAGCTTGGTAGTAAACTTGGCTGATCCTCTGGTAGCAGTGAAAGCTTGGAAATAGATCATCATGGAATGATGCACCAACCAAACCTCTTAGAAGGTGCTTGAGGGGGAATGTTTCTTCTTCTTCTTTAGTGCAGATTAAAATGGAATAGAATAGTTCAGCAGATATATGTCCTATACTTGACACTTAGGAAATGTAGGACGCCTAGAGGGATAATAATAAACCTTACAATGTCAGAGGTCTATTAAACCACTTTTCCTGTTCTGCTTTATATTGAGTCATAATTTCAACAATAAACTACAAATTAAGCACTCTTCTTAACAATTTTTAAACAAAAATATATTTGTAAAATGTGACAGTAAAGGAACTTCTCTAGAGAAACTGGAAAAAGTGGTTCCAGATTTGACGCAGCCAGTGGGAAAAAGGAACTCAGGGTGAGCTATTAAATATTACACATACCCTCAGACTCAGGCATGAGAGGCTCATCCATGGACACTTGTGTCTTAAATTTTAATCTGTGGCAGGGAAAGTTATTGGATTCAAATGCCTCAACATTTGCAGGATGGGCAGCTGTGTGAATTTGATTGATGTTGGGATAAAAAGCTCCCAGACTTTGTTACTGTGGCGCAGTAGGGAGCGGGGCGGATTGACCTGGGAATGTCGTCCAGTTTTACTGGGACTGTTTGCGTTGGGGATAGGAGAACAGGGGATGACTTTATTTGAGAGATGATACCTGAGCCTGTAACCTGAGCCAGAAGGGGGGTGGGGCCAGGTGACACCTTTGCCCAGGAAACTGGACAAAGGCGAGAGGAGGAGCCGGGGGGAGGGGAGTGAGTCAGCTGGAGGGGGTTTCAGTTTTGGGCTGGCTGGGAAGACGCAGGGAACCCCAGGTCTGGGGTCTAAGCTCCTTGCCCCCCCAGAGGGACCTGGCTGAGGGATCCTGGTTGTACCTACAGGCCCTGCTTGGGACTGTGTTCCTGTCGTCTAATAAACCTTCTGGCTGTCTGAGAGTCACGGTGAATCGCAGGAAGTGAGGGTGTAGGGCCCTGACTCCCCCACACTCTGTGACAGTTACCTCTAGGTCACTGGTTTAGATCTAGCCCTAACTGGTGGTTGTTACCATCTGATGGCACTTCAGTGGTGTCGATGATCATAGTACAGAATCCAAGTGCTATATTCTGAAAAAAAGCCATAGACATCATGGGCACTCTTTTTGACAGCCTCAAAGAGGTCAAACACTGAACAGGAATGGAGACTGTTATTTCCATAAGCAGACCCTCCAGAATCCAGTTGAAATACTAAGGCACTGGTGGGGCAAGTGTGGGGAAATTTGCATGACTGCTTCTCATTCTATGGTGGTTCTATGCATAAACTGAGGACTTTGATTTCCTGGGCTAGAAAATTGGCACCTTTTGCAATTATTGAATTGTCTTGATAAAATAAAAATGAAAAATATAAATTAATCTTAATTTTCAAAAAGTGTCAAAAGTGTCTCTATTGTCACAATAAACAAAATAGAATATTCTACTTCTTTCACATTTGAAACTTACAACCTTCCATCAAGTTTCGTATCTACTATTACAAGGTTGTATATGGTACTATAAAGGAATCAAATTTAGATAAATCAATGCTAAAATGGAAAATAAAACCACAACTCATCTTGATAAATATAAAATAGACCTACCTCTTTGCTTTCCTCTAGATCTGACTCGCTGCTAAACTCTTCTGTATTTAAATTTTCAAAATCAGATTCCCCAACAGCAATTGGTACTGTCACAGTGAGGCTTGGATTGTTTATGAATGACATGTAATCACTTTCATCGACGACATATTTTTCCACGCTGCTGCCTACGCCACTGGTAGTTCCATTCCTATCCTTAAGATAGTTAAGGTCTTTACCTATTTCTATGACAGTATGGTTGGAAATACAGCTGTCTTTTTTGTTGTTTAGATCTTCAAGAGGCTTGATTTCATCTAAAGCTTTCTGTTTTCTAACAAAGGCTTTTTGGATGAATTCATGTGCTTTTCTTTTCACATAATCTATTCCCTTCTGAATCCTTGCCACTGCAATTTGGAGATTGTTCATTTCATTATCATCATCTGTAGCCGCAAGGTTGTCTGAACTAAATGAGCTCAGCAGTAAGGCCAGAAAGAGGTTGAGTACCTAAAAGACAGTAAGTAGAAAACATAGCTGATGTCTTATTTTTTAAGTGATGACAGTAATTACTTTATGGCATGTTTAATGACATAATTTTTACTTCACAATTAGCGGTAATATCAAACTATCTGAAGGCCATTCTTCCTAGTCTATTCCTGCTGTATTGTACTATTTCTTGCCAACAGCATTTCAGGTTGCAAATCCCCAAAAAATGCACTTGGCTAGATGACAATTAAGAAAACCCATGTCCCAGAAGTTGAGCCCCACTCTGTATGAACTCTTTGCACAATAGTGTGCATGGGACAGGTGAAGGCATATGTAGAGAGGCTGCGAGAGGGTGGCAGTAGACCCACTCTCTGCCCTGAAGAGGGGCTATAAAGGACTCACAGAGGCTACTCCAGCCATTAGGACACAGTTGTGCAGTCATTCTGCAGCATGGGGATGAGATAATTTCTTCCTCCCCTCCCGCACCATACATCTACCCAGCTTCTTAGGATGGATACTTAACAAACCGTTGACCTTTACTATTTAAATAAATATGACAATCAGAAAAATAATATTCAATAAATGCTACAGAAATAAATACTCATACAATGTAATATATTGTGTTGAGTGTTCTAAGCCTAAAGAGTTATCTCTGAGCCTGTGTGTTCTGAGTGCTCGGAGCCTGAGTCATTTGAGATAATTACTTACAGGTCCTAATGGTCTAGCCAATCCACAAGCAAGGGTCTAACCAGGTGACCCCATGGCAGGTATATAAGATCCTAATGAAAGTAGCAACTCCAGTCTGCTCCGTGTCACTACCTTGTTGGGGATGCTCCCTGCTACCTGATGTAATGACAGAGACTACTCCTGCTCCAGCCTGAGTCTACTCCTGCTCAACCTACAGCCAGTCACACGGCTGTCCTGACTTACACATACACTACACATACCATACAGACAGAGTATTCCTAGTATAGGCTGTTGTATCTAAATCAATAAGAAATGTGTGAAAGAGTGTTCACAGAGACATCAATTCACATTCCAGGTTCAATTATGATATGAACATGTCTTATTTTGATTAAAATATGAAATGAATTTGGATAGTTTAAATTTTAAAAAGTTGGCCCTTAACTCCCGTTAGTTCACCTCAGTTAAAATTAAAAGCATATTTTATCACATAAGGCATCATTTTTTTGCAAAATAAATTAGGTACATACCACTAGGTTTCCAATCACCATGACCATCATGAAAACAATAAGGCACATGGCTTGCCCCGCAACCTCCATACAATCCCACATAGTCTCTATCCATTCTCCACATAGTACTCGGAACACAATCAAGAAAGAGTGGAAGAAGTCATGCATGTGCCAGCGTGGAAGTTCACAGTCATTGGAGATCTTGCAGACACATTCCTTGTAGCTTTTACCAAACAGCTGCATACCAACCACAGCAAAAATGAAGACAATGATGGCCAGCACCAAGGTCAAATTTCCCAAAGCCCCCACTGAGTTACCAATAATCTTTATCAGCATATTCAGTGTTGGCCAAGATTTTGCCAACTTGAAAACTCGAAGCTGAAAAACAAAAGCAAAGGAGCACTGTTACTGATGCTGCTAATTATAATGAAATTATCAATGCATTTCAGATTTTCAGTTACCAAAAAACCATAACTGTAAAATGTCTCATTTAATTGTTACAACCTTTAGTCACCACATTTATGTTTTCATAGAAGCTGGCCACGAAGGCTTAGCAGGTTTCTACAATAAGGCATGTACAGACTGAAGTCCTAATTCAAGTCCCTAGCAGCCAAAAAAATGTAGCCTTTCACTACGGGCTTCAGTTAGTGAAATGCCACAGAATGCCACAGAACATCAGACTGTGCCTTTTTCTGTAACCACAGAAAAAAAAGAGAACCACTCTGTTGGGATCAGTAGCACTACAATGAACATGCTCATCGTGTCCACTGATTTTCTCAAGGATATAGCTCCCATAGACAAACTGCAGATGACTGGTTGCTAACAAGCTACATAGAACCAAAAAGACAATGGGCCAAATTCATCCTTGGGATAAATCACTGAAATCAGTGGAATTATCTCAGGGATGACTTGGGCCCTATGCCCTTTAAAAAATTTATAATATAAAAATACATTTTGCTTTCTGTTCAATGAAAGAGAATACTCACTAACAGCATATATATATAGGAGGGGGATTTGTCACCTGGGAAGAAGCCCCCAGATGTTATAAGAGGAGTGTTGGTAAAATTTTCAAAAGCACCCAAGTGACTTAGGATCCTAAATCCCACTTTCAAAAGTGATTTAGACATGTAAGATCCTACATTTCATTGAAAGTCAATGGGACTAACGCTCTTAAGTGCCTATATCCCTTTTGAAAATCGGACTTAGGCACTTTTGAAAATTTTACCCTGTCTCATTAAAACCACCTGAGAAAAAGATTTTGTCTCCTTTCTTCCCCCAAGTTCACTTCCTCCTGTCACAGAGATCATCCTGGTGGAAAAGTACTGGATGTAATTGCTGCTAGAATGCATCATTGATGCTCCTGCAGTTGTTTTTCAGTGATGGTTAGGTCTGGGTGGACCTCACAAGTTTGGAAGGTTTCCTTCAAAGAAGGATGATAGAGTTACAATGTTTATTCCAATTGCATGAAATTCCTTTTTTGGTTTCAACCAGGCCTGCAACCAACGGTGTATTTTAGTATTTCCTCTTGGCTGAAATGCAGAGGAGCAAATGCATATAAATTAAACAAACAAACCTCAAAAATGTTCTGGTTGGGATTATTTCAAAAATTGGGCTAATGGTATTTGTTATTTCATTTGAATTGGTTCATACATTTCTAGTGGTACCACAAACAGTACTGCCAATCTGAAGCATTGAAAAATTATTAATCTGCTTAAAAAACATGAGATTGGCTTAAAAATAATTAGATTTTTTTTTTAAAAATGGTAGATTGTTTTTATTTGTCTTCTGCTTTCTGAGCTGTTAGGATACATTCAGTTCATATTTTCAAGCTTTTCTCCACAACACTGAGAGCTAGAAACTTACTTTTACTTATTTAAATGAAAGATAAATTCTTCCAGTATCACTTGATTCCATGAGCTGGAGTTTCAAGAAAAACATTAAGTTCTATGCGACTTGTGATATAATCATGAGAGCTGGCAGCAATGCACAAGTTAAATACTGACCAACTCAGCTTCTTTGAGCTAAATTTATTGAACCTTCTTGAGAAGATTCATAGTATCCCTGATTTCACTGGTAATAATGGCAGTATGCAAATATTCATCATGAAAGATGTTATACACGAGGAAGGATGTTAATTACATTATATTTGCGACCTGACAAGATTCTAATTAAAGTTGCCAAAGTAATTTAATTTGGCAACCTATTTACAGAGCAAGATCTGAGCTCCCCAAATTCTCTCACTGAGGGTGATCAGCACCTTAGTTTGTTTTTTTCCAGGAATTATTTTGTTCAAGAGACACCGTAAGGTAGAATAAGCCCCAGATGTATAATGTATTAATTTTAGAATAAAATGGTTTTGCAAAACTTAATAGCCCAAATCCCTAAATCCCTATTCATCCCCCAATATGGACCCACGGAAAGCAAATACTCACCAGCAACTACACACCACACCACAGAAACACCAACCCAGGAACCAATCCCTGTAGCAAACCTCGTTGCCTACTCTGTCCCCATATCTACTCTGGCAACACCATCAGAGGACCCAACCACATCAACCACACCATCAAGGGCTCATTCACCTGCACATCTACTAATGTTATATATGCCATCATGTGCCAGCAATGCCCCTCTGCCATGTGCATTGGCCAAACCGGACAGTCCCTCCGCAAAAGAATAAATGGACACAATCGGACATCAGGAATGGTAACATACAAAAGCCAGTAAGTGAATACTTCAATCTCCCTGGTCATTCTATTACAGATTTAAAAGTCACCATCATTGAACAAAAAGACTTCAGAAACAGACTTCAAAGAGAAACAGCAGAACTAAAATTCATTTGCAAATTTAACACCATTAATCTGGGCTTGAATAGGGACTGGGAGTGGCTGGCTCATTACAGAAGCAGCTTTTTCTCTCCTGGAATTGACACCTCCTCATCTATTATTGGGAGTGGACTACATCCACCCTGATTGAATTGGCCCTGTCAACACTGGTTCTCCACTTGTGAAGTAACTCCCTGCTCTCCATGTGTCAGTATATAATGCCTGCATCTGTAACTTTCACTCTATGCATCTGAAGAAGTGAGGTTTTTACCCACGAAAGCTTATGCCCAAATAAATCTGTTAGTCTTTAATGTGCCACCAGACTCCTTGTTGTTTTTAAAAATTAACATCACATTAACTATCCGCTAGTCATCTGGTATAGAAGCTGATTTAAATGATAGGTTCTGCAACTCTTGGGTGAATATCATGTGGTCCTGGTTACTCATTACTGTTTAATTTATCAATTTGTTCCAAAACCTCCCCTACTGACACCTCAATCTGAGACAGTTTCCCAGATTTGTCACCTAAAAAGAATGGCTCAGATGTAGGAATCTCCCTCACATCTTCTGCAAAGAATTCATTTAGCTTCTCTGTAATGGCCTTATCTTCCTTGAATGCTCCTTTAGAATCTCAATCATCCAGTGGCCCCACTAGTTGTTTAGCAGTGTTCCTACTTGTGATGTACTTAAAAATTCTTTTGCTGTTACTTTTTGAGTGTTTGGCTAGCTGTACTTCACATTCTTCCTAATTATATTTTTACACTTCACTTGCCAGAATTTATGCTCATTTCTATTTTCCTCAATAGGATTTAACTTCCACTTTTTAAAGGATGCCTTTTTGCCTCTAACTGCTTTTTTTTACTTTGTTGTTTAGCAACGGTGGCACTTTGCTGGTCCTCTTCCTATGAATTTTTAATTTGGAGTATACATTTACATTTTATTTCATTGGACTCTACACTTTCTTTCACATATAGCTAAACTCCCCCACGAGTACAACCTATTCTGTCCTTCCGATATATTTTGTACTCTGCTTTTACTGTGTCCCACTGATTACCTTCATTCCACCAAGTTTCTGTGATGCCATTATATCAATATCATAATTTAATATGAGGCACTTAAGTTCACGCATCTTAGTATGATGGGGCAGGAAAGCTCTGCACACTAACTGGACAGCATTGAGTTCCAGAACATTGATGTGTAGGGTGGCCTCCTTGGGAGACCCCTTCCCTTGGACCTTTAAGTGGTTGAGATGTGCTCCTCATCCATTAGAAGTGTCATTGTTGATAGAGGCCAGGTAAAAAGGTAGTCCACTGCATACCTGGGTTGGATCCCTACACAACTCTAATGAGGGAGGATTTCTCAAGGGATTATGGCCACCAATCTGTGCTGTACCTGTTTGGCAGACACAATGATCTCTACAACCCTTGAAAGGGCTGCAAATGAAGTCTGGCATGCTATGTGACATACGTGCATGCAAACATGTGCCCCGAGAGTCTTTCTACTGGTGTGCTGGGATAAGACTAAGGTTGGCATAAAGTTGATCTCAGTCTGCAACCTTTCACAGACCTGGGGTCTAACAGTGCCCTGATAAACGCCAAGCTCTGAGTTGGGATCAGCATTGTTTTTTCTCTATTAATCCTGAATCTCAGTATGGCAAAGAGGTCTTGTGTCCTTTAAAGTGAGTCGGTCACTTGCTGGGTAAAATTTTCACCCTACCATATGTCTAAGTAGAGATACACCCAGATTCCTTGTCTTAACTATGGGTGGCCACTAGAGCTAGAACTTTGGTGAACATTCCTGGCACCATGAAGATGCTGAAGGAACCTTAGGTACTTTCTGTGAGCTGATTGTATTGAGATGTGAGGCCTCTTGAAAATTGAGAGCCACGAATCAGTCCATAGGATCCAAGGGGAGAGTACAGAGGCAAGTGTAACCATATGGAATTTGAAGTAATAGATGAAAGTGTTGAGGCAAAGAAGACCAACAATAGGTCTCCAACCCCCTTTCTTCTTTGGGATTAGGAAGTAGTGAGAATAAAATCCCCTGCCCCCGCATTCTGGGAGCACTTCCTCTACCACTCCCAGTTGAATGAGGGAATCCACATCTTGCCTCAACAGTCTTTTGTGAGAAGAATCCCTGAAGAGGGATGGGGAGGGTGGAAAAGGGATTGGAACAGCTTGAAACTGGACGTGATACACCTTGCTGATGATCTCAAGGACCCACTGGTCTGAGGCTATCCAAAAAAATGGGTTACCTATCTCTTGTAATTGTTGTTCTTCGAGATGTGTTGCTCATGTCCATTCCAAATAGGTGTGTGCGCGCCGCATGCACAGTTGTTGGAAGGTTTTTCCTCTAGCGTTACCCGTCGGGTTGGCTGTGGAACCCCCTGGAGTTGCACATCTATGGAGGTATGTATAGGTCCCTACCACCCGCCGCCGCTTCAGTTCCTTCTTGCCAGATATTCTGATGGAGGGGAGGTGGGTGGGTCTTGGAATAGACATGAGCAACACATCTCAAAGAACAACAGTTACAAGAGATAGGTAACTGTTTTTTCTTCTTCTTCATGTGCTTGCTCATGTCAATTCCAAGTAGGTAACTCCCAAGCCTTACCTAGGAGGCAGGATCAGAGTTCATGGAATCGCTGATTGTCGCACCACTCTGCCGAATGCTGCATCTTTAAACATCTTATTAAAATAATTCTGTTGAACAATAGCACTGTTAGAAAATTACATTACTGAACTGTTTGTTGATTTTACCACACAGTTTTGCTGCCGAATGCTGCATCGTCTCTGGCCTGCTGTGTAATGGCGTAGTGTGACATAAAGGTGTGGATCGGTGACCATGTCACTGCTCTGCAGATGTCTTGAATAGGAACTTGTGCCAGGAACGCCGCTGAGGATGCCTGTGCCCTTGTGGAGTGTGCCATCAGCATGCAGGCAGGAATCTTTGCCAAGTCATAACACGCCTGAATACAGGATGTGATCCAAGAAGAGATCCTTTAGGACAAGACTGGAAGCCCTTCCATCTGCTCCTCAGTTGCAATGAAGAGTTGCGTTGATTTCCAAAATGGCTTCATTGTTTCAATGTAGAAGGCTAATGCTCGTCTGACATCCAGGGAGTGAAGCATTCATCCCCTGTTGCTAATGCGCAGCTTACGAAAGAACATAGGGAGAAAAATGTCCTGGTTCATGTGGAATTGTGAAACTACATTTGGGAGAAAGGCAGTGTGTGGTCCTAACTGCACCTTGTCCTTATAGAAGACCATATATGAAGGCTCCGAAGTTAAGGCCTTAAGCTCAGACACCCTCCTGGCTGAAGTTATAGCCACCAAGTTCACTACTTTCCAGAAGCATGTTGCTAAGGGCTCAATAGGAGGTCCCTTCAGTCTAGAGCAGGGGTGGGCAAACTTCGACCCGCGGGCTGCATCTGGCCTGTCAGACTTTTTAATCCGGCCCTCGCCTGCCCAGCTCTCTGACCGGGGTTGGGGGCTTGCCCCACTCTGCCTGCCCAGTGCTCCCTCCAGGGAGTGGGGTCAGGGGGCTTGCCCCATGCTCCCTGCCCGGTGCTGTGGTCGGGGAGCGGGGTCAGGGGCTTGCCCCGCTCCGGTGCTCCAGCTGGGGAGCAGGGTTGGGGGTTTGATGAGGTGGGTGAGCCTGAATGATAGATGGGTGGGCCTTGATGAGGTGGGTGGGACTGGTGCAGCATCTTTTCTGATTTAAAAAAAAAACACATTGCCATCACAGCTCTTTTGAAAATGAGGCCATTCAGGGATGCTGCAGGAATGACGTTATTTCGTCTTTGCATGAGGTATGTACTGTAGTACACTGAAAAGTTTTAGCTAACATACAATTTGTGTTCAGACAGGAGAAAAATTGTGTGGTAAAATCAACAAACAGCTCAGTAATGTAATTTTCTAACAGTGCTATTGATCAACAGAATTATTTTAATAAGATGTTTAAAGAAACTTATGTTGTCCCTGTTTGAATATGAATTGTTAATTTTGTGATCATTCATGGCTCGCCATACTATTTCCATACCCAGATGTGGCCCTCAGGCCAAAAAGTTTGTCCACCACTGGTCTGGAGAGCACCAGGTTGAGATCCCATGGGGGAATTGGCTGTCTTACTTGAGGGTACAACCTCTCTCTGCCTTTGAGGAAAGTGGCCCACCATGGGGTTTGCAAAAACAGAGTGACCAATTGATTGGGGTGGAAAGCTGAGATAGTGGCCAGGTGCACCTTTACTGACAATACTAACAGATCTTGATGTTTCAGATGCAGCAAATAGCCCAGGATAAAGGGAATCGATGACTGTAAGGGTAGAATGTCATTTTGTAATGCCCAAATGGAGAATCTTTTCCACTTGGCCAGATACATGGCCCTGGTGGATGGCTTTCTGCTGCCAAGAAGGACCTCTCTAACAGGGTCTGAGCATATGAGTTACAAAGGGCTTAGCCACAGAGTTTCCATGCCACGAGATAGAGAGACTGCAGATTGGGATGCTAGAGGTGGCCATGGTCCTGTGTAATCAAATCTGGGACCAGGGGCAGAGTTATCGGCATGTCCACTGACAGTGGAGCGTGGTGAACCAGTGCTGGCGTGGCCCCGATGGTGCTATTAATATAATTGATGCTCCTTCCCTTCTGACCTTCAGTAGGACCTTGTGTACAAGTGAGAAGGGCTGAGGACCGCTTGTTGATTGGCAATCCGAAGCTGGAGCCCCCCGGTGAATAGATCTTATGGCCGAAGAGGTCATAGCTTTTTTGCCTCCTTAAATTTGGGCGTAGGACCCTGGTCTTTCTTTTGTGTTTGCTGCTGCCACAACCAGCATGCCCGGCTGAGGGTGGGTGAATAGGTATTTGTACCCCTTGGAGGGTACAAGGTACTTCCTTTCCATCCCCTGGGTCATGGGGGGAATGGAGGTGGGGGTTTGCCATAGGGTCTTCTTGGTGATATTCTGGATGATCTTGTTCAAGGATAAGGCCACCCTTAAAGGACCCTCAGGGGTCAGGATGTCCACCAGGAGATCTGCTTCTTCTGAAATCTCCTCCGCCTGGAGGCCCAGATTTTGTGCTACCCTTCTGAGTAGCTCTTGGTGGGCAATATTGTGCATAGTCAACAATGTGGCAGATGAACCCGTTACTGCCTCGATTGGGGAGGAACAGGATGCTGCCCTTAGCAGCACCGGGTCCTCCTGAACCTCTGATTCGTGGAGGTCTTCTCGTGCTTATACTTCCTGCACGGTGGCAGGGACGGTCTCGGTGCCGGCCAGGATGCTGAGCTCTGTTCCCGCACTATGGAGGATGCGGGGGGGGGGGGGGAGTCTGCCTGTCCAAGGCAAAATATAGAGATCGGGATTCCAGATCATGGGAACTTGCTGATCGTCCTCTTGCCTCAAATGGTGATGACAGTGGTGCTGGCTCCATCTGGAGATGCACGATTCTGGCTCCAAACCCAAAGACGAGTCTGACCTCGGTGATCATGCCAGTGCTGAATGGGACAGTGTCGGAGAGTGGTGCCAAGGGGAGGGTGACCAGTGCCGCATCATGGCCGGTTTGCCCTTAGAAAGCATGGCTCCTTTGTGCAGTACCGGTGCTGCCCGTGCCGGGGACTGCAGGGCTGTCATCGCTATGAGGTTCCTGGCAGCCTCAAACGCGTCCGGGGAATGGAAGATCCAACTCCCCCATTTGGCTCTCCTATGCTGGGGAGTCCAACGGGACCAGACTCGACAGACCTGCCTATGAGGCCAGAGTCAACATTGCCGGTTTCGCTGGAGCAGGGGCTGAGGCCAATACGGGCTGTGCCAGCTGGGGACGAAGAGCCAATTCCATAAGAAGTTTTAACCTAAAGATCCTCTCCTTCTTGGTTCTTGAGTGGAAGCCTTTACAGATTTTACACTTGTCTGTCTGGTGGGCTTCTCCCAAGCACTTTAAGCAGGAGGGTCTCCCCTTGGCATAGGCTTCTGGCAGTACCCACACGGTTTGAAGCCTTGAGACTGAGGCATGTCCCAGTTCCCGAGAAGGAGGAGGGAGAACATGGAGGGAATAAACCCCAACAGAAACTTATCTAACTAACTATCCTATATTAAAACCACTAAACAACTCTAATTAAAACTATTTACAGATACAAATAGGAAAGTCCTCTAGGGGATCGCTTTCCATAGCAAGAGAGAGAAGAAGCAGCTCCAACGACCATCACAGGTGGTAAGAAGGAACTGAAGAGGCGGCGGGTCAGCAGGGATCTATATACACCGCCATGAAGGCGCGACTCCAGGGGGCTCCACAGCCAATGCAATGGGTACTGCTAGGGGAAAAGCCTTCCGACGACTGTGCATGCAGCGCACGCACACATACTTGGAATTGACATGAGCAAGCACTTGAAGAAGAACCCAGGCTTCTTGGAAAGAGGGAGGGAGGTTGCCAAAAGGAGGTTTGGAAGGAGGAGGATCTGAAGGTCATCCAGCAAGACTCTAGATGTATGTATCAAAACGGTTGCTTGCTGAAGCCCCAGAGTGGGGGGCAGCTGAGGAAGAAGCAGTGGTCATCTTTGGTGAAATTGCTGCCTCTTCCTCAAGCAATCTGAAGACCATTGCTGTGGATAGTACTGACAATATGGTCTCTGTCTCTAGAATGGTTGCTGTTGTCTTGGGTGCTTTTTTGGGGGGCTGGGACATACAGTCCCAAGGATCTTAGATTGGCTCTGGGGTCTTTTAAGGTATGGAATGCCACATACATACAACTATGAAGAGCTCATTGCCCTTGAATCACAAGTCCGGTGACCAGGATCCCCAATGGAATTCCTGATGCTTGCAGCCAAGAAGACTTCCTCATCACCATGGCAGAGGCCATCAACCTCTCTGCCGTGTTTGATGCATTAAGCACTGCTTGTATTGCTGTTCAGACCCTGGGCTGACCCTCTATCATTAGGCACTTCAGTGCCCTCTGCCGGTCTTTCGGGAGTCTGTCCATTAAATTGGAATGTCTATCCTGTTACAGAAATTGATATGCAGAGAGCAGTGTCTGAAAATTTGACACACTCATCTGAGGGGGTCCACCCAAAGAGATCTAAGTCCTTCATGTCTTTTCTCCTGAGGGGTAGATTGGTCTAGCCTTACAGCTTTGCAAGGTTGATGTTAGGGAGCAGGAAGCAGGGCAATTCCCTGGGGCCCCATGCCACAGGGGCCTGGCATTGGGGAGCTTGGGCTTCAGCCCCTAGTGGTGGGGCTTTGACTTTGGCTTTAGAAACATTGCAGAAATCCAATGTGTGAACAGGTGAGACTGGGTGGGTGCTCACTCCTTAGTTTCTGCCTTGGCCCCATTAAGTTTAACACCTTCCCTGCTGCTTTGACCTCTCAATGGCCATATGTACTATAAGTATACTGGGGAGGGTATTAATGGAAATATTCAAACCCTTTAGCAGATGCCTGGTATCTTCTTTCTGCCCTTTTCAGTGTCACTAGGATTAAAGGGGTGAGGATTTTCTAGATCAATGTGGATGGTTTGAGTAATCCATTATTAAGAATATGGTTAGTTATTCCATTGCAGGCTATCCAGATGCTTATGTTATTTCTTCTGGATGGCCTCCAGGGAGAATCTAGCATCTCTGCCATTATTTTAACAAGTCCTGGAAAGCCTTTAGATCATTCATTGAAGCAGTGGATGGAAGATTAACTGCCTCATCTGAGGAGGAGGATGAAATGGCCAGACCTGGTGACTTTCTGTGGAGTAATTATGCCTACTATATTTGTTTTTTTCCTCATTTTGGCTATTCTATGGGGGAGAAGAACCCTCACATGAATGTGGGGGTCTTTACTGGGAAAATGTCCTTATACAGAACACAACTAAGCCAATTGGCAAAGAAAAACTTACCAATATTGCTAAAACTAGCAATAAACTTCACAAACTGTAGGAGAACTAAGCTAGCTACACACTAAAAGCAAGGAATGCAGATACTACAGGGTTCTGTCTCACAGATACTATAGGGTTCCATCTTGCAGGCATCAGCAAAATGAAGGAATGGAGTGTGGTTGTGGCTGCCCCACCCTTTATGCCTTCGGCTTTGGGGAATGAGAGGGCACTCAGGGCACATGTGCAGCCCCAGCAGACATTGATATTAAAAAGACTCCAATCTCACACACCAAGAGTGGAATCTGTGTGGACAATCACTCAAAGAAGAAAGTCAGATTACTAATACATTGTGAGGAAGATGCACGACCTACAGTAGATGCATGCAACTAGTGGCTGGGCAATTTAGCAGCTTTTAAAAAATTATGCAATGAACTTCTGACTCGGTAATGAGAATCTACTGTAGAATACTCCCTTTGGAGAAAAGTAATGTGCACTAGATTTATAATATACAAAGAGAAAATTAAAAATGAAGCAGTATATTTGTGTTTATAAAGTAAACATATAATGTAAAAGTCTGCATTGTTTACTAGTGTACTTACCAATCTGAATGATCTGAGAACAGATAATCCTTCCACATTTGCAAGACCAAGCTCCATTAAACTGAGGCTCACAATAATACTATCAAAAATATTCCAGCCTTCTTGGAAATAATAATAAGGATCCATGGCAATTATCTTCAGAAACATTTCTGCTGTGAAGATCCCAGTAAAGACCTAAAGGTAAAAGATAATCTGTTACTCTAATAATATTGAAGAACATTTTAGATAAAAATAATAGTGACAATGTTTAACAAGTTATATGTGTCCAGTGACTCTTACCAAAATAGAAGGGCTTTCTATGATAAATCTACATAGCTTCTAAATATTTCTGTGCACTGATTTAGCAATCAAATTCAGAAGTGAAGCTAAAACATGCCTCACAACATTTAATTGCTAAATGGGAATCAGCAAAGAAGGGAAATAGGTTTTCTCTTCAAACTGCTAATAAGCATGTATGGAGGTTGTCAAACAGAAACCATTCTAGTTGTTCCTTCCTTCTCAAATGCCATCTTTACTCAATTTTCTGAGATAAGGCTAAACTTATTTGAGACCAGATTTTTCCATTTTGACACAGACTATATTGAGGATGGTGTGCAGCAACCTTTCTCCCAGGATGACTCCAGAAGGCACTATCAATCCATGGCACCATCTTCTTCCAAGGTGGACTATGTTCTCCCCTGTGCACCTGTCCACATTGTTGTCCAGTGCACAGGGGCCAGAACTATGGCCCTCTTCCTGTTCCATCCTTTGGGGTTGCTAGCACATCAGGAAGAGTTAGCAGGAAGCAGTTTCTATACTTAGAAGAGTACAGGGACTGCAACTGCAACTCAATCGTGGTCTATAATTATCTGATAGTAAAATGCTCTGTAACCAAGCAGACAAAGATGTCATAAGATCTAATGGCTAGAAGGTGAATGTAGAAAAATTCAAACTAGAAATATGGTGAACATTTTTACAGTAAGCGGGTAATTAACCCACTGAAACAGTTTACCAATGGGGTCTTTAAATCAAGACTGATTGTCTTTCAAAAAGATCTAATTCAGCTACAAGTTATTGCACTAGCTGCAGGAATCACCAACTGAAATACCATAGCTGTGTTATGTAGGAGGTCAGATATTATCATAACTGTCCCTTTGAATTGTGTCTGCCTCTAGTGTAGTAGAGTACAAGGTGAAGAAAGTTTCTTCTGCCCTTCCTCACCCCTCACCCATCCAGGCACATTCTGAATCCAAATCTGGATTCCATTAAACAAGTAAGTACCTCACAAATAAGGCATAAGGTGTGTGTTTTGTAACCAGATTGCAATTTATTGACAAAAGTGATCCTCTGTACTCTGTCACACCGATTACCATTTCTGGGAGCATGCATTTCTGTAAATGAGATCAATGACAATTGATAGAGCCATTCAAAATATCAGACAATTTTACGGGACTTCTGGTGTCTGCTCCTTGTTTGTTCTACAACTAGGATAATTTTTTTGAAGGGGAATGAATTAAACTTTTTTATTAGCAGTCTATTTGTATAGGCAAAACTGGAGATATGCTTTTGAGGTCTCTTACAAACAGTGCATTAAAGAAAAGACAAACAGTGTATCTTAAACATGCATAGTTAAACAGAGCGGCCTGTGAGCATATCACAGACTGTACAAAATATCTTTGTAAGATGTGTAAGAACACTCAATAATTCTTTTTAAGAGAAATTTATTTGTATGTCACATGATACATTATGAAAGACTTACCAGATTTCCTACTGAAAGCACGTGACTAAACTGTTCCGTCATTGGATAATGCTCCATGGCCATAAACAATGTGTTTAAAACAATGCAGATAGTAATAGCAAGATCGACAAATGGATCCATCACAATCAAATTTACAATATGTTTTACTTTTAACCATTGAGTGCAGCAATCCCAGATCAAGCATGTGTTAGCAAATCTATACCAGCATGGTGGGCATTTCTGCCTGGATTCTTCAAGTTCTAGAGGGAAAAGTGTAAAACAAATTTAAAAAGATAGCTCTTTATTATATGTATCAAGTGGGCTTTGTTTTAAGGCCTAAGCATTCTTCTCAATATTTAGGTGACAGAAATGGTATGATGAAACAGATCCCTTGAGACCCAGACTGATGTCCAGCCACAGCAAAAGTTAAATAATTAAAAAGAGGAACTTGGACCAATAAATTCTAAAACTGATGTTAAAAGAATCCTAACTATTCAATTAATAAAATAGCCATTCACAAACCAGAATCTAAACAGGAAGCAAAACACAGCTTTAATTCAAAGGATACCATAGCAGAATCCTGGTGTACTTCAATCACCTTCTGACACAGTATAGAACTTACCTGGGGGATGGGATGTGGCACATGCTCTCATTTCTTGAGTGAGCTTTTCTCTCAGGTTTATGAGACTGTTTTCCATATCTAATAGCTAGATTGGCCCTATCAATGTCAGAATTGGAGAGATTCAGGACCCAGATTGTAAGGAACCATTACACGCTATCACTGCCCTTGTTATCCACCAATTATCCCAACAGAAATGGATGGAAGTATCAGAGTACAAGAATACAAGAGAAGGATCCATGACTGTTTCTCCATAGAAATCAAACTAATTAAATAATTTTTGAGGGATTTTATTTGCACTTGAGAGTCAGAGACAGGGTCACTTAGCTCATGCTGTTCTTTTATTTTATATCCAATGGCTGTCATGGCTGAGGGTGAAAACCTCCCTGATCACTTGAAGTAGTATTTCTATGACAAGAGTAGAAGTACCTGGTGATTATCACTGACTGCATGAGTGGGCACCTCATCTGCTTGTTTGATAGTATTCTTTTGGATGAAACCAGGGGAACCCAGTTGCTATCAGCATCTGTACAAGTGGGATTCTTGCCTGTTTGTCTCTAGACAAGAACCAAGAGACATAAATATGCCCTTAACCTTGTCCTCTTGGCAGATAAAATCTTTCCTTTGCCCTTGTGGTCTTGAGATGCATGAGAGACGTACTTTTGCACTTTACTGTAAGAGGGGTGATGTGGTGATGTTTTGTTTTAGTTACGATCTTCTGATTTTCAGATGCTATTTTGCACTGCTACCCAAGGTGAAAGCTGGTGCCAAGAGCCTCAAGGTGGTAACAAAACCAATTAAAACAAGTTTATAGAAGACTTACAACTTGACCTTTAGCTATGAAGCAGTTAATTTTTTGTTTATTGTTTATTATCTAAAGTGGGTTCACTGTGTGGAAGGAAAAAAGATCCTTGATGGGACTACTCATGTGAGTAAATTTACTCATATGCATGAGTCTTTTCAGGAGCCGACCTCAAATTAAGCTCCAATCCTAAAACCATTCAAGTATTTGTGTAACTTTACTCATGTGAACACTCCTCTTGACTTGAATGATTACATACAGTCATCCTTTATTATGATTTAATTAGAAACACTATGGCCTTGTGTACACTTATGGCAGCATGTAGGGTACATGTGACTAACCGCTGAAGTGAAAAGGAGGCTGTGAACACACTTCAGTGTGTAGCTTCACATGGCAATTAAAGGCTCTGGCAGAAGGGAGGCAGAGGGACACTACAATGCTAAAAATAGCAGTGTAGATGGTGAGAGGCACCTTTGGGTCATGTAGATAGTATGTAGAGTATATACCATAAAATTCTGGCATGTCTTTACTCCACTCATCTAAGCAATGCCTCATCATCTACAGTGCTATTTATACCTTGCCGGGGAGCATGCGGTGTCTGTACTCTACATAGTGCTGTAAGTTTAGACACAGCCTATATTGTTGGAGTGATACGACTTTGTGTTGTTATCCAATATGATCTCACATACTAAACATGTTTGAGCTGGGTCAGTGTTGGGATCCAAGATCTCAACAGAAAAGACAGCTGCTGCTCCTGAAGGCAAGAAGTTCTAAGGACCTGCTGATGCTATTATCAATGTGGCTCCACAAGAGGTAGAAATGGTGGGAATATTAGTGTAGGCACTGAAAACAGACCTGATCTGAGCAGGGTTGGGTTACTTGGCAGCTAGAACACCAGTGGCTGCTCTAGCTAGCATTCCTACCATTGCTGCCTCCCAATTGAATTGTATTTGTGAGAGTAATGGTGGGAAATTTTATGTAAAAAATCTAGCACTGACACAGCCCTAGACCATGTCTACACCAGGAGCACTTTACTGGTACAGGAAAAATGGTATACTATAATGTCAATACACTCCTGATGTGGACACTTTGTACTGATATAATAAAATCACCACCATGAGTAAAACAAGCTATACCAGTCACCAGCTTTGCCAGTATAGCTTCATCTACACTAAGGACGTCTGCCAGCACAACTATGTCAGTCATGGATCACACCTCTTCACACCCTGACTGACACCTATGTCAACAAAAATCCGTAGAGAAGACCGATCCTCAGTCACTTCCCCAAAGTCAAACAGGAATTCTGTGACAGAGTCAGGAGTAGAAGCCTAGTCTCCTAACTCACTGTACTGTGCTTTAGCCACAAGACCATCCCTTCCCATATACACTTCCAGGTGAACAAGTCAAGTGTTGCAGAGTTTTTCTCTGACCAGGTATTTATACTATTTATACTTACTCATATCAAACATACCATGCTACATACCTTCCATTGTGTTTGTGAGTATGCTGGCTAAACTCATTGCTCTTTGCCTTGCACTGGGCTCTGCCAGGAAATCCATAGAAACATGGTAAGAACTTGTCCGTCTCTTTCTTAATTCTGTTTCTGTTGTGGTGCCCTGAAAATAAAATGCTGATAAAATAGACTATCACCATGTGTGTTGATTTAATAAGCAAACGCTATATAGATTCTATAAAAATGTAGTGAGTTTCCAGGAAAATGAGGGACATGTAGGTTCATATCCCCAGTATACTGATTTCATTTAAGTCTCAATTACATTAAAAATTTAAGCACATGCCTAACTTTAAGCATGTGAATAGCCACATTGACTTCAATGTGACTATTTGTGTGCTTAAAGTTAGGCATGTGCTTATATACTTTGCTGATTCAGGGCCCAGAAATTCAATTTGCACGTCTTTCTCACATTGGATTTAACTATTTGTAAATTTGAAAAAAGATCCACAGAATTTGGCACTGAGCTTTTTTATAAATATCTTTCTAAATATGTGGGAATATCTTTTCATAAATCTGTATCCGCACAGCCTACACAGACAGGCAGCTGTGGGCACAAGTGAGGTGTGCATATTTTCTTGGGTTGATTCTTCATTTAGATTGAAAATCTATACAGTAAGCCTATACCTAAATTTTCAAACCAAAATCAAAGGACAAATAATGTCTAATCACATTGAAATTTATACAAAAAATTAACCTGTAAGAATCTTGAACTGACTGAGAGTAGTACCATCACACCCATTCAAGATAAACACAGTATTCTATTGACAGGGGTATGTGGAGTTAATGGGAGTTATACCATGGCTTAATTTATTCCATTAATTATATATAACCCATTTATCATTCTTGTAATTTTTGACATCCATCTGATATAGGAATGCAGAACTTCCCAATTAAATCTTCAGTGAAAATGTACTGACTGCCTTGATATATAATAAAGCCATACATTTTGCTAATTACATTATTTACTATTTTATCTTGTTAATGCCTAGTGTATTAACAAGTATTTTCAGGTATTTAATTAGAGATTGGGAAACAAATTTCAGTTTTTAGCTTGTGTCATTTGTGGAGGTGTTAAAATATGCAGGATCATTCACAGCTTGACCAACCAGAAATCATTCCCAAGTGATTTCATTTTGTAGAAACACAGGCCTGTGTAGTAAGAAGAGGCCACCTTGCCTATTAGAAACTTCCTTACATTCATAAAACAGCCACTGCTGGCAATGATCACCTCTGGGAGAAGCTGTCCAGGTGACGTGAGAGCCGGAGGTCCACCAACTAAAGAAACCACTCCATTGCAATCTACAGTGCTGTGCATTTTCCCATTTGCTGGAAGCACTGGTACCATCCTGGATGACCTACTGGCCTGACTAATGTTACTGTTGCGCCGTTCACCATGTCTATGTGGAACAAAGAGAGAACCTCTTCTACTCTCATTGTCTTCAAAAGTGCTATGTTCATCATCCGCAAAGTCATTTTCTGATCCTACATCCTTTGCTCGACCTCGGAAGCTGAAAAGACTCGTTCTGCTGCTGCGCCTTGGGGAAAACAGGGAGCCACGAATGCTCAGCAAAGACTGTATGAAAAGAAAATTATATAATTATTAGCTGAAAATTCTTAAAAAATGTTTTCATATGGACAAATACAAAGTTAATATGTTCTAAAAATTTATTTCATAGACAAAGAAAGAGACTATTGCACACACGCGTGCACACACACACACTTTTAGGTGGCTTGAGAGTAAAATTAATCAAAGAGAGCACACAAGTGATTGCCACTGCCCATAGTTACTTTTCCACTTAGAAAAATAAAATCAATCAGTTTAATTATAGTAAAAGATGCTGTTTAATGAAATTGCTTCCTCTAACTCTCTGCATATTTTATTGAATGCTGTTCATAAATTAATAAAACTGAAGCTAGACTCTTATTTATTCCTGCTTTGTGTTGGTCTGTACGCTTGGCTACATAAATTTTTTTGCAAATTTCTTGGGCCCTACTTTGTACTGACAGACAGCCAACAAATATGAGTTAGCTTAAAAAATGTAAATATTTTCCTAGATATTATTCATTTAGGCCCCAATCCTGCAAGGAGTTCTCAGAGGGTTTTTTTGTTTGCATTTCCTTAAACAAGGGTCATCTTGCAAAAACATATGTGCATATAAATAAATTTACTTGTGTGAGTAGTCCCATTGAATTTGATGGGGCTACTCGTGTGAGTTAATTACTCATATGCATGAGTCTTTTCAGGATCCGACCTCAAATTAAGCTCCAGTCCTAAAACCATTCAAGCATTTGTGTAACTTTACTCCTATGAATACTCCTCTTGACTTGAATGATTACATACGGTCATCCTTTATTATGATTTAATTAGAAACACTCTGGCCTTGTCTACACTTACGGCAGTATGTAGGGTACATGTGACTAACTGCTGCAGTGAAAAGGAGGCTGGAACACACTTCAGTGTGAAGCTCCACATGGCAATGAAAGGCTCTGCCTGAAGGGAGGCAGGGGGACACTACACTGCTAAAAATAGCAGTGTAGATGGCGAGAGGCACTGTTGGGGCATGTAAAGAGTATGTAGAGTATATATCATAAAGTTCTGGCATGTCTTTACTCTACTCATCTAAGCAATGCCTTATCATCTACACTGCTATTTATACCTGTGCTGGGGAGCATGCAGTGTCTGTACTTTACATAGTGCCATAAGTGTAGACATAGCCTATATTGCTGGAGCGATACGACTTTGTGTGGTTATCCTATCTGATCTCACATACTAAACATGCTTGAGCTGGGTCAGTGTTGGGATCCAAGACCTCTGCATAAAAGACAGCTGCTGAAGGAAGTGTGCTGTGAATTCTGTAGATGGCACTCTTCTCTTTCAGTCACCATTGTGCCAATGCCACAGGAGAGAGGCAAGTGGCACTTTGCTACTGGGACTGCTATCTTTTTTTGAGACATAAAACCAAGGTCCTGAAACTAATGAACACTTTTCACATGAAAAATTTCACATGGAAATTTTTGCCGTGTGAAGTGACTTTGTGTCCCTCATATTTTGTTTTTTGTGAAGTTCATTAAATGGCTGCTTTGTCATTGGAAATGTGATATTTCAGATTACGAACATGCAAAATCTTGAAACCACTATTCACTCTGAATGCACCCATTTTCACAAGTAAATGGGCCCATTTTCAAGAAAGAAATGTGAGAAGTGACACATTTTTCATTCAGGTGGGTTTATTTTTTTTAATTTGCAATGAAAAACAAAATCTCTCTAATTCTAACAGCTTCATATTTCACTGCAAGCGTTTAACAAAAAATCCTGACCGTTTGAAATTACATTAAAGATCCTGTGACACCTTCTGCAGGAATAAGGATGTGACCTTACCATTACTGCACTCTCCATGACAAACAGATTATGATGCAATAAAGACACAGTTTAATGGATAATACCACTGTACCTGATGTGGAGAAGAGAACCTCTTTTCATATGTCAGCCTGTTCCCTTCAATGGAGAATCGGAAACCTTTCCTTCTGATGCTATCTTCTGATCCAGATTTGTGAAAATCTTCCTCATCTTTCTCCTCTCCTTCAGACTGCTCCTTCTGTTTTCTCTTCTTCCTTCTGTTCCTTCTCTCTTTAGCACTCTTTGAACTCAACTTCGATGCTTCAGAAGAACTTTCAGAGAACCCTCCTACCCCACCTACTCCGCTGAACTCTCTTGAATCAGCTGCTACTGCCGCTGCTGCTGCTGCCTGTTTTGTCACAAAGTTAAACACAGTTAAAATGTACAACACTAATATTTTTAATTTTTTTTTAAAGTGAGTGAAATGTGATGTCTGTGAAAGTGAAGCACTGAACCCACTTCATAAATCATAGCATATTTCACAAAGCACCTTTTTGTCAATGTGTAAGGAACAATAATTCACCAGTCCACTGCAATCCAGACCAAAAATGGCCCTGATATTCTAGCCTGAACCTGACAGGGAGTAGAACAGTCCAGAAGAAAACTGCATCACTGGAGCCACAGGTGAACAATTATGTTTTTGTTGGATTAAAGAAGAAGGAACAATATAGCATTTTTGCAATGAATCTTAACCAGCAGACAAACTATACAAAGTTCAGGGAATGTAGTCAAAGAAAGAATGTAGAGAAAAGAAAATATAAAAGAAAAAAAATCTGCAGTAACAGGGGATAACGTTTCCTTAAACCACCTTGCTGGGTCCTTTGCACATATGGATACTTTCCAACTCCTTAATGGACTAGCAATGTCCAGTGACATCATTCCAGTAAGTGGTCTTCATAGAATTGAGTTAAACTATGTTCCACAACTGCCCTGGTGCTGCTTATAGTCTCAAACATCGGTAGAGAATTTTACTAAATAATGCGTTTTTTAAAGCTGCAGTCAGCACCAGATGTTGCTAGAAGGCACAGCTTGGGTGGTCTTTAGCCAGACATGTACTAGGAAGATACAGATCAACTCCAGCTTTAGCTAGCCATTGGCCAGGAGTATGATGTTAGTCAACCAACTAGTCCATTAGGAAGTGTGAGGGGCTTCAAAAAGAGGAAAGAGGCTTCAAAGTAGGACCCAAAGGTTCATGGATTCTAAGGCTAGAAGAGACCATTGTGATCAGCTAGTCGGACCTCCTATATAACACAGGCCATAGAACTTCCCCAAAATAATTTCTTGAATCAAGACATCCAGTCTTGATTTTAAAATTGTCAGTGATGGAGAATCCAATATGACCCCTGCTAAATTGTTCCAGTGCTAATTACTCTCACCGTTTAAAATGTATGCCTTTTTTCCAATCTGATTCCAAGTGATGCAACACTACTCTAGTGGGGAGAACTGCCCATAAAATAAGTAAGTTTTCTTTTGGCCTGAATCTCTATTGTAATTTTCTGCTCAATCTTGCCATTTTCACAGCAAAATATTTGTCCTGAGTTACATTCAAGAAATGTAATGAAAAGTCATTTAACTGTAAATAATTCATGTAGCAGAACCAGTGTTTTTTTCACATCTCCACCTGAGACTTCAATCTCCAGTGTCTCAGCTCAGTGTTCTTTACCAGATTTGTTACTAATCAACAGACTGAACTGATCATTTAGGCCTGAGCAAGGAGTAGAGCAGAGTCATCATTTCTCTATTGCTCACCCTTGTTCAGGGGCTGTGTTTGTGTGGGGGAAGTAATTTACTACTGTGAAGGGGCGGGGTTTATTCTCATGTGCGGCTGAAAAGGACCAGGGCACAGTCTTGCACTAAAGGAGCAGTTTTGGATTACAAAGGTACCTGAGCTTCTTCTTGTTGTTTTTTCAGCTGTTCAAGCATCTGCTGAAATTCTGCCTCCTTCTGCTCTGCTTCTTCCATGGTTGCTTGATTCTGTTCTTCATAGGCCATGGCAACCACAGCCAGGATCAAGTTAATCAGATAGAAAGAGCCCAGGAAAATCACCAGAACGAAAAATATCATGTATGTTTTGCCAGCAGCCCGTAGCGTCTGGGTAAAAAAGAAATAAATAGCTTTATCAGTTTTTTAAAGTTACTACATAGTCTCTATACATTATAATTTAGTAATGCACAATTCTATTATAATAAGAGCTTGTGTTGACACAACTGAATTTAGATCATTCATATGGGTCATAATCTGCTCACAAGTGCAAAACTAGAGTTAAATGGGCTTTGCAGAAGAATCTCTACTGGGTTCAAGGTAAATAAGATTCTGCAGCTCAGCTGCTTCACAACTTCTTCTACAAACTAGAGGCTGTAGTAATGTCAGCTGCCACAGCTCTCCCCCTAAACTGGGGTTTTATCCTGTAGATCTACATAGTAGAAGGCCCACTGGTCACACCTTATCCTTCCACACCCAAGGAGGTTAGAGACAGGATGTGCCCCTTAAGGAGGAAGCATGGTCTAGTGACATACAGAACACTGGACTGGGAGCCAAACATGACTCTAGTATTCACTGATTGTGTTTGTACAATATACTTTGTCAATTTGGGTAACGATAGATAGATACTTTACCCACCTTAATACAGTTATTCTTGATTATTCACAATTATTCTCATGCAGTATAACCTAAGAGCCTCAGTCATCCACCAGATCCCTACTGTGCTAGGTAGTACAGAAACACAAAACACAAAGATGGTTCCAGCCCCAAGCATTCTCAGGGATATGTGGATGAAAAGCACTATGTAAATGCTATGTTGTAGTTGTTCTAGTAGTAATAGTAATAGTGTTTATTTTAGTGGATCCTCACCAGCTGATAAAGATTCTCCCAAAAGTCCTGAGTCATCAGTCGAAAGAGTGACAAAAATGCCCAGCTGAATGTGTCAAAGCTTGTGTAGCCATAGTTGGGGTTTCTACCAGCTTTTACACATATATATCCTTCTGGACATTGACTACAAAAGAAGAAATGCTATTTTAAATAGATACTCCAAATCATTACACATTACTGTACACCATAGAAATGTTCAGGAGTATGAGTTGCCAACATTCAGTCACTTACTCAAGATTAAATTAGTCTCAGCTAAAATTTTACGCTACAAAACAATCCAATAAAGGATGCTGTAAGGTTAACTAAGACAAAACTAATTAGAAAAGAAAAAAAGTATGTTATTTTCTAAGAACGCTTCAATGCTTTAATAATCACATTTATAATAAACTATCCTTCCCATTCAAGCTCTTGATTCTCACAAGCTTGTCAGCTGTCAGCACATCTCCTGTGGAATTGCAAAAGAGTGTCCACTGGCATGGCTGATAATAAGGACACTACTCAGCCAGATGGCAGCAAATGTTTATTCTCCAAGTATTTGAATGCCTGCTTTTAGGGAAAGAGGCTAGCCTGATGCACTTAGATAGGACCATTGCAAGTTCAAGTCATGTTGATGCTGATACTCAGAAATCCAGTATCATACTCCAGAAACTTTGTTGATTTGAAATAATAAACTGTGGAAGACACTGCAGTGGGTTGTCTGCTTGAGTTTTCTTAAGTTATATCTATACATATAACTGTTTTCATAAAAGACCATAAAATTTAATGAAACATTTTCTTACCCTGCATCTGAACTATTGCCACACAGCAGAGCATCATTTTGACCTTCCAAAAAGTAAAAATGACCTGTTTATAAAGAGAAAGGGGTTGGGGGTGGGGGGGAGGAAGTGAGGTGAATTTACTGAAAAAATGTGTTTAATCACCACATAAAAAAACCATTTAAATCTAAATTTAAGTGTACAAAATAATATGAACGTTTGTGTTTTAAAGGAAATTAATGTAACCATAACATGGAAACCACAAACATAATTTTAGGAGAAATATCTTATCATTTTAGAACTAGGGGAAAAAGCAAAAATAATGTTTTTGACAAACAAAAGATTTTCTAAGAGGTCTAGAAGACGCATTTCTTTGGAGAAACAGCAAAGCAATAGTACAGTAGAATCTTGTTAAGCCATACAAATGATTGGGAAACCCTCTGTGGATTACCAAATTTTATACATTTGCAAATAACTGAACAAATACCATGAAAAAATTACAAGGACACTAAATCAACAAAATTTATTTGTCCATATGTTCTGATATTAATTATTTATGATACTTCATAGGATACTAATTTATTCAACTACTACACTGCAATTTGTTGAAGTAATTAAATGTTAGTAACATGAGAACTCAGTACAGTATGCTGCTATTACATTTTGATTTTGAGAAGTGGAGGGAGACCACCAAGCTGTGTGTGTGTGTGTGTGTGTATGAGAGAGGATTACTAAGTCAAATTCTCTGGTGATATAAATGGATCCATGTTCTATTGCACTTAAAGTTTCATTACTGAATAACAAACATAATCAAGTTAAATCCCAAAGTAAATAAAAGTAGAGAGACGATTTTTAGATACCCACAAAGATGTTCAAAATTCAGCCCTTTAAAGCTATCAATTGGTGAAACGGCACATGAGCAAAAATGCTAGATTGTGCAACTCTTACTCCTACTGACAAGCACTTACTCAACCAAGCAGCCCCATTGTCAGAATTAGGATAATTTTTAAAATAAGTGCTCATCAGGGTGAGTAAGGGTTGCACAATCCAGCCCAATATTAAGTTAAAGTCCAAATTCTATCATCAAGATGAAGAACTATTTGTGGAAAATTCTAATGGAAGCAAAAGAGATTGGAATGTACTGTTTGGAATTAGCAGACTTTTCTTCTTTGGTATCTCCCAAACAATATATCGCAATATCTGTCTTTGGTCTAAAGGCTGACAGGAGTAAGGGGAACAGAGAATACTCATATCTGTAAGCAAAACCAAAAATATCTATTCTTTGTGGGCATTCATGGGTAAAATTGCATTTCTGGTGTGCTTCATACAGATAGAAAAGCAACATCACATGCCCCATAACCTCAGCCATGCTGAACACAACGCCATCTACAGCCTCAGAAACAACTCTGACATCATAGTCAAAAGGCTGACAAAGGAGGTGCTGTCATCATCATGAATAAATTGGAATATGACCAAGAAGCTGCTAGACAGCTCTCTAACACCACATTCTACAGGCCATTATCCTCTGATCCTACTGAGGATTACCTAAAGAAACGACTAAAAAGAATCTGCTAAAAAAACTCCCTGACAAAGCACAGGAACAAATCTGTACAGACACATGCCTAGAACCCCGGCCAGGGGTATTCTATTTGCTACCCAAGATCCATAAACCTGAAAATCCTGGACACCCCATCATCTCAGGCATTGGTACCCTAACATCAGGCTTGTCTGGTTATGTGGACTCTCTCCTCAGGCCCTTTGCTACCAGCACTCCCAGCTATCTTTGAGACACCACTGACTTCCTGAGGAAACTACAATCCATTGGTGATCTTCCAGAAAACACCATCCTGGCCACTATGGACGTAGAAGCCCTCTACACCAATATTCCACACAAAGATGGACTACAAGCTATCAGGAACAGTATCCCCGATAATGTCACAGCTAACCTGGTGGCTGAACTTTGTGACTTTGTCCTCACCCACAACTATTTCACATTTGGGGACAATATATACCTTCAAGTCAGCGGCACTGCTATGGGTACCCGCATGGCCCCACAGTATGCCAACATTTTTATGGCTGACTTAGAACAACACTTCCTTAGCTCTCGTCCCCTAATGCCCCTACTCTACTTGCGCTACATTGATGACATCTTCATCATCCGGACCCATGGAAAAGAAGCCCTTGAGGAATTCCACCATGATTTCAATAATTTCCATCCCACCATCAACCTCAGCCTAGATCAATCCACACAAGCGGTCCATTTCCTGGACACTACTGTGCTAATAAGCGATGGTCACATAAATACCACCCTATACCGGAAACCTACTGACCGCTACACTTACCTACATGCCTCCAGCTTCCATCCAGGACACACCACACGATCCATTGTCTACAGCCAAGCTCTAAGATATAACCGCATTTGCTCCAATCCCTCGGATAGAGACAAGCACCTACAAGATCTCTATCAAGCATTCTTAAAACTACAATACCCACCTGCGGAAGTGAAAAAACAGATTGACAAAGCCAGACGAGTACCCAGAAGTCACCTCCTACAAGACAGGCCCAACAAAGAAAATAACAGAACACCACTAGCTGTCACCTTCAGCCCCCAACTAAAACCTCTCCAGTGCATCATCCAAGATCTACAACCGATCCTGAAAGATGATCCCTCACTCTCACAGATCTTGGGAGACAGACCTGTCCTCGCTTACAGACAACCCCCCAACCTAAAGCAAATACTCACCAGCAACCACATATCTCTGAACAAAAACACTGACCTAGGAACCTATCCTTGTAACAAAGCCCGATGCCAACTCTGTCCACATATCTATTTAAGTGACATCATCATCGGACCTAATCACATCAGCCATACCATCAGGGGCTCGTTCACCTGCACATCTACGAATATGATATATGCCATCATGTGCCAGCAATGCCTCTCTGCCATGTACATTGGCCAAACCGGACAGTCTCTACGCAAAAGAATTAATGGACACAAATCTGACATCAGGAATCATAATACTCAAAAACCAGTGGGAGAACACTTTAACCTGTCTGGTCATTCAATGACAGACCTGCGGGTGGCTATCTTACAACAGAAAAACTTCAAAAGCAGACTCCAACGAGAGACTGCTGAATTGATATGCAAACTACATACGATCAACTTAGGATTGAATAAGGTGAGCCATTACAAACATTGAATCTATCTCCCCTTGTAAGTATTCTCACACTTCTTATCAAACTGTCTGTACTGGGCTATCTTGATGATCACTTCAAAAGTTTTTTTTCACTTACTTAATTGACCTCTCAGAGTTGGTAAGACAACTCCCACCTGTTCATGCTCTCTGCATGTGTGTATATATATCTCCTCAATGTTCCATTCTATATGCATCCGAAGAAGTGGGCAGTAGCCCACGAAAGTTTATGCTCTAATAAATTTGTTAGTCTCTAAGGTGCCACAAGTACTCCTGTTCTTTTTGCGGATACAGACTAACACGGCTGCTACTCTGAAACTATACAGATAGACATAACTGGTCATTTTTTGACCTTTTGTCCCACAGTAAATTTACTCGTGAAGGAATATTGACTATGCCTCTAGCAGAATAAAACTATGCTAAGAGGAAAACTGGCCTTGAGGTACAGACATAAAGCTTTCTGTTACGAAATAAGATGATATCCCACATGCAACATATTGGGCCAGAGGAATGACTAATCTTAAAATGCCAATGGCAGTAAGAATAGGTTTGATTCACAAAAGACAACTCATTTTACTTATGAAGAAATGTCTGGGAAATGCAGACCATGAAAATGTATGATGGGCTTAGAGAATCTGATCTCTAGCTTAACTACCATGTTAATAGCAGTGATTGACAATTTAAACATATTGGCTAACAATGAGAATAAGCTGAAGTGTAATGGAAGGGATAGAATTCTTAAAATCCCTAAGGCAGATTCTTGCCCGCAGTTTCCTTTGTGCCACTCAAGAGGTGCAAAAGGAACAGCAATTTACCCTATCTCCCCCTGGAATGGGGAATCTCTAATAGATGTAGCACCATCAGAACTAGCCCAACTCTTGGTGCAAGTGGCATGTCAAGGCAGGGAGGGGGAATAGCCAGAGTGAGATGTTTTCTAGTTATCACGGGAATGCAGACAGTCCCTTATGTCTATTCTGTTTTAAAACTCACTGCAGTGATCTCAGAGACCAGGTCTACAGACTTGGGATAGGACTATGGTGCTAAAAACTGTTGCACAGATGTTTGGGTTTGGGCTGGAGCTCAGGTTCTGAAGCCAGGGGATGGGCTGGGTTTCAGAGCTGGAGCTCCAGCTGAGCCACAATGTTTTTGTGCCATAGCGTGAGCCCAAGTCTGTAGACGCGGGCTCTGAGATTCACTGCTGCAGGTTTTAAAATGCAGTGTAGACTTACCCTTATGGACCATTGCCAGCTGGGCCACATGCAACCAGAGAATCAGGGAACTGTAACCAGCTCCTTTACCATGTCTCTACACTACTGCAACAGCATAAGCTGGACACGGTAGAGAATCTAATATAAATACAGACAGACAATGTGCAGACCTTATGCCCCAGATGTCTTAAAGAAAAACTGCAGTCCCACTGTAGGGGATCATCTAATAACTATTTAGAGAGGAAGGATGGTGCAGTAGTTAGGGCACTAGTCTGGAAATCATGAAACTTAGAATCAATTCCCTGTTCTATCACAGACTTCCAGTATAACCTTAGGTCCTGTTTTTAAAGGTATTTAGGTACCTAGTGTGGATTTTTAAAAAGTCATTGGGACTTAGGTGCTTTTGAAAATCCCACTAGGTGCCTATCTGCATCTTTAGGCACCTAAATACCTTTAAGAATCTGGCCCTTAGTCTCGTGGCTCAGTTCCCCATCTCTAAAATGGAGATAATAGTAGACAGGGGTGTTGAGAGGATAAATATATTACAAGATTGTGAGGGGGAGATACTATAGTTATAGGGGCTAAGTATATAAGACAAGATCTAATTACAATGTAGGTTAAATCACTAACCATGATTGTAAGTATAATAAAATAGATCATTAACAATCAGAAAAGGAGCTGACACCTTGACAGTAATGGTATAGATTAGGACAAAGGAAATACAGTTCACCATATCAAAGCATGACAAAGACTTTCAGAATTATTCTATACTGATTTTATTATTTTTATTAACATTTTTTGTTTGTTAATGAACAGTTTGTGTCTTTAACCAGCTGCCTGTCTGAGACAATGCAAATGCTGCACTGGTTCCTGTACCTTCCTTTAAATCATTGTCCAAATGATAGGATATTAAGGATACTAAAGTGTTAGGTCATTGATTTATTCACAGATTAGAAATAAACGAACAGCTGTGTAATATGCAAGCTCTTGCTTATTCCTCCAGATCAAGACTCAGCTGGAGGGATTAGTTGTACTCCATCCAAACTATCTTTAAGAATTTTTTAAGGGAAATTTTAACATGTGGCGATAATATGATAATGATTTATTGATGAGAAATTTTAATCCACACTGAGACTGATTATTTATCTATACATAATGGCTTCCTTGGTTGTACCAGAACTACCAGACCTTTGACTTTTTATATCTTTAAATCTGGTTATACTACTTTAATCTTAATGGAAAGACAATAGCACCATGCTTTTCTATCTGTTTTTAAATCTTTCAGACAAAACAATGTAATGAATCATATTATAAATTCTTACTTCTATCCTCGATGTACTCCTCCCAATTAAATGTGCTCACTGTTGTATTAACAAATGTTCCATTTTCGCCCATTGTGCTATTAAAGTAGGAAATAACATTTATTTCCAAAGTAGAATTGTCTGGAGGCCACTGCAAGCATTTGTGCCTCAAGTTGCCCATGAACAGCTGCAGCCCTATTAGTGCAAATACACTCAGACAAAACACAGTCAGGATCATTACATCTGAGAGCTTCTTCACAGACTGAATGAGGGCTCCCACGATAGTTTTTAAGCCTGCAAACAGAAAGGGATATTTATTATGATGTTAAACAGATACTAAACATATAAAATATTATGTGCTTTTTCCTGCAAAGATAAAGATTTCATGCAGAATGACAAGAAAATGATTCTAATGTTTGTGATATAGTAAATTTTATGAAAAGCCCAATCGCTTGTGAGGATGAATGAAAAGCTGTAGGTTTATGTTCATTTGAAATTTGTGTATGGAAATAAAGAATACATATTGCCAAACACATTGGTAATGCCAAAACAAGTGATTTTATTATTCATGCTATATCTCAGCCCTATATAGAAAAAGTTTCTTGTTTTCATTTGCTGATGCTTCTTGCCCAAACCTTTATTATATTGTTTTGTTTCAAAAATTTTACATTGGTAAGACAGCAGAAAAGATCTTATTACATACTAATATTTTAAGGATACAGTGTTAAATCTTATGTTATAGAACAGGTGATGGTTTGGAGAAGAAAGACATCTTTAAAAAAATCCCCCATGCATGCCCATGCTATCCTTTATGGTTTTATTTCTTTATGTTAAATTTTTAAAACTGATTGCACGCTTCAATCCCAAGTGCTTGCAACAAATGATAAAATTTGCATCAATATGAAAGCCTTAAGATTAACTTTTTAAAAAATGTATAAAGAAAGCTTGATGTCATAAGATGCAAATCACATAGGCTGTTTACTGCAAATGTCTCATGCAAGAATTTGTTAAACTCAAAGGCTGATTCAGAAAATAAAATAAAACTAATATTAAAAAAGCAAAAAGCAAATTTAAATAAATTTAATTTTGATTCCTGCTTTTTATTTTGTTTATAATGTGTAGCAAGCAACACGGCTTATGCTTAAAATGTGTGATTAAAGCTTCAGTGGAATTAAAGTCAGCCTCAGTGTTTAACCTAGCTCTCACCTGGAATGACTGATATTGTTTTCAATGCTCGGAGAACTCTGAATGTTCTCAACGCTGAGACATTGCCCAGGTCCACAAACTCTGTCACATATCTGTAATAGGGGAGTTCACACACAAACACAATGACAGCACACAGATAACAGTTGGAGATACAAGGGGCCTAACACCTTACACCAATTACTTCTTACCTGGGATTACAGAAATAGTTTTCAAAGCTCTCAATACTCTGAAAGTTCGAAGAGCTGAAACATTGCCTAGGTTTACAAATTCTGTTATATACCTGTAGGATTAAATCACAGTTATTCAGAATTTAGGCAGATTTTATGCTACTTACTTGGGTCTTTCATCAAGACCTCTTCACCTTTCACTGTATTTTGCCTTGTATTATTAATATGCTTTCCTGACCATCAAATTAAACTTAAATGTCACTGAAGTAAACCACACTGATTTTAATTTTGAACACCTAATTTGGTAACTTTGTGGCATGAAGTCAAAGGGATCACTTCCATTCTGGTAAACAGAAAGAAGACAGGATATGAAATTAGCTTCTCTTGAGAGTATAATCCAATATTAGTCACAATATTAGTGGCTGACACACCATTCTGGCTTCTGCAGTATGTTTAATTTTGAAATATTAAAATACGCAAAACAGGTAAAATCATTTTGAAACAACAGGAAATCCATGCTCCAAATGTTCTGCATTCCAAAATATGATGTAATTTGTAGCCACTAATTTCATACCCTCAAAAACGTTAAAAATTGTTAAAAGACTTACGCGAATGTAATGACAGTGAAATCTAGCCAATTCCATGGGTCTCGAAGAAAAGTAAAATCTTCTAAACAGAAGCCCCTTGCAAGAATTTTTACAAGTGATTCAAAGGTATAAATTCCAGTGAATGTGTATCTGAGGAAAATATCCAAGCAAAAATTAATAGAGACAAATATTAATGACATAACATTTCTATATGTATTACTTTTTATAGTTATTTTATTTGATTTATTTTCTTCTTTTAAATGGCTTAAGGATTGAATAGAGGATTTAACTAACTTTAAAGATCTGCAGAATTATTTGTCTGAGAAAAAAGGAATCGAAATCTGAATATTAAAATATATTATACAACTCTGCATTTGCAAGAGAGGCTTAGCATGTCACAGGATCAAGCCTTTGGTTTCTGCCCAAAATTGAGTATTTTGGAAAAGTTGATAAAAATCCATTTAACTTTTTATAAGTTTATTTAAAAAAACTTTTTCTTCCACCGCAAAGAATTTATTGCCACACCTTTTTTTACTCAGGCTACTCAAAAATAGCCAACAGCTCCTAGCTTTCATTTCCTTCCCTGAGCAAAGGGCAGCCAAAGAATGAAGATTTAGCTTTGAAGGTATTGGAGAGAGAAAGCCAACTTTGTGACATGCTCTCTTCTTGCTCCCAAATATCATAGAAGGCCAACCACGGGGATTCCGCTGAAATACAGATCCCCGGTTGGGGGGAGGGTTGGCACTGACCATATTCCGCCAGATTTTCCCCACTGCCAAAGCCACAATAAGTATAGAATAAGTTCCATGGGTGCAGTTCATACAATGTGACTTGCCCTCTACCCCTGAAGGTTCTGTGAGAACCCTTGGTAGCATCAGGCCTGCTCGGAGCCTGTAGGAATTAAAACAGAGTCTGCTTCCATGCTTATCTCTAGTTACTACATGTTAAAACATCTTGAAAGAAAACCTGGCCTATTGGAGTTGATGGGAATTTTGCCATTGATTTCAATAGAGCCAGGATTTAACTAACCAGGTGGATATCATTCAAAAAAGTAAGTAATATAATAGTGTGGTCATTCAGCATTTGAGGACTATGCAAGATTTTCCTTTATCAAAGAGAACAATGAAGCTAATGTTCTTCAAATACCAGAAGCAGCATGGAGAGCAGTAGTTCCCAAACTGTGGTGTACACTGTATCAGTCATCCACAGAGCACCTGCCAGTGATCTGTGGAGAGCTGGTTGTTCACAAAGTGCTGGATTGCCTCCTCCTATTTTCCAGCTGTTAAATCAAATGAAAAGAACTATAAATCCATGAAGTATTCTCCCACTATTACTTTTTCATACAAGCAAATGCCTTAGTTGTCACCGGGATAGGGTGACCAGACAGCAAGTGTGAAAAATCAGGATAGGGGTAGGAGTAATAGTCACCCAAAAAAGACAAAACCCCAAATATTGGGACTGTCCCTATACAGTCGGGACATCTGGTCACCCTACACAGGGATGTTATTTGTTTGCCCATGGAAGGGAGGTCTGCCCAATTGTGAACTGGAGGCACGGCGGTCCATGAGATAATCTCTCTATTGACGTGTTTATCACACAATGAAAAATATCAATAACCCACAATATGCAGAGAAGGGGCTGATTCCTGCCATCATTACATATACATAACTCCACTGAAATTAATGAGAAATATGTGTACAAAAAGATTGATATACAGATCCTGTATGGCGCTACAAGCAGCTTTCCGCTCCCATGTAGAGAATGGAAGTTACAAACAACCTGTTAGAAGGGAGGTCATTTACGATCTTGAGTTAGAGTCACAAGAGACAGAGGAAACAAGCAACAATGTCACAGACTAGTTGTGGTCAATTCATATGATCATAAATAACATAAGATCACTTACAGAAGCTAATATCAGATTTGTGAATATATTTAAAGAAAATGCATTTAACTTACTCTACATTCTTTGTCCACTCCGGAGGGTTACTCATGGTCATAAATACACAGTTGGTCAAAATAGTGCACATAATAAGCATGCTGAACAATGTAGATTATAGTCAAGGAACATACATCAGAAAAATCTCATCATAACAAGAATATTACATGAAGATCAACATTTAAGCAAATTTTCATGATCAGGAACTATTAATCCCTTCACTACTCTGTTGATGCTCAGGGCAAAAGCCCCAAGTATCTCAGAATTTTCTTAGTTGTTGCTTTACATTTAAAAGAGAATGATCAGCCATTGAAATAAAAAAGTCTGACATAAAGAAAACTGAAGTTTTAAAAAGAGATGATAGATGATTTTTTTAATAAAAAAAGAATGACTTGAGAAGGGGTGGACTATAGTACAATGGGATAATGCAACAATCTTTCAAGTCTGAAGATATGGACATAAATCTGATTTAGCTCATTAGTGCCAAACAGCTAAATTTATAGTTTCTCCACAATATTGCTATGCTTCACAAAATCACTACATAATTTGGCACATTTTGCTGTACCTGTTCAGGGCTAGAATATTACATATGTTGCAAGGCAGGCCTATAAGACATTGGAAGAGAACACAGAGAAATTTGTCCCATACTTCAGGGGGAAGCATGAATGACACCCGCTTGTGCTATATTTGGCTTTGGTTATAATGTTAAAAGATTTTGGACCAAATTCTGTTCTCACTAATTCTGATCCAGAGTAAACACTGAAGCAAATCCAAAATCACTATATTAACTTTGATGGAGTTGCTCTGGATTTACCCCATTCACTAGCAGGAGAGCTAAAAACCACCACAGCCCAATAAACATTAAAGTACACCAAAATGAAAAACATACAGACATATGATATATAAAATGGCCACACGGTGGCACCAAAACCTACAAAATGTTAAGAACATTCGTATTTTAGAGACTTTGAGAACTGCTTTAGCTTGTGGCTATGACTGAAAACATAGGTGCAGATGGTACTCCTGCTCAGGAATACCAGCATAAGGGACAGCAAACACTATGATGTTCCCCTCATGGAGTTTCCTCTGCAATCTTTTGATAAGTGGTGAGGGGGGTGAAGTTTCCAACAATACACTTCCTTCTCCCAAGACAGAAATGTAGGGTCTAGCTTCTAAATTACCCCTCCTTCTCTACTCCAGCCCTGTCACAGGATAGCTGGTCCCTGTGAATAGCAGGCCCAGCTCCCAGTGTGAGAGCAGGTGGGCCATTGAGGCCAATTAAAGGGAACAGGGCTATACCTGGGGCAACAAAATACTGTCAGAGGACAAGAAGAAGGGGAGAGATGGGTGGGATAGGGTAGGCTAGGCTAGGCTGTGTCTAGGGCTAGAAGCAGAACCAACTCCTGTGGTGGGGTCCTGGGAGCAAGGGGCCAGGTGTCCAGGAAGCCTTGGAGCTGCTGTCGCAGAAGAGTAACAGAGCTGACTGAATAAGGAAGCTGGCCAGGACTGGGAAGCTGCAGGAAGCAGGGTGACCAAAGACCCCCGTGAGGGAAAGCTGTGAAACCCTAGGACAAAGGCTAAGCTCAGGGAGTGGTTTTGTTTGTTTGGTTGGTTTTGTATAGATAATAAACCCACTTAAAGGAGACTGGGTGTGACAGTGAATACTTGCAAGCTGGAGAGAAGCTCTGCCAAGTCACAAGCCTCATGCACTCTCCTTCAGACCCCAATCCCTCTCCACCCACCACCAAATTGCCAGATTCACAGAGAGCCTTCTGCTGAGTTTGGAGAAAGATGAGCAATGCTGTTCCAGAGGCAACTGACTCCATCACACTTTCTGCCTGAGATTTCTACTCTGTGCATGGATACTAAGGGCACAATCAGTTCCTCTCTTATCTAATAATCTTAAAATAATGATGGCTATTAACCCAGTCATGCAAAACCACTTTGTCTTAGGCTAGGTCTACACTACCCGCCTGAATCGGCGGGTAGAAATCGATCTCTCGGGGATCGAATTATCGCGTCTCGTCGGGATGCGACAATCGATCCCTGAATCGATGTTCTTACTCCACCAGCGGAGGTGGGAGTAAGCGCCGTCGACAGGGAGCCACGGAGGTCAATTTTGCCGCCGTCCTCACAGCGGGGTAAGTCGGCTCCGATAGGTCGAATTCAGTTACGCTATTCGCGTAACTGAATTTGCGTATCTTAAATCGACTCCCCTCCCCCGTAGTGAAGACCTGCTCCTAGAGCACTGAAGTTAAAACATTAAACTTAGTATAAGAATTGAAGTTTTTTTTTCAAAATAATTTACTTTTTAAATTCATTTAACTAAAATTCCACTTACCAAGCAACCACAAAATAATCTCAGCTATGTTGCTATCAGGTAACTATTTCATGACTAGAACGTACTGTGGTTAACGAAAGGGTGACTGACAGTGTTATAACTCCAACCATAATTCTGATGTCATAGTTCCCATCATTCCACCCACTTTCCTTAAAATCAAATTGTAAATGTAGAAATAAAATGCATAATAATGCCCTTGTCTGTGGTTTGCTTAGCAATAGAAAATTGTAAAAATATAAATATCCAAGAGGACAGAGGAACAGTGTGCATGATATATGGTTTTAAAGAAAATCTTGAAAGAGTTATTAAAAACAAGCACATGAATGCATCAAATAATTAGGATAAGGAAGACATGTAGCATATAGGTAACTAGTCTATAGTTTCACTTTCCTACAAATAATATATATCATTGGCTCCTGTTCTGTGCGATGTCTCAGTATGCAATCCACCTGGTAAGATCTCATCCACCAGGGAAATCTGTTTAAAACATGGAGACTGAAGGGTGTGAAAAGAGGTCAGTAAGTACCTTTATTTTAATTTTCTTCCCTTATATTAAAGGTTTTACAAGGCTTTGCAATATAAATAATAGAATAGAATAGAATAGAATAGAATAGAATAGCAACTACAAAATCACAATCTGTAGAGTACTTTCTTATTGCAACATTTTATGTCTCTGCCCTCCAAACCATCATGCCAAGGCAGCACATAACACCCCTTCCAAATCATTCTGCTAGTTTGCAATATTTGAAAGATCCCTTCTTCTCAGAATACTGTTTGCTGTGATACCACAGGAATTCACATTTAAAAGGAGCAGAAGACAAGGGGCAGCAACTCTGAGGAGTTTTTCAACTAATCGAAAATCATGTATTCTAATAATTTTATACATTAATATGTTGCACAGGGCTTACAAATGATTTTTATAGAAATGCCTCCTAAAAGCTGCATGCCCCTACCGTATTGCTGCTCCTGAGAAGTGTCTCACCATCAGAGCAGAATGGAGCAATAACAGGGGCATGTCTTTCCCACACTGTAAGACATGTGCCCACCCAATTTTTTCATAATGTGTGATCCCAACTACCCGCACCAAGATCAGCTCCATGATCCAGGAGAATTCCATAGTGCGTTGAGGGGTGTGATATTACCAGCACAGTATTTAGTTACCTTGCAACCTGGAATGGGAGTACAAAAACTAGACACCGAGGGATCTTACAGTACTTTAAAATAATTGACATAGTACCTCTTGTTTTTAGGAGCATTGAACACATTAAAAGTTATTGACGTTACTGGGTTTGTTATGCCAATTGCATTTCAGCTTTAATAAAAGACTGTCCTTTTAAAATCATGTGACCATCTCCAAATATGTAGAACACAACTCTGAGAAACAATGCGAGTAATGATATGCACACGCTTCAGGGCTCTGATGATAGAGGACTCAAGTTTAACTCTATAAGGTTTAATCTTGCAAACACATTGAGCACTTTGCTTACCACCTTGAGTAGAGCCACTGATGTCAAGGCACTCGCTACTCAACGTAGTGTTTGGAGGATCGGATCCATAGTTACTACTAGATTCATATGATTTATGTTTATCATAGAAGTGAGACAGAGTCATATATTGTGTTACTATCATTCAGTTTTGAGGTTCTCTGTGCACTAGTCAGAATGCTCATGAGCTACTTGAAGATTAAAATTAAAGTACCTCCAGAAATACAAGTACATAAAATGGCAATGGTTGCCAGAAAAAAACAGAATGATAAAAATACATATAGGACTGATAATTTATAATAAAACTCAGAATTTCAAGGAACCCTATTGACCTACACTACTACAGCTGTGATCTGAATCAGAAAATGAAAAGGGGTAGAGAAATATTTTCTGCAGCTGTTCATGCAAGCTAAAATTGGGGATCAAAGATTAAATTTTTTTTAATGCAAAGTGTCACTTAAGAATTGTAAAACATTTTGAGCAACATACCTGGAGCATGTGGGGAAAATTACTGGAGAGGGGAATGGGCAAGTAAAATAAGTGGGTAATACCAGAGATGGAAGGAGAAAAAATAAGGAAGGTGTGGTAAGGAGAAAAGAAGAGGGAGAGGATTTGGCTGTGTGGCTTCTGATCTCACCAGAACAGCTGCAGAAACGAGAGAAAGGGGAGGGAGAGAGATGAGAGAAAGCAGCAGAAAGAGGATGGAAAAAGCATTGTGGATCTTACCTGTCCTGGGATGGCCTACCAACTAATGATTTAAATACTAAAATAAAAGCAGCATTTTGTTCATTAATATTTTGAACCAACCACTTCAAAAAGGATATGAATGTACCAAAATTTTAATAGCTATTTTTCTAAGAGGATTGAAGGGAGTTAACATGTACACGGCAGAGGCAGCACTGAATCGGAAGATTGCCTTCCCTCTATTCAATACTATAAAAGTCTGAAAAAGAAAACAAAATGAAAATTTAGAAAATATGTACAGTGTAGATTCTCATATTCTGCATCACTTGTGCTTCATCATTAGTTACAATTAGCTGAATTCTGCTCTCATTTACACCTCTGCAGACTCAACAACTTCATGTGTAGTTCACCCAACATGCAGGACAGCCTCCAACTGAATTTCTACAAATAGAATTGTACGAAAACATTTCAACAGCATTATTTAGAAAACATACATATTCTATGTTTTATTTGACAGAGGACAAAGTGAGCTCTGTGTACACACCATTTGTGTACTGGACCGGCTTCCCCAGGCGGTGATTTAAAGGGCCTGGGGCTCCCACCAGCGGCTGGAGCCCTGGGCCCTTTAAATCACCGACAGAGCCTCGCCGCCGCTACCCCAGGGCTCTGGCAGTGGGGCTCGGGTGGCAATTTAAAGGGCCCAGGGCTCCGGCTGCTACCGCCCCGGGCCATTTAAATCTCCACCAGAACCCCGAGCCCTGGGGTAGTGGCAGCAGCCGGGAACCCCCAGGGCTTTGTTGGTGATTTAAAGGGCCCGGGACTCCCCTATGGTAGCAGCAGCTGGAAGCCCCGGGCCCTTTAAATCATCACCGGAAACCCTGGCCGCTGCTGCTACCCTGGGGGCTCCGGCAGGGGGCTCGGGCAGCGATTTACAGGGCTGGAGGTGGTAGCGGTGGCCGGAGTCCCTGGCCCTTTAAATCGTTGCCCGAGCCCCGCAGCCCAAGCCCCAGGGTAGCGGCAGCAGCTGGGAGCCCTCAGGGCTCCGTCAGCAATTTAAAGGGCCTGGGGCTTCGCTGCAGTAGCAGCGGCCGGGAGCCCCGAGCCCTTTAAATCATTGCCATAGCCCCCGGCCACCGCTGCTACCCCAGGGCTCCAGCAGCAGGGCTCGGGCAGTGATTTAAAGGGCGGGGGCTCTGCTGCGGTAGCGGCAGCCGGAGCCCTGGGCCCTTTAAATGGCTCCCAAGCTCTGGGGCTCCCAGCTGCCTGAGCAGCTGGGAGCTCCGGATGTGATTTAAAGGGCCCGGGGCTCCCAGCTGCCACTACCGCAGCTGGAGCCCCAGGCCATTTAAATCTCGATTTAAAAGGCCCGGAGCTCTAAAGGCCCTTCCTCTTCTGGTTGAGGCCAGGCCCTCCGCTCAGGACTCTGGTGTATTGGTAAGTCCTTTAAGTTACTTTCACCCCTGTTGGTGCCTATCTTATAACGCACATTAAGATATGCTAAAAATAATTTTTATACATTCATTAAAACTTCAGAATTTCCTACACCAGCTATGCAGTAATTCTGGTATCACCCATATAAGGAAATAGTGAGGTGGAGTGATAAACACTGATGGCCTGATTTTTCAAAGGTGTTTTGTAAACCTTATATCCCATCAAATGGAATGGAAGATGCTCAGTGCCCTTGAAAAAGAGGCCTCGAGCTTTTAAAAGCCACACACTGTATGGACATGATATGGCATGTTCAGATTTTCCTCTCATGCACAAAGTTAAATTTTTTTCACTAAAAAAATAGAATTAAAATTTGTTATTTTTTTTCATATTTATCATGAGGCTTTTTTGGCCATGAATACATCTACCTTTCATATTTAATGATTTAAAAGCTTATCTGTGCTACCTAATTAACACACAGAATTCAGTGAAGATTTGTATTTCAATTCCTACCATCTGCCCACAGCGTCAGTAATAGGTTATATATTTTGATTGTGTTAAAATGGCATTTATAAATGGAACAGCTTTGAATGAAAATCTTTTCTTAAAACCAGAGAAGCCAAGAAGGCTCAACCTTTTATTCAACGTACCTTATACACCTGAGTCTCTGAAACATTTATATTCCACATACACATGGAGCCAACCTAAGACAGTCTCTGCTCAGGCAAGCTCAGAGGTGGGAGAGGCTTTGAGCTGCTTTCCTCCCCATGGAGAAGAAAGCCATAATATGAATGTTTGTGCTCCTTGACTGTAACAGGGACTTCTTTGCACTGCAGGCAGCACTGGACATATCAAAAGGGACATAAGCCAGTAGTATGGCCAGTGGCCCCGCTGCATCAGCTAGGAGAGGAGGGCAGCACTTAAGGAGGGCATGCTTTGCTTTATGTACAGGTATAGTAAATGCTGCTGCTGTATCCCTGGGGGCATAGTACTTCCCTCCACCAGAATGAATGCTACAACTTTTAAACCACACACTGATTCTCACCCCCTGCCCTCTGCTGACTCCCAGAACCACATTTTAGACCTTAACGAGGCTTTATTTTGGTCCTCAGTACCCTTGGAATTTCATTTGCTTTTCACCACACTTTTGCCCCCTTCTCTCCTTGTTTCCCTTGGAACTTCATCCCTTTATTTCAGGAAATTCTGGCTGAAATCCTGAGCTCCTCACACGTTTTCTACTGCCCTTACTCAGACAAATTCTTATTGAAGCCATCATTTGCGTGATGCAGGCTCATTGACACACATTTATGAAATGAAAATGGAGCCTGATCTAAATGTACAAAACTCAAGGAAAATCAGTGAAAATTTATGCGAAATTCTGATCATAATGCATAAACTTGTAAAGCGTTTAAACCACCATACTTCAGAAAAATAACATGGTCTGCAACATCACTATCACATGGGCAATTTTGAAACTGTTTTAGCAATCAGAAGAAAGAGGCTATCCCATTTTCAGTATTAATAGCAATTACTTTTCTGATATCTAAGGCACAATGATCTTGATGCTAAGTTTCAGATCTCCAGCGGTGAGTCCTACATCATTATTACTGGAGAACTGAGGAGGAAAAAACACTAGCAACTGGCCCCAAATCCTGCTTGCCTTACTCCCAGACTTCAGCAGGACTACTTACTTGAGTAAGGCAAGCAGAATATGAAGTGTCTGTCAGTATGTGAACTTTCAGAACACAACATTGAGCAACTAAAGACACATATTTCTTCTTAAGTCTTCTATCTGTCTTAAGCTCATCTCATTATGATATTGCTGTGGTTTCAGAACTGAAAATGATTGATGGGGATTGATATATTTCCTTGGTTTGCTCAGCTAAGGTATCACTCTTAATAGTAGTTGTTTTTTTGTTTTTGTTTTTAGAGAGTACTAGTTAATTCTCAAGGGGAATATATTTCCACATACAGCAAAAAATCCTGAAGACAGAAAATTCCATGAATTTCAGCTAGCAGAGTTTCCTCTGGCTTATCCTGGGATGGGGCAGGTTTTTCTGTTTTTGGAGTAGGTACAGTGCAAAGCCCAAAACTTGAAGATCTGGGACATCAGAGGAAACCAGGGCGATCTGCACAAAGGCCTGGTATTTCTGTACTTCTCTGCCTGTCTCCAATGGGACATATTACAGGATTATGCAAAAAATTTACCTTTCCATATTTCCATTAAAAATGGCATATTTCAATAAAATATTTTTAAAGAGTATAAAGAGTTTTTTTATGTTATGGGTACTCCTGCAAGGAACCCTACCTCTTCCCATATTTCCCTACCTCTTTGACTGCAAGCGCTCCTTTGAGCCCCTTATTGCAGTAACCTGTTTCTGGATAAGGAATATGCTTCAAAGACTAACAGTCCTTCACCCAAATTATCTAGGAAGAAGATACAATGTCTCTGAGATTACAGGGTGAAGAGGAATGCATTAGGAGCACACTGATATACTATCTCTGCCTAACTCTTCACCCCTGACAACCCAAGTAATGAGAGAATAGATCAGGAATAAAACCTAAGTTTTCCACATAATAGTGAGCAAGAGGGCCATTCAAGACAGCTTTTCAGTGGGTTTCATAATGAAAATACTGACATCCTTAAATGACGATTTTACATACAGTTACGATTAGAGTGAAATGCCAAGTATTTTATAATAAAGCGAACAGTGTATCACACCACCCAAACCAGGGGCCTGATCCTGCAAACACATTTTACTGCATGCAGTGCCAATGAAGTCAACCATTGGAGCACTACATCTGGGTTGGGCCCAAAGTAGTGGAAAAAAGGGAGTCATGCAAAGGGTCTATAGTATTTTAATACTCTTAATCTCTAACAGAAACATGTTAACTGCAGTCTTAAGAAACACTCACTTTTTTATTGATATAATATGGGTCCAGATCCTCCAAGGGCTCGGACACCATTCCTGGAGGTATGTCGCCGTAAATAAATGGCAGTGTCTTTCCTGCCTCCAGATCACTATTTGGTTTTGGTCCATTTTCATCATCATCATCTTTACGTTCTTTTTTAGACTTCTTAGCTTTTTCTTCAGCAATACGTTGTTCGATAGCTGCAAGTGACTCTCTTGTGAAATAGTGGAAGCTGTCAGGTCCTGGTGGTACCAGCACTGATTGTGCCATCTTTTCATCCTGCACTTCTTAATTACCGTTTAGCCTCACACTTAAAAAAGTGCTAAAAATATAAAAACACAGAAAAATATTAGACCACCACCACACAAGCAATTTAAATGGATACACCTTCATATCACTGTCTGTAGGGCAATGTATTAAATAGGGTACTTATATGAGAACAGTGTGTTGTGAAATTGATCCATTCATTTGTTTTTCTTTCAAGATAGGGCATTTAACTTTTCATTTGGTCTCTTTAGATGTCTGGAAAAGTAGCAAATCTTTAAAAATTTAGTTTAAAATTAATGTATTGCTTATGAAAAGTGATGAATTGGCAGCTATAGAGAGTGTATACATTAATTTTAAAAGTAAGTAGAAAAATTGTTTCTTTTCTTCCCCCCTCCCCGGAAAATGTTGTGACCATTCTAATGTATGAGATAGTTAGTGGGTAGTATAAAAGGATTTTCCCCACACTCACTGAAATAAATTAACAGTTAAAAAAGTGTTTTATTATGTGGTGTCGGGTGGGAGCATCCAACACAGTTGCCCTTTTAACACTACCACCATGGAAGGTCTTATGTCAGATCAATCTTCCCCTCTGTGAGGAGGTGTGGACATGGCTTCCTCAGGATCCTGAAAGCATCAGCCAGAGGAATGCTCCCTCTTTTCAGGGACAAGCATGTTGGCTTCACAGATTAGGGAGCAAGGAACCAGGTTTAGGTACCTGAACATAAATCCCCTCCCTGGTAACATATCATGTGCTGAAAGAATTTCTGTGTTAAATCCAAATTGGTCTTCGCTACTAAACATTCTTAGACCTTTTATTTTCTGTTGCTATCTTTAAATTGTGTATATTTTGCATAATCTTCAGAACTGAGAGCAGAACCATCTTCTTTTAAAGCCACCTTATACTTCTGCCAAAAATGACAAATGAAAAATATTTCCAATGCAGAGATACTATGATCCGAAATCATGAATGTAATCTGTGCATTTGATAATTTCCCCAAGATTTTTTTATCTGAATGGGCAAATTATATTATCCATGTAATAAAACAGCAAATGTAATACAAGATTAACAGCTTCAGTGCCAGATGATATACCAAAAAAGCAATTATCAACTTAAAATGATGCGACAATCTGAATTTTCCTGCACTCTCTGTTTTTTATTTCCCCACTAAGTACACATAGGCTTGTCCGATTCCACCACAGCTGCAGCAACTTCATGTTTTCAGAGCTATCTGAATTGACGCTAACACCATGTCTAATTCTCCATTCTTCCGTCCTCACCATATACATAACCATCTCCTCCAACACACACACACAGGCATGCTGCAACTTATGCAAGTACATCTGTGAAATGTGCTCTTCTATTGCAGTCAAATTCACCTGGTGCATCCTATTATGGATGTTTTGTAGAAAATTGCTGTTGGAACACATGTACAGTTTGGTGGCAGCAGAAGTGTTAATTATGAAAATGAAAGTGGTACTACTGCAAAATCCTTATAGATTTTATTGTTAATGATAGAAAAAGACAGAATCCTCTCTCAACACTATAGGTGACAATTACAAAAATGCATTACCAGTATAGAATCCTGCACCTGTGTGGATTTGGAACGACATCATGAAGAATGCAGCTAAAATTCCATCATGCCTTTTTTTTTTTTTTTTTTTTTTTTTAATTTTCCTTCAACAGACCACACCTAACTTCCTGCTAAAGGATCCTGGTTATTGAAGTAAAAACTGGCATTTCCTGTGCAAGAGACTACTAATTGCTGTAATTGTAACAACCATTAGATGGCATTCATATACGATCAGAAGACATTTCTGTAAGAAACCAACTGCAGAATTCAATTAGAAACTTTGGATACTCAAACACTTGCCTAATCCGAGGCTTTTGCATTGAAAATCTGGCTTTTACAAAATCTCTCCAATTTTCACGACTCTCTAAACTCATGCAACATTTGTTGATGCTGAGATCACAGATATTAAAAGTGTGAAAATTACACTGACCAAAAGAGAGGAGGAATAGAGAAATGGGTGTTGCCCAGGCTGGCTGCAACTAAGGTAGTTCTTGAGACCTATGGTAGTCTAGATTAATTTAAAGTAAGGGATACATTTTTTTACCAATATAAATGAATTAGATTTATTTGGTGTCTTTTCAACACAAGCAGCAGAGAAATGCAGCCCTTGGGTGCAAGTTGCGGGTAGAGGGTGGCAGGTATGGGAGCTCAATGCTGCACTGAATCTGTGCTCAGGAATGCAGCCAGGATTTACAGTGCCCAAAACAAGATGCAGAAGCAGGAACCTCAGAAACTTGACCCCGAGACAGCCCACTGAGTAATCCCCTTTGGGCCCCACTCCAAATGCTGCCTTATTTCCTTTTCCTTTTCTCTCTCCTGCTTTCTCTGGGTTTTCTATTCTTAACTGTTTTTATTTTTATTTTTTTCATTTGCTCACTTGGCTAGCTACCCTTTCCTTATCTCTCCACCACTATGTTCTATCACTCACTTTTTACACCCATACTTACCCTTATCCATTCCCTCTCAAGCAGAGCCGGCGCTACCATTTTTGCTGCCCCAAGCTCGGACTGCCGCCAAGCGAACTGCCGAAGCACAAAAAAAAAAAATCTGCCCGGACTCTGCCGCCCCAAGAATGGACAGAATGCTGCCCTTTGCTCTGCTGGTGCCTGGAGCTGGCCCTGCTCTCAAGCACTCATTCATTCGTTCTTTCACTCCATATCCATTTCATTATCCACTGCTGCCTTTCTCTTGGGTTGTGAACAGTGGGCCACTGCAATTTGAGGCTGGAATGGAGAAGGGAGGAGTAAGGAAACTATGAGGTGCAGGAAAAGCCCACTCCTGTGGCCTTGACAGGATGGAGTCAGGAGGGAGGGAAGCATGAAGTCACACTGCAGCTTCAGGGGAGGAGGATTATGAGACAGAGCCTCAGATTCAGAAGAGATGCCACTCTGGGGGAGAGGGTACAGAGGCTCCAGCAAGAGCCATTTCTTCAGGTAGTAGGGAGGAAAGGAGAGAAAGGTGTCCAGAGTTTCAGGAAGAGGAGTGGAAGAAAAATAGCTGTGTGATTTTTCACTGTGGTCCAGAGCCCAAAAGGAGCCACTGCAGTAACTCATGCACTGTGTGCAATCTCATCATCAGAGTAGTAGGTGACAAAATAAAATCTCAGAGAGGTCAAGGCTGTGCCATTGTTCAGCACAGCAGTGCCCAGAACAAGGGAAGCTGTCTAGCTAGGCAAGGCTTGATGTGCAGGAGTGATAGAGGCATACCACCCCAAGCTTAAGACAAATGCTTTAGGTGTCCCCCAGCAGCAGCCCTGTGTATGCTAGGTCTCAACAAATAACAATGTAGCTGTCTTGATTATTTCACTTTGCCTTAGACTAACAATTTCCCACCAATACTCCTTTAATTTTTCTTTAAATACATTATTTAAACCATGCAAATGTACAATTCAAATAGTAACTATCCATAAATACAGTTAATATGATCAATTCAAAGACATCACATATTAAATACTTTAAGTCATGAGATTTCTACTTTAGCGTCTAATGTCATGTGGATTATATATATATAATACATAGATATGTATATGTATACATAAAAGCTCAGATAAACCAAATACCTCAAAAGCTTGCCTAATCCACACAGTTTAGGTAAGAAGTCTGATTCCATCATTATTGTAATGTAAGATAATAAGCACCACAAAACTAAGCAGGAATGCTATTCTCCCTCTGCAAGGCCATCCTGTATCCTGAAGAACAAAACAACACACATGTACAGAAAGGAGTGATATATATACAGTGAAGACATAAGAAAAAAGGACCAAGGGATATACAGAAGAAGAAAATAGTGAGAGCAAGTAAAAGGACACAGAAATAACAAAAAAGATGAAAAAATACATTTGCAAGACAAGAAAGAGGATGACCTAAAGCCTTGATCCTGCAGATGACAAGAAAATCAGTGGGGACTACTCAAAGCAGTAAATACTGGTCTCTGATGATTGGATAATAAACTTTAAAAAGTGTGGACATTATATTAGTAGTTAATTTGCAAAAGTTGCATAAAAGTTGAGATGTGTGATTTTTATTGTACTAATGTACGGACTTGAGATTCTATGGCACCTCAACCCAATCTGTAACATCTGCATGCATAGGCTAAAAAAGGGGCAGTGGAGAGAGAGAGAGAGATAGAAAGGGAAGAAGCAGTGGCAAAATGTGAAGTGAAGTGAAAGGGCAGTGTGGAGTGGACATGAGGGCAGCATGTACAGCACAATGTATGCTGCACTACAGAGAACTATATACCTATAGGGAGTAGAATAGATTAGTACAGCCTGGATGTGACAAAGATAGGGATGACCATTGGAAGAGCTGTATCTGAAAATAATGGACTGACTCTCCAGAGAAGCTGGAGATGGAAATTGCCACTTAAAAAAATCTTGATTGAATTTATAATTAACAATACCTAAGATAGATGAGATCAGCAACAAACAAATGTAGACCTCAATCAAATAAAAAATACAATATAACCTACATGTACACGTTTTTTAAGTATACGTAAAACTACACAAAATGTTAATGGAGAATGAAAAGTAGCTATGATAAGATAATAGCCAATCTTGATCACTGTCTCAACATAGGCCTCCAGGTCACAGGAGCAGCCAATGATGAACGCCATGAACATCTGTCTCACGAGTGATATCTGCCCATACTCCCTAAAAAGTGGGCATTTCACATGCAAACATCTGAAAATGTCCTTAAAATGCTTCTTCTTGACCACAAACATCACTTCTGTTTTGTCTTTTACTCATTCAGAGAAAAAATCATCCCTGTGCTGAGAGCCCACACAAGGGGCAGAATTAAGTGGAGTATAAGTGATGCTCAGAGCCTTGTGTAGGAGCTCTGCACTGGGGTGAATTTAACCCTCTGACAAGGTAGATCTGAGAGAACCATGTCATTCTTTTTCTGACATTCTAGGAGCATTCTGCACTCCAGCTAAATTAATCCTGGTTAATAAACCCTCAAGAAAAACAAATTACCAGCTTTTCCCTCAGGGACAGCTAAAAAATAACTATGTCCATTAAATATAAAAGTGGAGAATTTAAATGCACAATTCAGCAAATTCAAAAATCAACGTTCCTCTGAGCACAGCAGCCATGTTGCACATAAATTGTAATTCTTACTGCCTACTGTGCTGTACTATTTCTCATACACAATTTTTTTCTATATTATTAGATACAAATATGAAGCATGTTCAAGGATCCTAGAGTATGTGCTATTCTGTGCATGCTATACAGAGTCAATTAAAGTAATTTATACGTAAAGTATAAAATAAACCATATGTTTAAAATGGAATTTCTTCTGTCTTTATTTTTTTTTAAGAAAAAATATTTTACTCTTCTGACGTTGAAACTTAGATGGCTTCAGAAAATTGGCAAAGGTAATTCATTAATCTAACTTTTTGGGTAGAATGGCACAGCCATTTCCCATATCTTAGGAGGTCCACAGGAGAGTTCCTCTCTTCTTCAAACCTTAAAGACCATGTAGCTAACAAGGAACATCACAGTGGGGCTCCCCCTGACAACTTTACAAAATATGCAGTAGATCTACCTGCAGGGTCTCAGCCAACAGTTTCTGTGTTTCCACTCGCCTTGCCCTGCACACTTTATAAACAGCCAGATGGCAACCCCTCTTACTCAGATATTTGATTGATGGCTCAACAAAGCGAGGGCATTACAATCTGGTCCAATGTGCACAGCTGCCCTTCATAGCCCCTTTATACCTTCAGTACACTTTTGATTAAACAGCTAAGTTAACCCCACACGCGCATATGCAGTACAGCCTTCATTAGCTAGGCATTTTTAAAGCTTAGAAACATTTTCTGAGCAAAATATACTGTACATATATAGTGTGATATTTTGAAAGGGTCAAAACTTGGTCAAATCAAAACCATATATCATCAGAACATACTAAGAAACTTCTCCCCAATGAAGGGTATTTCCATGTCAAATAGTCACTTTTTTAAAATTGGGAAAAGTACATATTTTTCTACCCCTCTCTAATATTTAAAATGGATGAACAGTTTTTACTTAAACTTTCCAAACATTCACCTTTAAGACGAGTGAAAGTGTGGACAATTTCAATTCCAGAGGTAAAAGCTCCACAAAATTATGTGCAACTGAAACAGGGTATGGTATGAAAATAATTATGCAACTTTAATCAAAGTGTGGGGTGACTGCAGTTCCTACTATAATTTACAATGCGGCATGTTAATGTTACTCTAAAAACCTTAATTTTCAAAATGCTTGAGTTTTGTGTATTTAAATTCTCAACCTTAATATTGCATTGACAGTTTGTTTTTTACTTAATTTTCTCATTCCTCATTCTTAAAAGAGAAAAAAATCAAAAAAGAGGAAGAAGGAATGAAAGAGTTTTTAATTACGTTCCCTTCCTATGTTAGATATTCGGTCAAATACACTGACACCTTAAGGAAGCGCTACCATCTCTTCCTTTCCATACTGTGATGAGCATGTGTTACATTCAGAAACTGGGTGCTACTGGTATTACATGTTTGTCACATTACAGATGGCTCACAGGATAGCCCAGAAAAGAGGAGGAATTGAAGGAAGGTGGTGAACCCGTGGGCAGTTTATGCTTGTGACAGAGTTTTGAGGAAGATGGGAGATAGATTGCAAGCTATGGTTGGAGGGCGAGATCAGAGGGGGGTCATCGGTCTGTAAAACGAACGATCAGAACAAAGGGTTGGAGATTGGTCACAGGTCATCTGCAAATGGGATTATGACCTTATTATGGGGTTTTAATTTCTATGCACAAACTTCCATGTTCTGTTCTCACCTCAGGGTGTGCTGGCATGGGGTGGGAGAGCCTGGATCTTTGGTGGGTTATGGAGGGAGAGGTCAGGCCTGAAACAGGCTCCCAGCACATTCTGCCCCAGCTTCACATTATTCCCTTTGTCCTCTCTCATCCCCCCATCCCGGGTGTTGCCCATGCAACATGTTGTCTTCTTCTCTTCCATGCTGCCAACTGAGGAGCAGGTGAAGCAGACAGTAAAGGACAGAGTTGCTCTGCCCTCATGGCCAGCCCCACTGTGGCCACGAAGAATAATTGCTGGAAAAATTCTGTTCAGTCCCTGTAGCCCCACTGCTTGCATGAGATCTCAGCAGTGGACTGTGTGAGAGAATGCATAACACTTGGCAGCCCTGCCTAAGGGAGAGAGGTTGGAAGCTGGGAATCTTTTGAGGAAAGCCAGGGATCAGGTCAGCCCATGGCATGAGTTACAACAACCTCAGGATTGCTGTTACATTGTGTGCAATGGTCCCTAAGGGGACCAGGATCACCATTGGGCCTCTATGTGTCCTTTATACCAGGGAGGTGGCCTCCAGCAGGAGCAGGTGGCATATGGCCCACTCTAGGCTAGGTGGAGGATTTTACTATGTAAGGAAAATACCAAATTACCCTGTTAGGAAAGTTTAATGGCCTCAATTGCAAGAGTTATTTCAGGACTATGTATGCCAGGTTCCTGTTACTATAGCATTAAGAAAATAACCTGATGTACTGAAATTAAACAAGGCTAGATGCTTGTTATGAATTCTTGCATCAGATAAGTGTATTTCACTATTGTGGTTTCAGAAACAAGTTTCTAAAACAATGTGGTGAAAAGAAGAAAAGAACCAGAAAAAAGAAAGGTAAAAACAGTACGAGATTAAACACTGAACTATTTGAGGAAAGGCAGACCAAGTGGAATAAATTGATAAAAATGTATTACTATAACAGGGGTATTATAACAAGTACTGCCTCATCTCTGGTTATCCTTTATCTTGTATATCTGGCTACCTCACTTTTACCATTTACATAAAAAACCGTCTTTTTCTGTCAACAATTCTATTTATCTTTAGTTCAAAGTCAGTAAACAAACAAGCCTGTGGTGGGGCAGCTGCTGCGGAAGGGTTAAGGCAGCCTTGGAGAAGCTGTGCAGAACCCTGCCAATCAGGAAAGGGCTCACTGGGAGAGCCAATCAGGAGAAGGTTTATTGGAGCAGCCCATATATAAAAGGGCTGCTCAGGGGAGCAAAAGGTAGTCTCACCTGGAGGGCAAGGTGAAGGACTGTCTGCTAAGGAGCACCAGAGATACTTCAGTGCTGGGCAAGGTAGTGGAGCAATAGGGGAACTCTTGGATGACCATGGCCAGACTGAGGCCCTGAAGCAAGGGCAGGGAAGGTACTAGGGCTGTGGGGAAGTGGCCCAGGGCAAGTAGGCAGTGTGAATAGGAGGAGGGGCAGTAAGTGGCTGCCAGCTATAGGATCCTTGGGCCAGGACCCAGAGTAGTGGGTGGGCCTGGGTTTCCCCCCCGCTGCGCACACACACACTTTCCCCCTACTTGCCACTGAGGAGAGTGGCCAAGATCCAGACTGCAATTTGGCCCTGAAACCAAGGGCTAGGCTAGACTGCAGTTGGCCGCTGAGGCCAGTGGAAGGACTGAGGGCTGGGAGTGATGTGGGTCCAGATGGTGGAGGAAATGGAAGTAATGACAAGTGAGACACTGCTAGTAAAAGGTGCCCTGGTGGTCCAAGAGAGCTAATTCCCAGCATGACCAGTAGGAGGTGAGTTGGCATGGGTACAAAGGCCCTTTGGTTTCTACATAGCCTGAGCACAGTGAGACTATGTTGAGTCCTTGTGCAGTTAATAAAATGTGATGTGTCTTCTCTCCTGACAAACCTGATTCCCGAGTGCTTATTTAAACATTACTGTTATAAACATATGAAGGTATTTAAGATTGAAGCCCCATCTCAGTCTTAACTATAGCACAGTTACAAGAAATGCCACAGGAAATTATTTTTTCCTTTTGGGAACAAGGGTATTATGCCGATATAAGATTTTAATATCATTGTAACACCCAACCAGTGGTTCTGGGCAACTAACATTAATCATAGTTCTGTTCCGAGAAGTGAATGTGATGTTGTGTAGTTCCACACTTATTATGTCGCATTGATTTTTAGATCACTACTGCTCTGTTTACAAGTACAATGATATAAGTACATAAGAATGGCCATACTGGGTCAGACCAATGGTCCATCTAGCCCAATATCCTGTCTTCTGACAGTGGCCAGTGCCAGATGCTTCAGAGCAAATGAACAGAACAGGGCAATTTATCAAGTGATTCATCCCATCATCCAGTCCCAGCTTCTGGCAGTCAGAGGTTTAGGGATACCTGGAGCATGGGGTTGTATCTGATCATCTTGGCTAATAGCCATTGATATCTTTGTCCTCCATTAACTTATCTAATTCTTTTTTTGAACCCAGTTATACTTTTGGCCTTCACAACATCCTTAGGCAACCAGTTCCACAGCTTGACTCTACATTGTGTGAAGAGGTACGCACTTATGTTTGTTTTAATTCCTACTGCACATTAATTTTGTTGGGTGCCCCTGATTCTTGTATTATGTGAAGGAGTAAATAACCTCTATCATATCACTCACTTAGTCATCTCTTTTCTAAGTTGGACAGTCCCAGTCTTTTAAATCTCTCTTCATATGGAAGCTGTTCCACACTCCTAATTACTTTTTTCTCTGTACTTTTTTTCAATTCTAATATCTTCTTTGAGATGGGGCAACTAAAACTACACACAGTATTCAAGTTGTGGCTGTACCATGGATTTAGGCATTATGATATTTATTGTATTATTACCTACCCCTTTCCTAATGGTTCCTAACATTCTTAGCTTTTTTGACTGCCACTGCACATTGAGAAGGTATTTTCAAAGAACTATCCATAATGACTCCAAGATCTTTCTTGAGTGCTCCATCATTTTGTATGTATAGTTGGGATTGTGTTTTCCAATGTACATTACTTAGCATTTCTCTACATTGATTTCATCTGTCATTTTCTTGCCAAGTCACCCAGTTTTATGAGATCTCTTTGCAACTCTTCAGTCAGCTTTTGACTTAATTGTCTTGAGTAATTTTTTTATCATCTGCAAACTTTGCACCTCACTGTTTACCCATTCTTCTAAATCATGTATGAATATGTTGAACTGCATAGGTCCCAGCACAGATCCTTGGGGAACCCTGCTATTTACCACTCTCTACTGTGAAAACTTATAATTTATTTCTACCCTTTGTTTCCTATCTTCTTAACCAGTTACTGATCCATGAGAAGACATTGCCTCTTATCCCATAACTGCCTACTTTGCTTAAGAGCCTTTGGGAAGGGACCTTGTCAAAGGCTTTCTGAAAGTCCAAGTACACTATATCCATTGGATCACCCTTGTCCTCCTTTGTTGACTCCCTAATGATTTACCTTTACAAAAGCCGTGGTGACTCTTCCTTGACATATCATGTCCATCTATGTATCTGATAATCCTGTTCTTTACTATAGTTTCCACGAGTTTGCCTGGTATTGAAGTTAGGCTCACAGGTCTGTGAGGAAAGATTGCCTCTTCAGCCTTTTTTAAAAATCAGCATCACATTAGTTATACACCAATCATCTGGTAGAGAGAGTGATTTAAGCAATAGGTTAAATACCACAGTTAGCAGTTCTGCAATTTCATATTTGAGTTTCTTCAGAACACTTGGGTGAATACCATATGGTCCTGGTGACTTATTACTGTTTAATTTATCCATTTGTTCCAAAACCAAATCTACTGAAACCTCAATCTAGGTCAGTTCCTCAGATTTGTCACCACATAAAGAATGGTTCAGGTGGGGGAATCTCCCTCACATCCTCGGCAGTGAAAGCCGATGCAAAGAATTCATTTAGCTTCTCCACAACAGCCTTGTTTTCCTTGAGTACTCCTTTAGCACCTCTATCGTTCAGTGGCCCCACTGATTGTTTGGAAGGCTTCCTGCTTCTGGTGTCCTTAATTTTTTTTTGCTGTTAGTTTTTGTGTCTTTTGCTAGTTGCTCTTCAAATTATTTTTTGACCTGCCCAATTATACTTTTACACTTAACTTGACAGAGTTTATGTTCCTGTCTATTTTCCTCCGTAGGATCAGACTTCCAGTTTTTCAAAGATGCCTCTTTTTTTACTCTGTTTTGTCCTGGTGGCATTGTTTTGGTCCTCTTACTGTTTTTTTTTTTTTATTATTTTGGGTATACATGTAGTTTGAACCTCTGTTTTAAAAGGTTTCCACACAGCTTGCAGGTATTTCACTCCCGTGACTGTTCCTTTTAATTTGTCTTTAACCAGTCTCCTTGTTTTTGTGTAGTTCCCCTTTTTGAAGTTAAATGCAACTGTGATGGGGTTCATTGGTATTTTCCCCCCTACAAGGGCGTTCTATTTAATTACATTATGGTCATCATTCCTGAGTAGTTCAACTGTAGTCATCTCTTGGACCAGATCCTGTGCACCACATAGTACTAAATCAAGAATTGCCTCTTTCCTTGTGGATTCCAGCACTAGCAGCTCCAAGAACCAGTCATTAATGGCATCTAGAAATTTTAACTCTGCATCCCATCCTGAGATGATATGTTGACAGTCACTATGGGGATAGCTGAAATTCCCCGTTTTTATTGGGCTTTCTGTTTTTGTAGCTCCTCTAATCTTCCTGAGCATTTCACAATCATCACCACCATCCTGGTCAGGTGGTCAGTAATATATTCCTATTGCTATACTCTTATTATTCAAGTATGGAATTTCTATGCATAGTGATTCTAGGATACTTTTGATTCATTGAAGATTTTTACTACCTCTGTCCTTATGCCTTCTTTCACATTACTGCCACTCCCCCACCAGCACAACCTACTCTGTCATTCTTAAATATTTTGTACCCTGGTAATACCATGTCCCAGTGATATTCATCATTCCACCAAGTTTCTGTGATACCTATTATATCAATATCATCATTTAATACCAGACATTCAAGTTCTCCTATCTTAGAATTTAGACTTCTTGCATTTGTATACAAGCACTTATAAAATTTGTCAATATTATGAAGGTAGACAACTAGTGATGTAATTGAATGGGACTCTCTTTCATTTGACTGGTTCCCTTCAGTTCCTACCTGTACATTATCAACTTGTATCCTCTCCTCTTTACTAGGATATAGAGTATCCTCTTAATAAATCCTCCACTAAATCTGTCCAAACCATGTGCTCTTCTGCACCTCTTCCCCCCAGCCCTTAGTTTAAAAACTCCTCTATGATTATTTTTAATAAGTGGGATCTGAAAGTGAATCTATATTCTCCCTCGCTCATGCATCACCAGTATTAAAGATCCTGCAGGCCAAATTTTGGTCTTTTTAAACATGTGTGGGAGGTGAGTTTGAGAGTCAGGAACCCCTCACTTAAAATGACGTGCTTCAAGTAACCTTCCTTTTAAACCAGAGGATTTTAGACATGAGTGTTATAGCTGATAGTAACTGTTATAGCAGATGGCAAGAGAGGCAGATTACCAGGACACAAAACATTTAAGGCACTAAATGTCAAACCTAATACCTTAAAATACACCCAAATCAGCTAGAAGCTAGTGCAGCTCATAAAACACAAGTGTGAAAGCATTGTTGCAAAGCATCATTATACAAGTGGATTGCTGCATTCTGCATTTGCTGCCATTTCTGAATGGTCTCAGGTACAGCACCAACCCCATCTGTACTGTATATCATTTCCATTCATTCGGAGTATGGGACCGACAGAAGGAGATGGGCAGTTTGGTGGCAATTGAACTGAGGATGATGGATGAGAAGTTGGCTAGAAGAAAATGTAAGGAGAACTACTCCCATATTAAAACAAATGGATTTGCAATGGCGGTTCTGTCTCTTTACGCCTGCTCTGAGAAAGGGGCCCTGTGACAGCCAGGCTGCATAGAAAAGGGAGTGGAAAAAGGTTGCCTAGCAACTGGTCCTGGAAGCTGCAGCAGGAGAGTTGTGACCTGGCAGCTAGATGAGCAGAATGAGAGGGAGGAGGAATACAGGGGTGATTTTCCACAGCTGCCATAAAATTAAGGAAACTTTAGAATTAAAAACCATTCTCCAGGCAGAAGGTTTTTCAGAAGAAAAACCTCCTCCACCTGCTTCAACAGAAACTAACCAACATTAAGGAGGAGAAACAGAACTAAAGGAAAACAGCAGCTACTAAGTATTCAAAATAAAGGAGTAAATCAGAGAGGGGTAGGGTCAGCCCCTGAGTCTGGCCATGGAGGCTGTGAAAATAAGGCAGTTCTGCTGTGCAAAGGGGTCGGTCATGATTAGGAAAATGGTACAAGGATGCATAAACCCTGCAGGAGCCCACAGGAGTTGAACCACAGCAGATGCTGTATCATTGATATCCAGTCCTCCCATTGTGGGGACCATTCAGCTGCAGTAGCAGCTACATACTGTCTCTGTAGCTGCGGAGTGTGGGCAGGATTTCTACCCATCACTCATTCTTCCAATGACTGGACTGGCTATTCAAGTTGGATTTGTCCCATTGTGAAGAGAGTTGAAGGGACACCAATTTAAAAATTACAGTTTTGTCAAAGGTTTTACCCCCTTTTAACAAGTAACACTTTAAATAACTATAATTAAGGCTGTGAGTCTGTCACAGAAGTCATGGATTCTATGACTTTCCGTGACTTGTGCAGTGGCCGGTGCTGGCTCAGGGGCTGCCTGCAGCAGTTGAGGTGTGTTGGAGGGTGAAGGGGGTTGGAGGATACGGGGGGGGGGGCGCTTACCTCAGGTTGGGGGACTCCCTGGCTACCACTGGCATGGCCTTGCAGCTCCTAGGCAGAGGGAACGGGGAGGGTGGGGGTTCTCCACACTCTGCTGGCAGGCCCCGCCCCTGCAGCTTCCATTGGCTGTGGTTCCTGGCTAATGGGAGCTGCGCAGCCAGTGCTTGTGGCAGGAGCAGCGCGTCGAGCCCTCTGGCCCCTATGCCGTTTAGGAGCTGCAGAGACATGCTGAGCTGGGTCGGGGGCCTACCAGCTACTCCAACCCTCTCCTCCCTTCCCCCCTCCAGCACCAGCAGGGGTCCAGGGCCATACGCCATACGCCGTGGCCCGCCCCTCTCCCCCAGCACCAGAGAGGTTCTAGGCCACCTCCCCCAGCACAGCACCCATGATACCCCTGGACCACCACCACCCTGAACACCTGTGCCTTCCACCCACATTTTAGTTAGAGGTATATAGTAAAAGTCATGGACAGGTCACAGGCTGTGAATTTTTGTTTACTGCCCGTGATCTGTTTATGACTTTTACTAAAAATGCCCATGACTAAAACATAGCCTTATCTATAATTGAAAGGGCTTAGAGAATAAAATGTTTCATGTTGTTCAGTTTGTTCACTTTGTGCATTTGATAACACTAAGCATATCCTCAGCTATGCTGTTTCCACTCTAAACAGTTAGTATCCCTTGTTGCTTGTGTGATCTTTAAACCACAATGTGAGATAGAAAGGCATTTTTAGAAATAGGAAAATGTAACTGTAAAACCAGAGAAAGGGGACTTGAGAGGTGCAATACTAAAAATATTTGTAATTCATTTTTAAGGACTGTCCTGATTTCAAGTGCCCCTTTAAGAGACAGGGGAATTAGACTTTAGGGAGTGCCAAGTAGGGTGACCAGATGTCCTGATTTTATAGGGACAGTCCCAATTTTCGGGTCTTTTTCTTATATAGGCTCCTATTACCCACCACCCCCTGTCCTGATTTTTCACATTTGCTGTCTGGTCACCCTAGTGCCAAGTACATGTTTTTTTTTGGGGGGGGGGGGTGGAGAGAAGAATGTATGCAGGTGTGAGAAAGAGGTAGCTAATTTTAACTCATTTTAAAACATTTACAAAGTAAAAAAGGAATCCGTATGTAAATACAGTGCTACACTTTGAAAAATGCTTCTAGTAGGCACAGAATTCTAACAGTTTATTGATCTCATGAAGCACTTATTGTTGAGTTGGGAACTCCATGAACACATGGAAAGCACAAGCATCCAACATGGAGGAAACTGACGTTTTCATAGACACTATATGAAAATTCTCCCTCAGGAGCCAAGCTGCTACTGACAGGTTCCTTGCAGCTGCACAGTACCAGCTGCTGAGAGGCTGCTGCAGGAGTTAATTCTGCTTGGAGTAATATTAACTCCCACTGGGATATATGTTAGGCTCAGAGGGCAGAATATCATAAGTCCTGTTTCCCAGTTCTTTCCCTATCAGCCCTGCATAGTCTGTGGAGCCTCTGCCCCTATGGAGCTGCAGCAGAAGGGGCTTCCATGGGCTTAAGAGAAAGCAGAGGTGGAGGAGCATGTGTTCCCCTATACATCCCCTGCCCAGCTATGCTCAACCCGGTCCCTTGTGCTCATGTTACTGAAGGGAAAAATTTGGTCTTTTATCAGGGACTTGATGGTTATCATATCTATTTCCAGATTCTAGCATGTGGAAGCAACCTGGCTATAGTCATCCAGGTAGTTAAGTTCTAGCCAAGGTAAATTAGGCCAGTATTTATTTGTAAACATTTGAGGTTTCTTTCTTTGTATTTAGTCTTACAAAGTTTTATGGGGTAGCAGTTCCTACAGTGCCTCTCGGCAAGATGCAGCACATAGTTCAGTGTGCAGATGGGTCCACAGCCCAGCTGCTAGTTCTTTGTACTCGTTATGTGATATTATTGATTATAAGCAGGTCTGGTAGCTCTGCATATGATTAGGCGCCAGATGCTTCCCCTTGTAAGACACGGATTTCAGTTGGCTAGAGTAGCCAAACTTTAACTATTTGGATTGAAATTTTCCATGCTGGATAACTGATTCAGGCTGAATATTTTTTGAAAATTTCAGCCAAAATGGTTCAGCTGTTTCTGAGAACGAGGCTAGGGAAAGGTTTGTTTTGCTCATGCTAAAAAGTTCTGGTGACTTATCCTTTGAAAAGCTCTAGTAGCCCTAGGCTCTGGAGCTGAGATTTGAAATTTAGCACAGGTGTAGCCTTTGTGTCAGGAAGTAGCTTTTGCTAGACCCATGAAAATTTGCCCAAATGCTACCAAGTTATAAGTAAGGCTATGACTTTGTCACAGAGGTTGCAGAAGTCACGGAATCCGTGACTTCCAAAAACCTCTGTGATTTCAGTCCATAGGCGGCTGGGGGCTGGGACCTGTGGAGTACCCCAGTCACCTGAGGCGGTGGGGGGCCCCCCAGTTCCCAGACACCATGGGCAGCAGGGATACCCCGCAACTTCTGGTTGCTGTTGGCACCCCACAGTGGCTGGCTGCCACAGTGGGGGTACACACAGCTCCTGGCCATTGTGGGCGGAGGGGGGGGCATAGCTCGTGGGTGGCAGGGTGTCCCCTGCAGTTCCCGGCCAGCACAAGCGGCAGAGGGGACCCTGGAGCACCCTAAAAATAGCCATGACAAAATCTTCATCTAAGACAAAAGCTTAGGTATAAGCCTTTAACAAATTGTCATTTGCACATGCTAGAACTTCGCAGCTAAAAACTCTGAAGATACTGTCTGCACCCAGTATGCTCCAGCTCAGAGCTGAGCAGGATTTTTCTTGTAATTGCAGCTCTGGACTGCTGCGGGTCATCATTCTGGGTCTTGGCACCTGAACTAAGAGCAAGAAGGCTTCCTCTCTTTTGTTCTCAATGACCCTCCCCCGCCCCCTGGCTGGCACCCAGAGCATGGCAGAGGAAGCCATGTGATCCAAAAGCAGAGGAGACTAGGGCTAGACCTGGGGGAAGGGAAATGGGGACAGGGGTTGGGGTGGGAGGAGACTGGGAGCTGCAGGGAGTGGAGGATTAATAGGTTTTACCATTAGATCACCTAGTCTGCCCTCAGAGAAGACCTGGACCTGGCCAGGCAAGGAGATGGTGAGCAAGCAAGGGAAACAAGGGGTGGAGGGGGAATGGGAGGCAGTGCAGGAGTGTGGGGAGATGGACATCAGATGAGGAGCCAGAAGTGAAGACTGAGACTGACAGGGCAAAGAGATTGGGATAAAGAGCCAAGGCCAGGAGGAGATTGGGACTGAGAGACACAAGAGGTGGGGAACATAGCTGCTGCAGAAAAAGAAGCAGATCAGATGAGGAGCCAGAGAGGGAGCGGGGACTGGGACTGGCTGGGCAAGGAGACTGGGATTGACAGTGGGCTGCAGTGAGGAAGACTGGGACTGGGAGAAAGGGCACAGATTGGAGGGAATGGGGTTGAAGGGGCCAGGTTAGTTGGAGCAGGCAGAAGAGTCTGTACTATTAGAGCACATTCTCCTCCAGAACCCATGATTTCTGACTCGCACCATTCCTCTGCTGTCAGCAAATATCTGAAACCCATTGGTAAAGTGTCTCATCCCCTTTCAGTCCTGGTCTACATAGAGGATGATAACCTACTACTGTTATCAGTTACTCAGATAACTCAAATGTCAGAGGTCTGTGCAGTGAATCCAAAGCTTCCAACTCTGCTGATGAAACATGTGGGTGTCATTATGATGCCACATAAGGGAATTTCTGTTCTTTCAGTTTGCTTTTTTAAAAACCTAAGAAACTAGACACATGTACACATAGGATGGATTTGCTCTGGAAATGAATCAGGGTATTATCTGTAGGACCCTTACCTCATTTGTTGCAGAAGTTAGAAAGTTTGCTGGGAATGATGCAGGGGATTGCAGGAAGAGAAAGGAGGTTCTCAGGATTAAAGCAGGTGCATGTTGTCCTGGAGAACTGGATTCTCTTCCTGCTTCTTCCACAGAATTCCTATGTGCTGTGGGTTAGTAATTTAAACCAAACTTTTCAGATATGGTCCTTAATTGTGAGCTCCTCATTTTCTGGTTGCCTGATTGAGGTTACATAGGAAACTTTAATTCTGGTATTTCCTAACTTTCGAGTGTTTGCAACCTTAATTTTTCTTTTAATGTAGTTTCTTTGTGTGTAATATTTATCTAACATTTTATATCTCCAAAGCTCTTTATTAAACACTAGCCAGTTAATTTTCAAAACACATTGCTTGGTATCAATACCCAGTGGGAAAAGGAACCACACAGAAGATGTATGATTGGCCCAAAGACCCACAGTGGTAGAGCTAGGATCAGAACTCAGGAATTCCTGATGTACTGCTGCTTATGGCATTAATTTTTTACAATGGCAAACTACTAAACCCTGAGCACCTCTACATTAGTGTGGTCAGGCCTGTCAAGTGAACATTTCAAAATGTCATTTTGTGAGACAGAATACAGGCTCAAAATTCTCTACTTTTTAACCTAAAATAATAGATTAGGTCAAACAGTGTGAAAACAGTCCCTGAATGACCAGCTAGGTGATCTGTGTAGGCCAGAGCTGTTTGATCATTTCACGTTTTCCTACTTTGGGCAGGCTGCTATACTGAGAAAATCTGGAGCTGTGGCATCACAACAGACTATTTTGCTCCCTTGGAAAAGCAGGTTTCACCAGTGCTCCCTTGTGACTTGACCAGCATGTTTGTTTCACTGGGTAATGAAAAGATCAGTAAGATGCACAGCATTAAGAAGCATTAAGCAGATCTCTATTGTGTTTGGGTTTTTTATCTGAAAGAAAATTGAGTAGTTAATTGGCCCACAATTAAATAGAAATGCCATTTAAAAAAAATTGCAACAGCTGGCCAGGCCAGCTTCCACTTGCATTATACATTGCTGTGATGACTTAAAACTTTATAATAGAGAGCAATTAATTGGGAGCATTGTGAGCAGCATAAAACATGTTTATAGCTCAAGTTATCCTAGGGGACAAAGTGCATACGGCAGACATAGGCGGCTGAGGGAGGGCAGAAAGGTGATTATCACTATTCCACTGAGAAAACTAGCTAGAACTTGGGGGTAGCAAAATGTTATCCAAAGAAGAATGAGTCTGCTGTAAACAGGAGTTATAGCTGTGCTGACTGATTGGGGTCTGAGAGTCCTACTATGTGACTAAATTCCCGCCAGCTTGAGATTGTGGGCTTAGCTGCTCTTACATTTTAAAACTAAGATTTAATACTTTGATACATTTTAAATATTTTTGAACATATTAATATATAAATGTGCAGGTTATTGAGTTTAACAAGAACTCTTTTTCCAAGTGCTAACAGATGAGGATTCTTGTCATCTCAAGCTCAAGAATGGAACAGGAATGGACTGGAAGAGTGGCATGATATGAACACACCTACAGTAGCACCCTTGGGGGGCCACCAAACAAAACATGGGAGCTGGAATTTTTCCACCATTGCAACCCTAAGTTTGGACAGGCTGGTGGTTTGTTCAGTTTCATAAGGACTAAAAAAAAAAAAAAAATTAAGGGAATTAAATTTGTAGTCTGTCAACCGTTAAAGTATCACTTTAAACCCACAAGTTAAAGGAAATTGACTGTTCAGAATAATCTGCCAAAATCTAGTCCAAACAAAGTGCAATTGCACCCACTGTGACTTGGCGATTTGGGGCTAGATCTGTTGATTTCAATGTAGTAATGTCAATTTATACCTGCCGAGAATCTGGCCTTTGCATCTTAACTGTAAGTTTCCTTTCTTTTGGCATTCCATTTTGATCAATTGTGCCTAACCCTGTGCAAATCAAGGGAGTGGAGGCAAGAAGCCTTCCCGGAGGGATGGCTCACTCCCCTCCGCACTAGCCAGCAAAACTGGCCCTTTTTAGAGGGAAAACACATTCCCCTGTCACCCCTCTTTCACAATATGTCCTGACGGCACTGTGCTGTCCTGCAGTGCCCCACTGCCAGGAGCAATGCACCACTGCACTACCAACAATGTTCAACTGAGCTAAAAACCAAATAGAACTTTTAATATTTTGTTAACACAGCTCTCTTATCCCCCTTTCCTGTCTTATCAACTGAATTTCTGTTCTTCCGAATCTTTTACAGATTTTACACATCATTACACTTCTTCCTCCCTCTCCCTGCACTGGATTACTCTCCCCTTTTTATATTTCCTTTTCCATGTCCTGATCCTTTTTTGTCTCTTTTCCTTTGATTCACGCCCTATTTATTCATTTTTTCTTTCTCTTTTATCATGCTTTCTGAGTGAAGTATTCAGTATCTGTCAGAGCCCTAAATACCTCCCCATCTCTCCCATGTTTTTCATACCAGCATCCTCAAGTTTCTGCATCGCATCCACCATCTTTCTCACAAATGACAGGATGTGATTCTCTGGAGAATGTGTGAACTCCTAATCTTTAATTTGCAAGAGAGAACTTGGCTGAGAAAGGCATAATAGCCCCTCCTCCAAGTCTGGGTGTGTTCCCAGCCTCTGCCAACCCAGGGATCACGACATCAGCCTCAATTTGCATCCAAGTCTTCCACATAGAATTAGAGATCATCACCTTTATGCCTTCAAGCAAGCTCTCATATTTAATTATTTTTTCTGATGCCTACTGGTGAAGTAGAGTAACAGATTGTCACTGTATCATTGCTGACCTGCCTTCACTTTGGCTTAGAGAACCAAGGCTTTGCTTCAGATAATCAGAAATAATCTAATTAATAAATTATACAGTTGGAAAAAGTGCAAGTAAGATCTTATTACAGTCACAAATGTTGTATATGCCCTTGGAGCGCTTTGAATGTTACACTGAAAAATTCCTTACTCTGTTGAACCCCTTAGGGTAGTGACCTTCCTGAATGTTTGGACAGTTCCTAGAACAATGTGGGTGCTACTTCAATAGCATAATACGCCTAAAACATTTTGGGAGTTTGAAAATATTACTACTACTAATAAAATAAAATGTGATGGGAGCAATATCAGGACCAAAGTGAATTAATGTTTTGCCTGATCAGATACTTCAGGATCAGGATCAGAGTTACTGAAGCTCAATACTGAAGTGATGTAAGTAAACAAGAATCAGAGTGTGGCTAATTAAAACACACAGAATGGCTAGGAAATAACATTTTAATTTCAGACTTCGAAAAGAGTATCACAAACAATTAAACTCTAAAAAACTGATAAGAGCAGAGAACACTAGTCATTGCCTCTCTGGAGTTGCAAAAGCAAAACTATAGTCACTCTGTCCTCACCTTACCTCATTTTGTGTAGGTACTTGCAATCAGAATCTCTTTTGGTCTGTGATCTTACCAAGTACAAAGAGGTGAGTTTAGGGCAGATTTTATTTACTTTTGACAGTTTGTGTCAGACCCTTAGTTTCAGAATGAGATATTTGTATTTGTCACTAAGCAAAAACTACATTAAGAGTCAAATATGCTCAGCATTGTGAAATTGCACTGAGGGGGCCAAAAGAAATGGTGTAGAAATCCTCTTATATACAGTACACACACACACACAGATATCTCTGCCTCACACTGAAGGCTCGGTCCTGCAAGATAATCTTGTGAAATGCTGAGTAAGTCCTACAAGTGGAGTGCAGCTTCACTACTGGCCAGTGCTTGTTGGCTTGAGGGGATACTGTTATCTGGCTAGAGGCACAGTTACATCTCCAGTCTGCTATCTTAAACATGGAGATCAGCAGCACATGTCAGTGTAACATGGACTATACTGCACCCACTTCAAGGATTACAGAGGTACCTCTCCAATGTGCATATCCCAGGAGCTCACTGGAAAATTCTTCCTGAGGTCTCCAGCCACAGTATGGCTCCTCCATACTGCCTTGCAATCCACCTCCAGGATGCAGAGCAGAATCTTACCCTTAGCTATCATTAACCAAGTAACTAACAACTGCAATATAATTTGAATTTCCCTTTATCCTTCCAATCACAACCAAGATAAAATCACTAAAACATTGTCTTAAATATAACAAAGTTTAAAAATTAATCAGCTTTGAAGATGTCACCATGACAGTGTGATGATCCACAACAGGAGTAGCAGAATCAGCCTTCTGATTAGAATGTACAGGAAATCTAAAAGTTTGGCCAGGTTATAAGCCTCTACAATATTTTTTACACATGCTCAATAGAGGCTTGATAGAGACTTTCAGTAAACATTTCCAAAGATTTCATCTGCAGTGAATATGTTCCAGCCTATTCCATCAGGGTTTAGCAGCACTTTCATCCCAATTGCTCTTCCTGGCTGCCAGGCACTGCTGTGATACTTAGCACTAGAACTGAAAGCAGAAAGATTGTCTCTCATGCGTTGTGAATGCTCCTACTGCTGACACCTAGACAGCACAGAGGACAAGGAGGAAGCAGCCCGATTCAAAAGAATCAGGGGACTGTGAAGGAAATAGGAAAAAGGGAACAGATGCATGCTGGGAGACAATGGAAGCAGAGGTAGACAGGAATAAGCTAGAGGGGAAGGTTATTATTCAGTATTTCTTTTTATCTTCCCCATTTAATGTGCGGCCTCAGGCCTTATTTACTGCATACACTCCAAAACCTGCACTTAATACAGAATTATGTTTCAGCATGGACTTTCCTATGGCTCTTATTGCTGTAGTATCTAGTGATTCAAAAACTAATGAATTTATCTTCACAACACCACTGTGAAGTAAGGTAAATTGTTCCCATTTTACAGATGTAGAACAGAGGCACAGAGAGATTAAAGCCAAAATTGTCAAAAATGTCTACTAACCTTGAGTGCCCAACTTGAAATGCTTGATTTTTTCAGAGTACTTAGCATTATATAGTGCTTTATATGTTCACACATAGAGGTCCCATTGACCTCAGTTGTAGTTGGAAGTGCTCAGCACTTCTGCAAACCAGGTTTCAAGAGTCTCAAGATAAGCACCAGGAAATTAAAAAAAACTGTTGTATCAACCAGGCAAGGTATGCCAGCACCCAGTCTGCACTGGATGACTTCACCGTAGAACCAACACAAGACATTGCACGGGAACCAGGACTTGAGAGACGGCCTGTCAGATCCAGACAACCACCTGCCTGGACTAGAGACTATGTTATGTAGTATCTACAGTGTTTTCAGTGTAATATTTTTGCCAATAGTATAGTGTCTTGTTTCATATTTGTTCCTGTGGTTAGAACAACAATGTTTATTTTATTTGGGAAAGTTTCTTAAGAGAGGAGGGAATGTGGTGTTTAGATGTTTAAAACTGGGAGCACTGGCTGTTGGGAGTCTGAAAGGACAGGAAACAGGAAGGAGGGGGGAGGAGTTGAGGCTGAGTGAGAGTTACAGAGGGTGCAGCTGAAGCTTGGTAAAGAGGTTTCCACTGTAAAAATAAAGTCCTGTTCAAGCTTGTTAATACCTTGCCTGGGTGATACAACAAAAACACAATTAGTGACTACCTGTGAAAAGTTTGGTTTAAACGACTTGCCCCATATCACAAAAGAACTCCAGGACAGAGGCGGAGATGGAATCCAATTATCTAGGTGGCAGTCACCTTAAACAGAGACCATCCTTTCTCTATACATTGCACACTTTCCAATTTATGCAAAAATAAGACAACAGGGCTCCTATAGAAAACAGACCCATACACTACACAACCCTGATTTCATTCTTAGAGCGCCATCCATATTTACTTAGCCTGCAGAAAGGCAATGGAAAAACAAAAATCTCAGTTCCACTGCACAAAGAGTCTCAACAATGCAGAAATCATGGGAGGGACTGTGTTTTCCCTGCTTACACACAGCAACCTTTATATGAAGCGAGTATGGTATTCCACGGTAGCAAGTCCATACCCTTCCATACTGTAGTGTTTTGGATCATTCATGCAGCTACTGTCGTTTTCTTTGTTAATAAGGGAGTGCTCTCAATATCACTAGGCAGAGGGTTTAGGGGTTGGGCAGGGGCAGGGAAGACTTGTGACCTGTGGATCTGTCACTAATGCAGGTCCACTGGTCAAAACCTCTAGAGAAAGGGCAGAAGCCACACACAGTACTGCAGTTCTGAGGCTACAGCAGCAGCTGCAGAGCAGCTTTTCTGTGATGGGAAGAACTAGACATTTATATGGATAATGAGAACATCCTAAACTACATTTGATAGGATGAACATACATGGTATGGGATATAAGTCCTCACCCTTTTAGGCAGAAGTCAACCACTATCTGGTGGGGGTTGGGAGGAAACTTCCCCTATAGTCATCTTATTTCATAACTGTGCACTACACCTTGAACCTTCTTCAGAAACACTTGGTACTAGCCACTGGCCGAGAGGATGCTAGACCACTGCTTTGATCCTTCATTTCCCACAACCGTCATGGAGGTCTAATGTGCACAGCCAGCTTACTCAGAATGTGAATGGCTTTGGAGCCAGGATTTGCCCTGAAGGTTCACAACTGGAATTTTCATTGAAAGATAAAACCTCAGGTAGCCACAGTTCCATCTGTCCTGCTAGGTAACTTCTATTTAATAACACTGAGTTCATGTTTAAAAAAAGATATTGTCTTTGTGAGAACAGGTGTAATTTTAAAGCAAAAATACTGTGGTTCCAATTTAGCAAGATACTTAAGCATGTGCCTAATTTTAAGCATGTGAGTAATCCCATTGATTCAGAATTATTCATATGCTTACAGTTAGGCACATGCTTAAGTACCGTGCTTAATTAGGGTCTATAGGCACAAGGGGCCATCATCCTTAATAGAAACCAAACCTATTTTATCATAATACAATCATCACTGAAGGAAATAGCAGCTCAGCTAGGTACAATGCTTTTACCTGCTCCCCAATTCCTGGCCAAGAAGGGAGGAACCCTTCCACCTCATGAAGACAGCAGTAATTTCCCTATATCCACTACAGTAGCCCATCAACACACACACACACAAATCAGCAGTGCTCAGGAAAACACAAGGAGTAAATCAACATGCGCTGAGAGGAAGAGCATATGTGAAACCACTTTACATTTCATATATGTCAGAGAATCTTGTTAGGCCAAGGTTGCTTCTAGCCCACAAATCCTTATTGGTAAATTCTTCCTGCTTTGATAATGCGGACAAAATCCACCTCTATACAGGCACAGGAAAGCATGAATAATGGCTTTTCTACTTCCCTCCCTATGAAAGGAAGCAAGGTATTTTAAAATTAATCAGACCTTCTCATTTCTCAGGCTTAGGCTTCATGCCCTTCTTCTGATCTCTGGCTGTGTACTCCAGTGCTTTTCTCTAGTGCTTTCCCTGGCTAAAGAAATCTTTTTGTAGTCAGGAAAAGGTAAGGAAAAATAAAAAACAAGAATTGAAGAGACAAGTCATGGAGCTGCATGAGCTCTCCACCCCCTGAGTCATTCTGCTGTCTCTCACAGTCTGTGATATGTGATTAAAAATAATAAAGAAAAAATCATATTTGTGCCTCAAACAATACAGAATGGAATTTTTAAAATAAAAATGTAGCCTTCGAATATAAAGCAATTCACATTATGTGTCTTATGTGAAGTCCACAGCGGTGTAAAATTGTATTTCATTATAGGTATCCTCCATTCTGTCTTCAGTAAGGGAGAGGCTAGTTTTATTTTATTTAATTATTTATGTAATTATTTATTTTGGGGGATAAAAACCCAACAAATCTCCAATACCTTCCAAGAGAAGGAATTTAGAATATAAAGCAAAGCCTCTGTCTGAAGATGGTATAGAGAAGCAGCATACCCCTGCAATATAAAGCTTGGTAATCTCACTGGCTTGTTAATATACTTTAACATTTCACTCCAATTTGCATTTTGCATAAAGCATCAATATAACCTTCAGTGAAGAAATATAACACTTACAGATGACAGCAGCAGCAACAACAACAAAATACTACCACTGTGATGAAAATTAAAAAAAAAGAATTGATTCTAAACAAAATTACAAAATATACCTGAATTCTAAAGAATATAGGGCCAGTGAAACCCAAAGGATACCAAAATAATTTATTACTAGACCCAGATGTAATTTTAGCACAAAAACAGTATGAAAATGTTATCCAGCTGAACGGATGGCTTTGTATTCTCTGTTCCTCTTGTTGCATCTAATATTAATTGCAGACTAGGTGTGGCAGCATGAGAGAAGAACATTGGCATAAATGGGCTGAGATATATTGTATGATACCTTTAATGAAATATTCTGTTTTCTTACCTGATAAAAAGAGAATTACAAATCATAGCATAATATACATCCATATACTTATAGATGATCAGGCTCCTTCTGCTGCAGTTGTTCGGGTTCCTCAGCAAAGAAGCTTGTAACTCTTATATTTATATTAGCCTCATGGAAAGAAAGAAAAAAAACCCAACAACAAAGAAACCTCTGCAGTATTCTGTCTCCTCTGCCCTAGCTTCCTGTTATGAGATTCACTCTATGGTCCCCAACATCTATCAGCAAACTGATGTGGGGGGAAGGGGTGTACTGATGGAGGTGGAGGGGTGGGGAGAAAAAAAGATAATGTTAAAAAAAAAAAAAAAAGACAGCGTATTACATGACAGCGCCACCTACTGGCAGAGAGAATTAGATCATCTATTTTTTTTAACACCCTTATGGTCAGAACTGCAAGTTATCTTACAAAAACTGGTATAATCACTATTTAGCCTACAACCACATTGATCTAAAAGAAGAAAATATGAACTATTGAATCTGACCACTAAACATTTAGTAAAGTGTGAGGTGAGGCATAAGAGACTTATAGTATTCTGATTTTATATTAATAAACTTGTTTGACACAATTTTTGCTTTTGTTGGATCCATATATTATGAATCGCAAGAAAACTCAGGGCACTATAACATCTTCCCTTTGTTATATACCAACATGTGGCCTCTTTACATATAAAATTATCATCCCCATGTCAACCTCCTCCTAAAAATGACTTAATGTTAAAGATTGCTTTTTGGCCATACAATGCCTTCAGCCTTGGTTTGGGGTTCTGTATGACCTAACGCACATTTCTATAATTCAAAAATTAATGATTTGATTCCTATGTAAAGGGATAGATGCTTGGGTTTGGGGCAATGAGCATAACATCACACAGGAGGAAGGAATTAAAGAAGTGTAAAACTCACTTTTGTGTTTCCCTAATTTTGGCCAGCCTCTATATAATTTTGGTCTCCATTGTAAATTAATCCATTAGAAGGATAAATACCAGAGAGGGAGAGGAGTTATTTAAGTTAGGCACCAGTGTGGCTAGAAGAACATATGGGAACTATTTCTAACTATCAGAGGAGTGAAGTTCTGGAAAAGCCTTCCAAGGGGAGCACTGGGGGCAAAAAACCTAACTGGCTTCAAGACTGAGCTTGATAAGTTTATGGAGGGGATGGTACGATAAGACTGCCTATAATGACACGTAGCAGCAAATATCTCCAATGGCAGGTGATGGGACACTAGACGGGGAGGGCTCTGAGCTACCACAAAATATTCTTTCCCAGGTGTCTGGCTGGTGGATCTTGCCCACATGTCCAGGGTCTAATTGATCACCTTATTTGGGGTTGGGAAGGAATTTTCCCTGTGGTCAGATTGGCAGAGACCCGAGGGGCGGGGGGGGGGTTCATCTTCCTTTGCAGCATAAAGCATGCATCAGTTGCAGGTTTAAACTAGTGTAAATGGTGGATTCTCTGCAATTTGAAGTCTTTAAATCAGTGGTGGACAACCTGCAGCCTGTCAGGGTAATCCGCTGGCGGGCTGCAAGACAGTTTGTTTATATTGACCGACCGCAGGCACAGCCGCCCGCAGCTCCCAGTGGCCGCAGTTCGCCGTTTCTGGCCACTGGGGCTGTGGGCAGCTGTGCCTGCAGATGGTCAATGTAAACAAACTGTCTCGCAGCCCATCAGCGGATTACCCTGACAGGCTGCAGGTTGCCCACCACTGATTTAAATCATGATTTGAGAGCTTCAGTAACTCAGCCAGAGGCTATTGGTCTATTACAGGAGTGAGTGGGTGAGGTTCTTTGGCGTGCAGCGTACAGGAGGTGATCATGATGGTCCCGTCTGACCTTAAATTATGCTGACTGCCAGTGGCCCGAAGACTGATATGGCTGCCCCAGCCACACTCTGTTTTGCTCTAGTCATGATCTTTATGTCAGCAACAGTTGGTGTGTAATAGGAGTCACTGTGCTACTGGAGGATCCCCTATAGCGGGGTGATTCACCCATGGCTGGTTACATGTATGGATTGCTTGGCAGCATGGTATAAAGTGGCCACACTCCAGCGTAGACTCTAGGATAAAATATCTGGACTACAAGTGCAGGATGAAAGTTTAAAATATTTCCTGGTGTCACAGAAAACAATGTATTGCTACATGGAAAAATTGAGATTATGGAAACTAGTTTTAATGCTTGCAAAAAGATGGACATAAGACCGTTTCTTCCAGAAACAGAGAGAGAGAGAGAGAGAGAGAGAGAGATTCTTTGTGAGCACAGGAAAAGCAGCTAACTTCTGGGCTGCCAGTCATAAAGTAGGGAGGAGAAATAATTTTTACTCTCTATCTGGTCTCTACCATGAAAGATTAACCTTTAGCCACTCTAGCATAATCTAGCATTTATGCTGCATTGGCTTTGTCTTGATGTTTTATTTAATTTAATTATTGTTTTATGTTTCCTTTCTCAGTATGGCGGGATCAAATGTCAATTGTCAATGATCTCTTTTCATTTGATGTAGGACCTATTTCTCCACAGCTTTGGTTATATAGTCATTTATACCTGTGCAAAATATAAAATGCTACCATTCAGAATTGTTAGTGATTTGCACTTTTCTTTTCTATATAGGTTCCAGTATTGTCTTCAGGGCCATAGTATCTGTGTGCTTTCCAATACTACATCAGTGTGACTAACCTCTGTCACACATGGATCATTCTTCGTCTCAGTCTTTCCCCAAAGGGAAAAGTATGTGTGTAGTGTAGTGTTTTATTTTGGTAGGTTTTGACTTTATTTTAAGTTGAAATGTGTTTATGTTAGAGACATCCAGGTTGAAGACATTCACCTTGCACTAGGAGCAGAAGATGGTGAGGTTTGTGATGGCTCACTCCACAGTCTCAGCCTGACCCCTGAGAAAGCTCTGTCTTCTGCACTCCTGGTAGAAATTTCTTTTCTGCTTGTGAAGTGGAATTGTTGACCACAAACCTCATCCTAAAGATTTAGGTGATCCATTAGATATGATGGTCTCAGGCCATTGAGCACACTGAAGTAGTCTCTGGGAAGGCAGTGTAACATGAGGAGGTCAGGCTGATGTGCTTGTGGTAGTCCATGTTGCTGAGGAGACACGCTGCAGTTTTATATACTAGTTGCATTTACCGTCTATAAGACTAAATGACAATAAGAGGTGAAGGAAGTGGAGAACCAGGCCCATTGTGTTCCTCCATATGCCAATATGTCTTCATGTTAGTCCAGTATTGGCCACTGTTGTGTGCTTGAAAGAATCAAGGACATGATCTGTCACAAAAACCAAGCCTTCCCTCACATCAGGCCAATGTACATTGTTACTCCAATTATTGTAGGAAATTCCTCATGTACTAATTTTTGTAACTGCCTACATGCTTATATATTTTAGGGTAATTTGGTTGTAAGACATCCCTTGCTATAATAAATAAATATTATTTGTAGTTTGAGAGAAAAGCAAAATTACAAAAGTAGGCTATACATGTAATATATGGATATTTCCTAACCAACTTTATCATGCCATTATGTTTTGTCTGTGATTTTTAGATGAAAAAGTTTGTTTTAGCTTGTATGAGTGTCAGAAAGAGGCAATAATGCAATTTTTTCCAGAAAAACCACACCATTCATTTCCATTAACTAATGTTCATTATTAATCTGTAGATCATGTGAATTCAGTTGGGTGTTGAAGATGGATCTACAAGACAGCAGAGTCTGCTTTATAATACAAGCCATGATTCTTGTAAATATTCCATCTGAAAATGAACATTAAGGGTCTAGTTCACAACGCTTGCAACTAGTTTTTGGCTGAACAAAAACTATGGGAGAAATCCACTGCAAAGAAAATGACAGGTGGTTGGCATTGCAATTCAGTTCTGCCATTCGGCATCTCCTGCAGCTGGGCTGGCTTACAAATATCTCCAAGTCTTTGGGCCTAATCAGCATGGCCAAGAGGGGACTATGAGTCTAAGACGAACCTCCGCCTCCTTATTTTTTTCTGCCTAGGCGTACACACTGAAGGTTCAGGAACAATGGTTGCCCTCTTCAGACGTCCTTTTGGAATGTGAGAACAATATGCACTAGTATGTCAAATGATCTAGAGGTCAGTGACCCTAGAAAGCCTGAAATCATTGACATAATCTGGTTTCAAAAAGTGTGGCTATCTGACATAGGTGTTGTAGGAGCAGTAGCGATCTGTATGCTATGTATAACCTGTATGCTTAAAAGGTCTGTTACACCTTCCCCCCCGTTTGTGTCTCCTCTCCCTCTTTGAATGCCTGCGAAGTGGCTTTCCCCCTCCCACTTCCTCCTGGAATGCTTGTGGGATGAATGAGCAGCTGGAAGATCAGACAAGGTGTCTGGCACTCTGATTAGGCAGCAATCACACGTCCAATACATGGACACTGCATGGACACTGTCTGAGGTGGAGTATGACCAACCAGACATGGCCAAGTCATCTCTAGTCACAGGCCATGAGGAGCAGGTCCTTAAAAGGGGAAGAGGCCATGTGCTCAGGAGTGCACTCACAAGATTGTACCTCCCATGAAGGCCCTTTGCCCGGACCGCTGGGCCAGTGGTTTGCTGTATTGCATTCTATTGTGCCTTGGGAAGACTTACCTTCATTGCACCATCCATCGCTGCACTATGGAACACTTACCTTGAAGGATCCTGACATCTCCAGTGCCATGCCTGTCCTGGGAGTGTGAGTATGTGAATGTGACATCCTCCCCTCCTTCTTTTGAGCTTAGCTATCAATATAATAAACATGCTGCTTTCTGCTAAACTCTGGTGGGTCATTAGTCCTCCCTAAGCTTACTAGCTGGCCCAATTTCGGGTAACAACAGGCACTCTACAGGAGATGCATTATACCCATTTTCTGGCACAGAACAAGCAACAAGACTGCTGCAAACATGAGGTAGGTTTTGCAGTCAAAAACTTATTAGTGGCTGTGGTCAGATATCCAAGTGCAGCATCAGAATGCAACATGTCACTAAGAATATCTAGTACAAGTGGCTTTGCCAGCATAAGTACATATGCCTAAACATTTTCCTCCATCTCTGGAGAGAAGGGATTGACCTCTCTGCTGGCTGCCCTGGTCACCCAAAAAATACTGCTGTGGAGGGTCGCCTGACCACTCCTGTGGCTTCCCTTTGCTTCCCCATCAGAAAGTCATTTTTTTTGCAGGGAAGCAAAGAAATCTGCGGGGGACATAAATTCTGTACATTCCAGTGGTGCATAATTTCCCCAGGAGTAATAAGCAAACAGATGCAAACCTGGGTGGAATAGACGACTGGTGCCTCCCCATAGTGGGGGACACACACTAAAGGGGAGGACACGTGACGTCCCCACTTGTCTCCTCCCCAACCCACCCCCAGCCTGGGGCCCCTGTGCTCTCCCCACCCCATGTTACCTTGCGGGGAGGAGCTCTGTCTTCCTGCTGTGCTGGCTCCCTGCCCTTCCCCACCCCCCCCATCATGTTTGGCTGTTCTCCCTAGCAGCCAGGCCTGGGCGGGGAGTGGGACGGAGCCTCTCCTGGTTGCTGCTCTGTGCAGCACAGCCAGTGTCCTGGGAGAGAGCCTGGCTAGGGAGTGGGACAGTGGCAACCTGCTTCCTGTCCAGGCTTGGCTTCCGGAGACAGGGGCCAAGCATGACGTGGGGGCGGGGAAGGGGAGGCTCCGGCTCACTCTGGCTCACTCGGCTGCTGTCCTTGCAAGCCGAGCCTCTGCTCTCCCAGGGAGCTGCTGTGCTGCACGGGGCAGTCTCCCATAGGCCCGAAGAGGATCTGTCCCTGTCCCTTCTGCTCCCCTCCGGGGCTGGCTGCGGGGGTTGTGGGGGGAAAGAGACTAGACCCTGCATGCCTCCCTGATGTGTTGCCTAGCTGAGGAGCTTACTGGACCATTAATGTTGATGTTCAACAAGTCTTGGAACACTGAGGAAGTTCCAGCAGACTAGAAGAAAGCTAATGTGCAAATATTTAAAAAGAGTAAATGGGATGACCCAGTTAATTACAGGATTGTCAGTCTGGGCAAGATAATGAATTTATTGATACAGGAATCAATTAATAAAGAATTAAAGGACAGCAATATAATTAATGCTAAGCAACCTTGGTTTATGGAAAATAGATCCTGTCATGCTAACTTGATATCTTTTGATGAGATTACGCATTTGGTTGATAAAGGGACTAGTTGTGCATAATTTATTTAGACTTCTGTAAGTCTTTTGACTTGGTACCAAATGACATTTTGATTTAAAAACTAGAATGATATAAAATTAACATGGCACACATTAAATGGATTAAAATCTGGCTAACTGATAGGTCTCAAAATATAATTGTAAATGGGCAATGATCATGAAGAGAGTATGTTCCTAGAGGAGTCTTGCAAGGATCAATTCTTGGCACTACACTGTTTAACATTTTCATCAATGACCAGGAAGAAAATATAAAATCATCACTGATAAGCATTCTCGGAGGTCACAAAAGTCACAGCTTCCATGACATCCGTGAATTTTGCAGTGCTGGTGCGGCTGACCCCAGGACCACCCCAGCAGCTGGGGAAGCCTGGGGGCCAGCTGCACTAGCTGCTGCCAGCAGCGGTGGCAGCTCAAGCAAAAGGACCTTTTCCAATTACTAGAAAGAATTGGTTGCCTCTGGTGAGGGACTACATCCTGTATTCACACCCTATTGTAATAATCTTTGTACAAAGTATGCCTTGTAAGGTATCATTTGAAAACTCATAATTTGCTGGTCAGTATTGTCCTGGTAAAATACATGTGGCAACATTGTATGTGATGTTAAGATTCCCCTGTAGATGCTATTAACACAAGTTCCAAACCTTACAGCCCTGCCCAGGCAGAAGTTCATGTGTGCGCTTGCCTTAATTTCCATTTAGGAAGTAAATAGAGTAATCAAGCAGGTGAAAAAAACACAGTAGGGAATATCCTTCCATTTAGGCGTGTTGTCTTCTGGGTTTCATCTGGAAATGTTTTTCAAAAGGGTGACTGAAATAAAAAGGAGGGACAAATAGCTCAATGCACCTCCCCTCTCTCTCCCTGCCTATCACATTCACTGCACCTGAAGAGACAAAGGACACAGCTGTTGGACTCCGGGGGAGGGTTCCTAACCCAAAGAGTTCAGTCAGTAAGACAGCTGAAAGCATGTGGTGAGAAAACTTTGCTTTGAATCTAATATAGTTAGGCACAGATAAGCATTTAATCTTTATTTTTCTTGTAACCATTTCTGATTTTTATGCATCATTATTTTTACTCACTTAAAATCTCTTTGTAGTTAATACATTTGTTAATTTTTTTATCTAATCCAGTGCATTCACTGAAGTGTCTGCTTAACACCATTTGGGGTAACAAGTTGTTGTGTGCATATTATTCCCTTAAAGGAATAATGGACTTAATATATGTGTACTGTCCAGGAGAGGACTGGGCATACAGGACATATGTTACTAAGGGAAAATCTGGGACTGGGAGTGTTTTGGGCTGGTAATTTTTAAGGCTGTAAGAGCCAAGATGTGGCTAGCTGGCTGCAGCACCCACAGAGACACAGTGGGGAGTGACTTGCATATGGGAGGCTGTTTGTGAGCAATCCAAGCTGGAACCTACAGCAGCAAGGCATTGTGAAGGGCATCCCAGGTTACAGGGCAAGGGTGACACAACTACATGTTAGTCTGGATTGTACTCTGGTATATCAGTCCTCCTCAGTCTGATTCAATGCTTCCATGATGCCATGAAGGGTACAGTCCAATGTTATGATTATTAATCTGACAGTTTTGAAATTCACAGTGGTGTCAAACAGGGATGTGTTTTGGCACCTACACTCTTCAGTATATTCTTTTCTTTGCTGCTTTGTCATCTAGCACTGAGCGTGTACATCTCTATATAAGATCCGATGTAAAAAACTCTTCAACAGTGCATGTCTAACAGCAAAAGGCAAAGGCAAACACCTGCTTCTTTTCGCTGATGATGCAGTGCTCATTGCACATAGTGAAGAGAAGCTACAGCAACTTTGCAATAGCTTTGTACCAGCTTATGATGAATTTGGACTAACCATCTGTGATGGAGTGTCTACCCACACAAGGCCTGAAGGGGTAAATTACACCTATTAACCTATAGGCTGCACCTGGAGGAAAACCAGGGTGTGCTAAGGCCTAATTCGCTGATGAAGTCCAGCTGGGGGAGGAGCTGGGCTAGGCTTATAAATCCAGGAAGCTGGCAACAGAGATGGGGCTGCAGGTAATTAGGCTGAGTCGTTCCCTGGAGGTGTGTTTGAGGCTAGGGGTTCAGTAGTCTACAGTTACTCACTATGAGGAGGGAGTTTGAGCAAGTACACCCAGAGGTGTAGGAATGAGTCCAAGGAAGGAGCAACAGGATGGTTGCCAGGTATGGAGTTCCTTGATTGGAAATCAGAGTAGTGGGTGGGCCCAGATTCTTCTACTGACCACTGGGGAAATATCAGGGCAGTTCTGGAGAAGAGTGTCTGAGACCAACTGTGCAGAAGGACTTTGGTACCTGTGATTGGGTGTCTACGCCATACAGGAATTGGAGGGGTTAATGGAGGCCAGATGAGCCAATTAACCTAGTAGATTAAACACTGAGAGGAAAGCCCTGATTAGAAGAACAGGCTCGCCTGTGCAGGAAAAGGTGGGGCCTGCATAAAGCCAGTTAGTTGGCTACAGACAGCAGCTGCTACTTGGAAAGGTTGTAGGGAAGAAGGCTGCAGTCACTTCCTGAATGGAGGGAATTGGGAGGCTGGCATACCCAGAGAGCGGGGAAGCCAGATAGGTAGGAAGAAGAGCAGGGAAACAGAAGCAAGAGGCAGGATGATACAGAGACCTTGGCTGCTTGTTATAGGGCCCCTGGACTGGACCCCAGTGTAGAGGATGGGCCTGGGTTCCCCTAGCAGCCACTGGGAAGTGGCAAGGGCATTGGAGATGCCAGCCAGACAGCAGGTCTGGAAAGACTGAATATTTTGGAAGGGGGAGGACTTTAGTCACAGCGAGGAAGCTGTAGACCCAGGAGTGAGTGGGACAGCAGAGCGAGACAAGATGGGTGAATACAATACCAGAGGGAGAGCGGAGGATGGATAGCAGGAGGTGCTGCTCGCAGTGAGTGGACCTTGTGACTGTACCCCAGAAGGTGGAAATATGCTGAGTGATTGGGCCAGAGGGCTGAGTCATGAAGAGAAGGCAGCAGCTGCTAGAGCAAGAGATGGGGCACAGATGGCAAAAGAGAGAGCATGTAAGGAGTGCAACTGCAGGAAGGGTCATCAGCCCACCCACCTCCAGCATGGCCAGGAGGGGAAACTACCTGAGGTGAGTAGAGTGCCCCATCACTCTAAAAGAAGACAATGACTAAGGTACAAGGTGTGTTGACTGAACAGAAATTTTAATAGCTAGCACCATGCTAGAAGTTGTGCACAAGTTCTGCTATCTAAGATCAATTGCATCAGATAAGCGAGTCATCTACTGAGAAGTTAATTCTAGCATCATAAAGGCAGCCACCACATTTGGCCAGCTGACCAAGCATGTATGGGATAACAGAAAACTGACATTTAAGACCAAGATATGAGCCTATCAAACATATATTTTGAGCACACTGCTGTTTGGTGGCAAGACCTGGACCACCTACAGCAGGCATGAGAGAAGGCTAAACCCTTCCACATCTGCTGTCTTCACTATATTCTAAATATCAAGTGGGAAACCAAAGTTCCTGACACGGAAATACTTGAGAAAGCAAAATCATCAAGTCTAATCACTATTCTCAGACTCAGATACCTCCATTGGCTTGCACCAGATGGACAATGGATGCATTCAAAAGGATGTCCTATATGGAGAACTTGCAGAATCTCCAAGGCCACTGGTCAAACTAGGCTCAGGTTTAAGGACATTTGCAAGAGACTTGAAGACTTTCAATATTGACAATGCAAGCTGGGAAGATGCATCTAAAATTGGATGGGTCCATTGCACCAGGGTGTCAAAGAAGCTAAAGAGAGATGGTTGAGATCATCGAGAGAAAAGAGGAAAGTGTAGCAGGCCTCAAATGCTAGTAGTACACCAGCTTCATCTTCTGACCCTGTGCTTTATGCATGCATTATCTGCGAGAATGGATGTCACTTGACAATTGGACTTTGTTACTTGCGATGCTGCAGGATGACATAGTAACTGAACTGCTTTGGTGGTTGCACTGTCATCTTTGGAGATGGACAGTTGCCATTGAAATCTGCAACACATATATACATGAGGTATTCCATGAACACCCAGGAGACAATGCCTGTGGGTGAAGATAGCAGAATAAGACTATTTTGTCATCCCCATCACTTACATGAACAGCAAACTGTAAAGGGTAAGAATTATTTAAGTTGGCACACTACAGATTTCACTTTCCTTCTTTGTTACATAAATAAGAAGTACTATCATCACCCTGAAAATGCAGTTCAGGAAGTGTTTTGTTGCTATTGTCAAATTTATAAAAGAGGGAAAGATTATAATGAGTATGTGTATGACACCTAAGATAAGGAAACTATAAAGATATAATTTTGTCCAGCATTCTTGAGATATCTAACTGTACAATGTATCACCATTAAAGAAGTCTAAAAATGATATTCTTGCAGTCTTCTGGAATTAATTTTTATGGCTGCACCTAAACAAAAGCAGAGTTCATTTTATCTTTACTAGTTTACTTCCTTAATTAAAATAACTGCTGTCCTTGGTGCTGAACTACAGCTCTGCCTGCACAGAGGACTTTTCATGCAAAAAAATGCTTCCAAGTACATTGTGTTTGTCACATTAAGTACAATTTTTCTACAGGTCTAGATAGCTAAACCAGAATGAATAAATCTTCTAGCTGCTAATAACATGGGCCTAAAGCATCAGTCTTGGATGTCTATATTCTAATTAAGTCAGTTATTGATTGCGCTTTTCACAAAATAATCACTTTCACACAAGCTATATTTCATTGAAATCTATAATAGTGATTCAATACCAATCTGGCCTATTGCACAAAGTGGGTGAAAATCTACTAGCTTTCTTTGAACCCAATGATAAGATGACAAGTTTAATCAATTCTAAAAAACTTAACAGAAGTTAGGGATGGAAGAGACTCACTGAAGATACATATTTATAAATTAATGCATTTATTGAAGTGGGAACAGTAGCATAATTTCTATTAGTCTTTTTCTCTTGCCCATTTCTGAAATTTTCACTTCAGTTGAAGTTTTCCAGCATTGGTCTCTGCCTAAATGCAAGCCACAGATCTGGTGGCATGTTCTGACTGCTTTGTACCACTCAAAAGATGCAAATCTTTAAGTTGGGTTTATGGCTCCTTTTTGTCAATGGAGTGATCCAAGGCTGACAGAATGTATCAGTGACTTTGGCACAAATATTTTTGCAAAGTTTGAACAAAACTATTTTAGCTGTTTTGTGAGTGTGATGGGAGTAAGTAAAATATATACCACTTTCTTCTAAAAAAGAATGCAAAAATTATGCCAGTATTTGCTTTAATCCATCCCTATTCAGCAAAGCCCTTAAGTGCTGAAGTCATGTTGAAGTATTTGTCTACATGTGGTATGCACTCCTTACTTGGTCCATCATACCTCATTTAAACCCATCCTGAAAACTCAACTCTTCCCCAAAGCCCACAATAAGTGAGTCAATAATTGTTTCACATATTTAAAAACAAAACTGGACCACCACACATAAGCCTAAGCTGAGTAACTGCATTATTGAAATTCTGTAAGCCTCATCCTTTTGCACACTTCCCTGCTTTTTGTCACTTGCATTCATGTCACAGATGAAATTTATAGTGGAATCTCTTTCAGGAGAGAATCATGTTTGTGTTCTGTGAAGAGCATGATACAATTTTGGAAACTACAAAACGACATAATAAAAACACAGGTAACTTCCACAAATATGCAGTCTCTTTTAAACTTTACATCTATGCAACAAACTTAATTTCATAATGGCTACACACTTTCCAAATTACAACAACCAGATAATGTGAGAAAATAAAAAAAAAACACAGTTCTGCTAGAAAGATAGAGGCAAAAGGCATTGTGATAGTTTTGAGAAATTTACTAAAATTGTTAGCTAATACAAATCTAATAATGCTCTCCCCAGAACACCTGCAAGCAACTGGATTTCATTCATGATTTAATTTACCAGATTAATAGCAATCACTGTTTGGATGAAAATAAATGTCATTTGAACAAATCGTTTTCTGGTTCTTATTGGTTAAGTGTCTTGAATTTGGGATAGCTAGAAGAATCTTTCTGCTCATTCGAGCATGCTGGTAGAACTAGTTTACACTAGAAATATCTCTTTGCATCTCAGAGCATGGCTAACAGTCATCTACATAGAAAATAACCTATTAAATCATGCAAAAACATTTACCCCAAAGAGATGGAGCAAAAGGTCAGACTCCAGCTTCCATGGAAAAAGAGGTATGGTTTGTTGATTTAAGAATATTTACTTTGTATATTTTGACATGTAATGTTGACAATTTTTAACAGATTTAAATTTTGAATCAGTGTCAACTGTTAAATAATTGCCTGAGACCCTCTGTTTCTTACAACTCTGAAAATTCAAATTGATAAATCAAAAATTAAAAAAAACAAATATTAATATTATCCACCAAATATATTTTGTCAAGCCTATACACAGAACATCAAGTGTAAGGAGCAGTATGCCTGTAGCTTCTATAGTAAGTAGATTTGTCTGCACTTGCCTTTTACATGCTTCAAATAAATAACTTGCAGCATTCAGAACCTTTATCTTATTATTTTTTAACTGTGCACTGGTACAAGCCCATAACAAATACTGAAACCCTAGACCTGATTCTCTGGAGTGCTAGGGCTGCTTTGTGCCTCTCCACTGGTACAAAGTAATCCCAAAGCTATTGTATTCAGCCACTTGGGAAATTCCTCCTGCCTAGGGGAATCCTTGGATTATATAGCTGCCATAGTAGGTCCTACATCAGGGGTTCTCAAACTGGGGGTCAGGACCCCTCAGGGAGTCGCGAGGTTATTACGGGGGGGAGAGGGGGGTTGCGAGCTGTCAGCCTCCACCCCAAACCCCACTTTGCCTCCAGCATTTATAATAGTGTTAAATATATAAAAAGTTTTTTTAATTTATAAGGGGGGGTCGCACTGAGAGGCTTGCTATGTGAAAGGGGTCACCAGTACAAAAGTTTGAGAACCCATTGTCCTACACCATCCCCCTTCTGCCCTCTGAGGTAGGGATGTAATCAGGGCATGTGTGGTGGGGGCTGATCTGGTCCCTTGTTGGCTGTTGGCATCCAGCACCTGTCAGACTGCTCTCACTTACATGTTGGAATGAGCTGTTGCTCAGCAGTTTAAAGTCACTTTTAGCCACCTGCCCCCATCTCCCCATATGTGATGAACAGATCAGTGTGTGTGGGGAATCTAGCCATAGTGCTGCTTTCATTTTGGGGTTGAAACATTTCACTTATGTTGGTTAAGTGGACTAGCTGGTGTGCAAGGCACTGTCATGTGAGTGTTTCAAGAGCTAGAGCTCTTCAATCCTAAGCTGATAGCTGTTGTCGGCAACAACAACAAAAAAATCAGTGTGCCCAGCTCATGGACAGGATGGAGCTATTAGCAGCAAGCCAGTGAATGTGCTTTTTACAAATGTAAAATGTGGTATTTTTAAGAAAGAGAAAAGAATGTAAATGTTACTGAACACAATATACTGGATTTATGGGAGGGTGTCCATATGAAGTGAGCAAAGACAAAACATCAGCTGATGAAAGAGGAGTGTAACTTAACAGAATAACTCATACGAAAAAAAACCCCAAAACAAAACCACGGTTCCACTTAGCAAGGTCTTCTCCTGAAGGCATGGTGTTTATAACAAACTAACACAGCTAACATATTAACACAAGAGTAAACCAAAAATTCCCTAGTTTTGGATCTGCCCTAGTCCTATGATTCTGCATGTGCAGCTCTATCTTCCCAAAGGCATTCTCCCTGCTCTGTTTTCCAAACAGACAAATTAATCTTAAATAGTTGAAGCTAGACAAATTCAAACTGGAAAAAGTGAAAATTAACAGCGATGTAGTTAACCATTGGTACAATTTACCAAAGGAAAAGGAAAATGTATCTATACTTACCTGAAAATCTCCTTTCTTTATGCAATGAGGTTCACAGATCTGCTACAATGTACTCCAGCCTGTCTACAGTATGGAGGCAGAACCAGACCGGTCAGTCACTGGCAGCAGGGGAATGCTCTCGTAGTTCCCACCAGTTTTTTCCCCTCCACAGTGGCTGGTGGCTCAAGTGGATCTACCTGTTGCAGAGCTTTTCTGAGGGAAATGCCAGGTTTTATTTCAAATATTTTGACTAACAATTCAGTTCAACAATGTGTCTGATTCCAGCTGCATCCCAGAGCGGTGTTTGATTTTTGGGGAGATTATCCCAAGCTCCTCTTCCCCTTCTGAGGCATCTGTGATGGCTGCTGCCCTCTGGTCTAAAGAGAGGGGGAGAGGCTGAGAAAAGCCAGAGGCAAAAGTAAAGCTCTGTTTTCTGCTCCCTCCTCTTACTGAGTGTCTCACTGGGGAGCGTATCTGGCTCTGCAGGCTACACAGTGCCCTGACAGTCCTGTTTGGGTGGGGGTCACCTCAACTGTCTTCCCTGGGCAGGAAAGGAGACAGGAAAGGATTAGAGAACCAGTCTCAAGCAATATGCAGCCTATGCCAGACGGGGTTCACCCCCATCCCACTCCCTCTGGCAGGAAAGAGGTTAGCAGGATTGGGGAAGATCTGGCAATCCACCCTCCCTCATCTCCATGCAGGGAGCAAAGCCAGAAGAGCAGCATGCCAGATGGATGATCATGGCAAAGTCCCTATATCCCACATCAGCAGTGGAAATTATGCTGGCCGTCTCTGCTACATGTCAGTTATCACAACTTTAAAAAAAAAAAATTAGTCTTCCCAGGTACAACAAAAATAGTTGTTTCCGGTGTGTATTAGCCTATGTCCAAGTTTACAACACAGTGGCTAGTATTTCACTTCAACCTTAAGACAAAATGGGAGGAAAAAAGAAAACTTCTGTGTTGATTAAAGAAAAGCTACTGCATGGAATGTTTTCTAATCAGATTAATGGTATTTTCAAAATATAAAAGGCAGTCACTCCATTCTCGACTACCCAGTGCTTGAATTGTTGATGTCACTTTTCGTTTCCTTGTCATGCTGATGCAGTGAATATAGAAGCAAAAAAAGATGGTGTCGATTTGCTGAAAAATCCCCTTGTTGCTTCCCTCTTCAGAATGGAAACTCCTACCTTGCCCAGCAACAGCAGATTGTATTTGCTTCTACTTAGACTTCCGTGATGAATCAACAGTATATACTAGTGCCAGTCTTGTCTCATATGCACTGTACAAATAGTTTGATTCTGTCCTTACAGATCAAGGAGGGCTAGACAATCAAGCCCATATATCACACATGTATTTTAGTGCCAGAGCTAAAAATGCACTTTATTTTTAAGGTGCTATTTTAAAATGCATCTTTGTGTTCTGGGGTTTTAACACTTTTAGCTACTCATCTGCTTCTATACCTGTCCTTCTTACAATGCAGGACCATTAAGTATGCATTAATGTTGCTCATGAAAAAGCTACTCAAGACAATTAACATTTTCTATATCCATATTATTCATAGGTAAAGGCAGGCCAGGGAAAGGTCATTTTTCTTTTATGAGACAAGAGGTGATCAGTAGTGTCTGATTATTCATTACATCTCTTTTGGACAAATACTTATGCAAGATTTAATGGTAAAGATACTATTTTCTATGAAGATAACTGTTAGAAATTTCTCTGCATCTCACAGCATGGCTAATAGAACTCAGCTTTAAGATACTTTACAAATAAATTGTAAAGTGAGGTCTGCTTAACAAAACATCTCCATCCAAGTGATGATTAATCTGATCAATTAAACTGCATGATTCAGTGGTAATAAATGGAATGGAAGCATATGAATGGAACCTATTTGTTTATAAGTGTCCTGGGAGAGGATTATTAGATTCTGTGACTAGCTCTGAGAGAACTACTGCAATTGTTGCTATTGCATTGTTTGCCTCATTTGTTCATTTCTTAAAATCTTTATCTGTCTTAAATGATAAGTATTTTGCAAATGGTTTGCTTGTTGTTTATGTCTATTTGTCTGCCTTGTCTTTTAGATGGTAAATTCTTTGGGACATGGACTGTCTTCTATTCAACATTTGTTGAGTGCCTAGCACAATAGGGTGCATGCTATGAAAATATAAAGAACAATGATACATGTATGACTTCCATCTCCACAGTAGAGTGACTAACACTAACGAATGTACCCTCAAAGTATAATCATTCCCATTTCACAGATGAAGAATGGAAGCACATGATTTGCCCTAAGTCACACAAGAAGTCTGTAGCAGAGCAATGAATTGAACCCAGCTTTTCTGAGTCATGGTCCAGTGCCTGAACCACAAGACCATCCCTCCTCCCAGTTTTCCTTATTTACCAGATAAAATGTTTAATCAATTTTTTGGACTCCTACTATAAGCTCTTGGCCTTAGTGAGATCTAGCAATGAGTTCTACAAGTAAATTATAGGTTGCACAAAAAAGTGTTTCCTTTGATCAATTTTAAATTTGTTGCCTTTTGAAACGCTATTATGGTATTCCTAAAAGGACTTCATGTTGGATAATGAGAATATCTAGTTGGATTAAGTAGGATAAAAAAATTATAAGGGATATAAATCTTATGCTTCAGGCCATACACTAACCATTAACTGAAAGAGATTAGAAAGAACCTTCTTCTGTGGACAAGTTATTCCATAATTGGAATTCTATCACTGCATTTCTTCCAGTACTGAAGCATCTGATACTGGTCACTTATAATGGGGTGCACTCACCACTCTGGCATCTCCCACTGGCTGTTCTGGGAATTAGCTCTGAATGTTAATGCACCCTCTTCAGGTGGTGCCTCGCCACAATCACTCATGCTCTAGGACCCACATCTCTCCAAGGACCACTGCATCCTCTTCAGCGACACAGCCCTCCAGCCGTGCCACACACTGTGCTCCCCTGCAGTCCGCAGTTCAGCCACTTCCCTTAGTGGCTACGGCAGCAAATTGTCTGGCTATTTCCTCATGGCCCCAGCATCCTCTATGCCTTTGCCTCAGGGCCTCAGCCTGCAAATCCCAGCAGCCAGCCAGGAGCTGTCTCTCACTCCCCTGGTTCCTGCTCATAGCACAAGTCTGTCCAGGGTGCTGGCAGTTCTCTCAGCCCTCCAGAGAGGCAGTCCTTCCTCCCTGGGCTCCCAGCAGAGAGCTGCCTTCCTCTGCCCTGCAGCTCCCTTTTTATATGGGTCTGCTTGTCCCTGATTGGCTGCTCCCTTCAGCCCTTTTCTGATTGGCTGCCTCCAGAGTAGCTTTTAACCTCTTTTCTGCCAGTGAGTGGCAGCTGCCCCATCACAAGACTGCTAGAAACAGAATACTGGACTAGATGGACCATTGGTCTGACCTGGTATAACAATTTTTTAGTTATTTTATTTATTCAAACTATTTATATATATAGTGAATTTTGTATCTCCACTATAAGCAGTGATTGTTTTGAATAACTCAGCATTCTCAGATGTCATGATGGATAATGATTACTTTAGCTTATGGTTCCAGAAGGGGTTCAAAGGAATCTGATACATTTACATTTTATTTTGTGAAATAGGACAAAGACAGATTTCTCCTACTACAAAGTCTCATTAAATTCTCATGAAATGTAGTTAACATAGGAGCGATCGGATCGTAAAAAGGATCAGTATTACTGGGTGCACAGAATAGGCGAATTAAAGTAAAAGCTGAAGACTAGGCTGACATAACCTAGGGCTTATGGGTGGCTCCTATTTAAGTTTTCTACTGTTGTTGTCTTTCTGATAACTAAATGAACATAGGGAAATATCACTAGGCATCCACAGTATTCTGAGGGAGAATGAGGCAATTAGAACATACAGTTCAAATTTCTATAGTTTTATTGCCGTGATTCTAGGCTACCTGAATAAGTGTACAGTCTGAATCTGGAGTTCAGCACTTAAGCATGCTGTTTTTAGTTTAATTAAAGTCTGGGCCTGATTCTTACTCTTTCCTAGTGAAAATCCAGGGTAACCCCACTTTACTCAATAGAATTATACTGTGACTGATATCAGAATTAGGCCTCTCATCTCTCAATAGCATTTCTATATAAGGACAGTAAGGCTATAGCTGGTATTTAATAACACAATTGCTGAAATAATTTGGGATTATTTTAAAAGTTGACAGTTAGTAAAAGTAAAGAGTACTGCTAGCCTAAATACACAACAATATTGTGATATTTATACTGTATATGCCTTGAAGGATGTAACTTTTCAGACACCATGTTCAGTGACCAATTAAGTTATATTAGCAGGCTGGGGTTTGAGGTTCCTATTAAATCCTTACACTTTTAAATTATTGTAATATTTACTGATGTTTGGATTACTATTACTGAAGGGTATGAGAAGGAGATATATTTTTGCCTTTTTTTACCCCAACAGGTCCGTTGCAATCATGTTATAGCCTTTAGCAGTCTGCGAAATTTCTGATTTACCTTCTCCCCAGAAGGTGAAGGTTCTGTATGCACAGCCTCCAATTTTCTGACTGAGGAAGAGTGGTTGAATTTCTTTTTCAAGCCAGTCATTGACCTTTCTTAATATGTCAAAGGGGTTACTTCACTGAGTGTGTTGCCTTCACAACCCTGTGGTTTTACCAACCTTAATGATTGGGCTAAGAATAAAAAACCAAGATTCTCAAAAAATTAAGGGAATTAGTTAGGGAAGTGGACTGGACTGAAGAACTCAAGGCTCTGAATGTGGAGGAGGTTTGGAATTAGTTTCTGCAACATTGACTTAAAGTATCTGAAGTCTGCATCCCTAGCAAGGGGAAAAAATCATAAGGAAGGGTTGCAGAGCAAACTGGATGTACACGCATCTTAAATGGGTTATTAAGAGAAAGCAAAAAGCCCACAAAAAATGGAAGAAGGATGGACCAGTAATGCAAGCTATCTCTTGGAGGTCAGAAAGTGTCAGGAAAAAAGTGAGAACTGCCAAACGCCAAGCAGAGTTGGACCTTGCAAGGGAAATTAAAATGAATTGTAAAAGGTTCTATAGCCATATAAATAAAAAGAAAACAAGGAAAGAAGAAGTTGGACCACTAAGCACTGAAGATGGGGTGGAAATTAAAGATAATCGAGAAATGGCCCAACACCCAAACAAATATTTTGCCTCAGTTTCTAATAAGCATAATGAGGAGCATGGGGGGTAGTGGTAGGATGGCTAATGGGAACAAGGATATGGAAATAGAAATTACCACATTCAGGATAGAAGCCAAACTCAACTAGCTTAATGGAACCAAATTTGGGGGCCAGATAATGTCCATCCAAAAATATTAAAGGAACTGGGACATGAAATTGCAAGCCCAGAAATATTTTTAATGAATCTGTAAACTCAGGAGTTGTGCCCTATCACTGGGGAATTGCAAATATTTTATCTGTATTTAAGAAAAAAAGCGATTTCGGTAACTACAGACCCGTTAGTTTGACATCAACTGTGTGAAAATCTTGAAAGAAAGAGTAGTTAAGGACATAGAAGTAAACAGTAATTGGGATAAAATACAACAGGGTTTTACAAAATGGCTGGAGATGGGACACTAGAGGGGGGAGGGCTCTGAGTTACTTCCCAGGTGTCTGACTGGTGAGTCTTGCCCCATGCTCATGGTTTAACTGATTGCCATATTTGGGATTGGGAAGGAATTTTTCCCCATGGTCAGATCGGTAGAGACCCTGGGGATTTTCACCTTCTTCTGCAGCTTGGGGACCAGGTCACTTGCTGGTTTGAACTAGAGTGAACAGTGATTTCCATAACTTGAAGTCTTTAAACCATGATTTGAGGATTTCAATAATACAGAGAGAGAGAGAGGTTATGGGCCTACTACAGGAATGAGTGATTGAGGTTCTGTGGCCTACAACGTGCAGGAGATCAGCCTAAATGATCATGGTCCCTTCTGGCCTTAAAGTCTATTAGTATCAACTATAAGAAGACAAAAATAGTATTAGACTATGATTTGGCTAACGAACTAGAAAACTGGTCGATATATCCATTCAGGTTTTCAGAACCAAGTCACAATCACAAGAGAAAATAATACTTAGTCTCTATCTTGGGAAGGTGACTATGTTTAGATTTATCAATTCCAGTGTTGCTAATGTAATAGAGGAAGAAAACAAAAATCCCACAAATTATATTAGCCCCAGGATATGACTAGCACTCCTAACTATCGTATATAAACTTGTACATTTTTGACAGACTGTATAGACTGAGTGCAGTTACAAAACAAGGGCACACACTGTAACTTTGTGACAATCTTTACAGCAATACACAAGCATGTACACTGCCTTACTAATGGAGATACCCAGTTTCAGAAAGTGGTCAACTGACAGATGTGGATTGTCACCCAATGTGTTACTTATCACCAGATCTTTGCTTAGCCATCAGCTTTCAGTTCAGATATTGTTCACAGCAGGAGCTGACACTGAAAACACAAATGGAGCAAAGGATGGACACAACTATAGTCTTTTCAAGGTGCGCTAGGGATCAACCCAAGTTGCTGGACAATAAAAAGAGACAGTTAAAGATGTCTGCCTGAAATAGGAACTGCTATAGGTGGCAGACCAGGACCGGTCTTCTTCCTTCCAGATGTTTTTGTCTTTTGCTGAAGGAGACAGGCTGTTTTATTCCATTTCTGCTGGTTGGTCCAGCTTGGTTCCACTTCTTGGAGGTGTTGGCATGGACCACTCAGAGGGTGACCCATACTTCCATTGGGACATACCTTGAAAACCAGCTGGTTTGCTCCAGTCAGCATCTTACTGCTGCATGGGCTACTATGGTGCATTCCTTGGCCAACTTCACAGTTATGCTTGCTCAAGTTGCAGTTTCTCCATCAACACTCTGCTAGCTGCTAAAATGTCCAGTTTATAGTTATGAAGTCCTCCCATATATTCTGATGCTCTTTAAACTTGTATAATGGACAGTTAAAAATACAAAGTCACATCAGGAACTCTCATTCTCCAGCAGGTCAGAACAGCTGTATAAATCTTCTATTTCTGTTCTCCTTGTTTTAAAAACAATGGCAGGTCAATTGGTATGTCTGACTGAGCTATGTGCATGCAATACTTTTGAGTATTCCACTCTGTGATCAAGTGTTTTTATAAACACATTATTTGGTTTCAGTTCCTTTTATTTACTGCCTCTTTCAGCACAGGTGCATTTCACTAATTTGATAGCATAAGCATGCTTAATTGCAAACGTTAGCCTTACTTTTTCACTATGTCGCTAAACTAAAATAAATTAATATGAATGCAACCCCTTTCTTTCCATAACAGGATTGCCCCTGAGGTAAACCCATTAAAGTTTACAATATTTTGCCAAAAGCTGCATTACTTAAAGTTGACTTTATATATCACTTCATTCTATCATAATATTAGATTGCATCATGTTTCCTATTGTTCACTACTGTATCTGGCACATAATATAATATTTTAATGTTTGATATCCATTTTTAAATTAATTAATTAATTCACAGACAGGGAAAAAAGGGAAGCTTCTTCAGCAACGCCCACAGCACATTCTTACGAAAGGCTGCAGACACGGTTTCCTCAGACAGTCTGAAGAAATCTTGCCGTTAGACCTTGAATTATTTTCTCTCAACCTTCTGTCCTATCCTTTCGAAACAGCCTTGATTCTTGGGCAATTCTTAAGTAGTAATAACTCAGCATTTTGAGGACTTAAATGAGAGATCCCATATAACAAGGGCAGGCAATATCAATTCTGTGGCTTAACATGACTATTTACTTAGCTAAACCTTTTCTAACATGGCTAGGATGGGTTTTATAGAGATAATGTACCAGATTCTTCCTTATATTCTTTGGAGCAGTTTTGTGCCACTCTAAAGTCGGCATATCCATTCATGGGAGGATCACCTCAGCACAGAGGGACCCATGATATACAGACAATTGAACAACTCTTATATCACCTTGCATCTTACGGTCAGTATAAGGGACATAACCAGAAGGAAGGAGGAGCAGGGCTTCCCTGTGCCTTCACAATACTCAAGTGCTGTAAAAGTAACAGTCCCTGGAGGCCAGTGGCATGCAGCCTAAGTTAGAGCAGCATGTATAATCTAGGACTGATCTGGCACCTAGTCAACCCAGAATCGAGGGTGTACAAAAATGGCTTACAGTTACCTTTGCATATACACCCTCCATCTTGAACTGCACTGTGAGTTCCTCCCCTAACCAAGGATAGGGTCCCTTATCTTTATATGGCTGAAGTGATTTATTTTCTGATTTAGCTTTGCTGGACCTTGAAAATGTTTTTCAGGTGATATATATTTAACAAATATTGCAAAAATCCCCACTATCATCTAGTGAAATAAAAGAGCTATATTTTATAGCTATGATGTTACTTGAGGATCGTACTTCATACTGGGACTCAGAGCCCTTCTAAAAAAAAGTCTTTTAAAGACCAACCCCAGATAGCTTTTATTTCTTTTAAAATAAATCAATAAAAGGAATACAGCATGTAAATGAATGCAAGTCCTATCTGGGGACTAACCAGCTTGCCTCTGAACCACAGTACCACCACAAAACAATGGTTTCTAACTATTTTGAAATAAAACTGCAAGTTTTAAAAACCATAGTCATGTGTCAAGTATCAGAGGGGTAGCCGTGTTAGTCTGGATCTGTAAAAAGCAACAAAGGGTCCTGTGGCACCTTACAGACTAACAGATAAGCTTATGCTCCAATACATCTGTTAGTCTATAAGGTGCCACAAGACTCTTTGTTGCTTTTTACATAGTCATGTGATTTGCTGAGCAAAAGAATCCTACAAAACAAATTACAAGAACCCACAGGGACCAGGAATGTTTTTATTTTTTTTTAAATATGTCCTTTGTTAATTTGTACATAAATTGGAAAAGTTGTATGTTAAAAATATAATTTAGAAGCAATTCAATTTTTCTTTGGACTCAGTTGTGCAGTGCATACTCAGACCCTAGGAGTCACACTGGAATTAATGAGAGACTTGCCTGGATAAGGACATCAGGAATTGCTTCCTTAGTACCTATGCAGCAAGATGCATGCAGGCAAACCCTTGTGCCAGTGCAGAGCCCTGTGAAGTCAACAGATATCCACATGGGTGAGTCGATCTGTCTGCATATATTTCTTTGTTTCATCAGGCCTTTCGATACAGCAAAGCAAATACCAAGAAAGATGGCAATCAGTATTAATTGTGAAACTACACAACTGTAGGCTTTAGATATAAAAATTATGTGGGCATCCTCTTCTCTAGGGAGAAGGGGATTGAAATTGATAATGTCTTTATTTTGGGATCACTGTCAGAAATAAATATTTATTTGTCTGCCTTTATGACCCTGATTCAAGAAAGCCTGTAAGCACTTTACACCCTTTGAATATGTTAATAGTCTAATAGAAATCAATAGGATTACTCATATACTTAAAATTACAGACATTTATGCTAAACTGGGGTCTATATGGATGATATAGGTAGATTATAGATAATGGATACAACATTATGGACCAGTTCCTTGCCTCGGTCACTGCTGCTTTGTGCTGTTCTGGTGGTGTGATTCAGTTGTAATGCTGGCTTGACCAGCTAGAGGATACCTCCAGGATGAGGGAATTTCTGCGTGAATTATAGATGTCATAGCAGCTCCTACCTCATTATTACTAGCTTCCAGTTTAAGGAATGTGACCAGCAGAAACGGGATGTGGCTCAGGCATCTCTGTGCCCTGATAATTCTCAAGCTGCCTGTATGGTCCGTGGGAAGAATAGACAGTTGGGTGTAAGTTAGAGCTTCCTTGAGGCTCCTCTAACTTAGGACAGAGACCGATCACTCTCTCCAGGGCCGGCTCCAGGCACCAGCCGAGCAAGCTGGTGCTTGGGGCGGCAGCTTGTAGGAGGCGGCATTCCGCCCAATCCTAGGGCGACACGGCCGCTTTTTTTGTGTATGTGTGTGTTGTTACACTCCGGCCGCCCTGTAGGGGGCAGCGACGTGGAGGACGGGAGTGCCCTGCAGCAAGCCCGGCAGGGCAGCCTGTGTCCTTCCCTCCCAGCCGACCGGAGCAGTGCGGAGCCTCCCGGCAGGCGGTGCACCGGTCGGGGCCACGTGGCAGCGCCCCACTGAAGCCGTGGCTGCCCCCTCTTCTCTCTCGCCCCCCGTTCCCTCCTCCTCCCCCCACTAGCTGGGGCACATCTGCAGCGCAGGGAGTCCCCCTGCACCCTGGCTCTGGCTGCACTGCAGGTTTTTTTGTTTTGCTTTGCTGTTCTGGCCGCTGCGGGGTTTTTTTTTTTTTTGCTTGGGGCGGCCAAAAAGCCAGAGCCGGCCCTGACTCTCTCACACATCATTCTGTGTCTGTGCTTGTATCTAATATTAGTAATAACAAACAATACATATATAAATAGAATAAAAATGATACATAAAATAAAGGATAGGCAACTGAAATAGAAGGATACTATGAAAACAAGAAGGGTGACACACGTCTGTTTGAATATCCAAGTGTCTGCACTGTCTTATTTACATTTTTCTCATTTCTGTATTTTTATCATTTATGGAAACAATAACTTTTTATAATGAAGTACTTTAAAAAAAGAAATTAGACAATTGCATTTATTTCAAATAAAATAAAACTTTAATTAAAATTTTTAAAACATGATTAGGCAGTATTGTGCTTGTATTCAATCATCTATCTTGTTGCTTTGTTTGTTTATTTCTTTCATGGAGGAGCATAGTTATGTAGGAGTCAAGTGTAGGTTGGAAGAAAGAGCTTCACAAATTGATGCTTTACATTTATTCACTCTCTTTGCCAGTAGGTGGAGCTGCCATGTTAGGTGCTTGTCTCCCTTCCCCCCCCCCACCCACCTTTTTCTTTTCTCTCCCCCTACCGCCCCTCCTAATAAGCTGTTTTCTAATATATGTTGGGTACCATAGAGTGTGACTGAGAACAGGAAGCGGAGGCAGAAGCAAAGAGGATTCTGGAAAGGTCTCTGTGTTTTCTTTTCCAAAGAGAATGCAGAAATTGTAATTAATTTGCAAACCTTTGTGGGCAGAAATCTGGATAATTTCAGGAGGAGGCATATTATATTATCATATCATTTTTGGATGCTGGGCTTTGCTGTGATTTGTTGTTCTCTTTTCATCAGGTAAGCTGACAAAACATTTCATTATATACCTTAGAAATCTGAGCAGTGTAACCATTTTCACATTTCAAAATCATATTGCAGCCTCTGTTTGTTGCTAATGTAAAGCAAAAGAAAGAATGGGGAATTCAAAGCCATTTTGAATTGACTATCTGTGGTGTGATTTTTTTTTAAACAGAGTGAAGCCTGATATCTGGCCTCTTACTATAAATATGACATTGTGTTGCAATGCCTTCTTTACAAAAACTGATTTTTGTTAAATGTATATTTTCTTATAATCAAGGTATATATTTCATTGACTCATCTGGAGTGTTCTATGTCCCCAGTGGAAGTGATATTGATCTTTAGGAAGAGGAATAAATATATTGGTGCCCAGCAATTAAAAACAGCAGGTTTAATAAGGTTGTCAAATTCTAGAGATTCAGGGATATAGACAGTATACAACTAATTTATATTTAGCTCAGACAGGTGATGTTTGAAGAAGCCTAATGTAATTGCCTAGGTTTTAAAAAGATATTTAAGGAAATGTTGTTGTTCTGTACAATTATTTGTTTCTTGGAATTACAGGTTGTGTGAGTCTTTATATGGGAGGAGGAGTTTACCAACAGTTAATAAAGCAGAGGCCACATTATTCATGATATAGCAGACATTGTACAGTGTATAACATTAATTCCTTTTCTTAGTATATACTTCTTAAAAGGACTATTAAGAAAGCAATCACAAGAGTTTTCATGTCCCTTCTGTGTTACTACTCCCCATTAAGCCGCTTAAATTCAATATTATTATTATTAATAATTCTAGGAGTGAGCCACTAAGGGTAAATGGAGAAAAATATCTCTCATTTATCACTTTGATAAATGGGATTATTTTTAAATAGCAGTTCTACAAATATCTGTGTATAACAATATTAAGATGTTCTTTCATTTGGAAATTATTTGCAAAGACAAGCTGTAGAAATCAAGAAAACACAGAATTATAAGGAACACTGCTTACAAAGCAAGGTCTCACCTTATATACAAGAGCACTTTTAGGTTGGTATATAAAGTACGACTGGATCCTGGATATTGGATAGAGCAGTTTCTAAGGCCTGTGCTCAAAGCAAGTGAGGGTATGGAAGAACTGTTTGTTTCCACAGTGCCTAGCTCAGTGTGGCTGAAGCATCTATGTGTTAACACAATTTAAATAAATAAATACATGATTTTAAGAATTTAATATGTTTGTGGTTTCTCATTTGGGTTTGGCAAGGAGATGATTTAAGAAATCACTTTTTGACACTGACAATCTAGTTAACTGTTGCCCTGTTTCAAAATCTCCATTTTTGAGGGAAGATTGTCAAGAAGGCTGTAGAGCAGCAGTGACAAAATTTGGAGTTCTCTGCTCTCTCTGTTCCCAGGCATTTTGGTTTTCAGGTTTGGGTATGTTATAGAAAATGTGCTTATATTGTTAGTTCATGATCTCTTCCTTTTGATGGTCAAAATTATATGTCCATATTGATTCTCTTAGATCTAACAACTGGATTCAATATTGCAGTCCATGAAATACTGTTGACATTCTAGTGGTCACTAGCAGGAGAAGATAAAGTCACCAAAATAACTTTTTCATTTTGTTCCTTTTTTTTTTTTTTTTTTGCTGTGGGAAATATTGAGCAATAAGTCATCTGTCCTCAGGGTTCTCTCTTCTGGCTTTTCAAAGAGTCCCATTCAGTCACTATTACGGTTTAACATTCATTTGGGGGATTAGTGACGAAGCATGGGCTGCATTTTCATCAGTATGCTGATGACTTTCTGCTCTATATTTCTATTTCTTCTGGCCCATCGGATGGCACTGTGGGACTTACCCTTTCTCTTAGGGTGAAACAGAGAATTGTAGGACTGGAAGGGACCTCAAGAGGTCTTCTAGTCCAGTCCCCTGCACTCAAGGCAGGACTAAGCATTATCTAGATCAGCGGTTCTCAACCTGCGGCCCAATTAGCACACAGCTCAGCTGTGTGCTAAAGGCCAGCCTGCGTAGTGGAATCCAGGTTCCTGGTTTACTGGCGCGGTCGGGTCCGGATTGTTTCAGTTTCAATATAGTACTGACAAGGGCGTTTTGGAGAGGAGTTGCAGCTTTCCCTTAGATTTTGCCTGGTCAAACATACAGTAGTAAAGGAGTGACCAGGTCAAGATTGGATTGATACCTTTCAATTAGAAATCTGTCCAACCCTCTGGCTTTTTTTTTTTATACTTTTAATAGACACTCTAATCTACTCTGCCTGAATGCCTCCAAGAAATCAACTTGATCTTCTGATAGAGTTGGAAAAGGTAGTGAATTCAGACCTTGGAATAGATGGTTTGTAGGTACAGAGCACCATATAGAAGTTTTTAAATTGAATATTTATATCTATTTGTGAGGTAAACAAAGCTTTGGGTTTTCCCCCTCAAATGTTAGTTATGGTATTCAGCTGGGAGAATATCTGCTAGAAGTTTTCCTGTATTTTTTTTTTTAATTTTTTTGACTCTCAATAGGACTGTTGAAGTCTAAATAAAGTCCATACATCTTGTGCTATGTGGAGTTTGCTCTCTGCATGTCTTATACTGAGTAGTTGCGGGAGTTTAGTTGGGATAGGAAAACAGAAGTATTCCAAATCTATGGTTCTTAATGTTTCAGATAATTTTGAGTTTAGATTATTATTTTTGTAAGAAACATAAGCAATAATTTTTCCTGTCAGATCGGTTTTTAGTGCTTCCCTTCCCAGACCAATCTGTAAAGGAGCTGATGGAATATTGATTTTCAAATAGAGAGTTATTTCTTAGTTTTTTTTAAAGAAGAGTAAAAATTGTGACTCGTTCATTCAATTATCATCTCCTAATGTTCTGTGGTGGCTCATATTGCAACAAGGCAATGGATACCGGAGCATGATCAGATATTACTCTTGTCCTCACATCTAATGCTACATGTATCAGAATATAAAAAGATTAGAAAATAATCAAATGGAGAGTATGTGGAGTGTGTGGTTGAGAAGACTGAGCAGTCTTTCCTTGAAGAATTTACTAATCTCCAAATGTTATGTAATCCTCAATTGTAAAGCGAGAGTTTAATTTGGAGGGTGAGTCCTGCAGAGTAACTGTACCTGTTTTATCTAAAAATAGGGTTGAGTATTATGTAGCTAACACTTTGGGACCACTCTCCATCTCCATTAGTTGTACAGTTAGTTTGTATTTGAAGTCAGAATGCTACTTGTTTGAGCCATAGACATTGTTCAACACCAGTGTGGAATTAACTTTCACAACGAGTATATGACCATCTTCAACTTTTTCCGTGTCTAAAAGTTGAACTCAGAGGATCAGATCCTGGCCCATGCTGTGGTCTCTTTTGCAAGGCTCTGTCAACTCAAAGGGGATGCAAAGGTGCCTGAGCATGACTGGGGAGAATTGGCTGGGGTGCACTTTGGTGATCCACAACTTGCATAGTAGCCTACTGGCGGCCTTTACAAACTGGCTTAATTTAGAACAGTCTTATACTCTAAGCGTATGTCTGCACTGGGGCTGGAAGGTGTCATCTCCAGCTCACGTAGATATACCAGCACAAACTCTGATTGAGTTAGCACACTAAAAACAGCAATGTAGCTTCAGTGGCACAAGCAGCAGAAAGTCTTCGACAGGTTTGTGCTTGGGGTTCGCCCCAGTCACATGTGGCACGGTCCCTACACTTCTATTTTTAGTGTGCTTTCTCAATCAGAGCTAGCATGAGGATGTCTGCTTGAGCTGGAAATTACACCTTCCACCTCCAGTGTAGACATACCCTCAATTACATAGTGGCTGAAGTCGCCCTCGGGAGCCTTGGAGACTGGGATAATGCAAAGGTGAGCACAGCCATCTCTGCCCACCCCCTACTCCTTGTCTGCACTGAGCGGAGTTCTAGCACAGTTGAGGATCTGACCCTTAGCTTTTTGTGACATAATATTGATACCACTAGAATTGTAAGAGACCCCCAGCAGTCTCTCCCTTGCAAGAGAGAGGCTGAAGCCTGAAAGGGCAGAATCTCCAAGGGGCATAGCTGGGGTATGACTCCTCAAAGGAGGGGCTTATCTGGGCCATTGTTCCATTGACTATAGCAATCACTGCTGGGTACTTAATCACAATTAGCTGTTATGATGCTGGTTTGTTTTGGTCCACACTGACAGGCAGTCCTGGTCAGCATCACTTCAGCTAACTGAGTTGTGCCCAACCATATTCAAACACAATAAAAGTGTATAGTGTAGACATGTCCACAGTGTGGGAGTTTTAACAGTTTGTTGTGAGAACGAAGGAAAATAGATTAAAAACTTGCAAAATATAAAAACAAGAAATAAAGGAAAACCAGAGCAGAATATTATTTTAAATGTACTTCTAATTAGCTGCATTACAGAGAAATTAGATGCTTAATTCAGCAGCTAAATGAGATTAATTATTAATTGCAATTCTGTGATAAAAATTACCTTGAAGTAATCCAGCCCCCATTAAAATTTATCTGTTCTCTGCAGGACAAAGGGCTCACCGTACCGTCAACAAGCTTTATTTTTTTGCAGTGACTACCCATTATTTCAATGTTAAGTGTTAATGGATACAGTGCAGTAGGCTGAAGTTAAAGCAAATGCAGATGTTAGGCTTAATAACTTGTTAATTGGGTAGCAGGTAATTATAAATAGGGAGCACAGTGGATGTGCTAGGGGGTTAAGTGTGGAGGAAGGAGTTTTCACTCTCTCTCAAAATAAAGATATACTGAACTTTACTCAGCTATACTGTAATCTTTGTTACAATCTTTGTCTGTACTGGGCTATCTTGATTATCACTTCAAAAGTTTTTTTTTTCTCTTACTTAATTGGCCTCTCAGAGTTGGTAAGACAACTCCCACCTGTTCATGCTCTCTCTATGTGTGTATATATATCTCCTCAATATATGTTCCATTCTATATGCATCCGAAGAAGTGGGCTGTAGCCCACGGAAGCTTATGCTCTAATAAATTTGTTAGTCTCTAAGGTGCCACAAATACTCGTGTTCTTTTTGAGGATACAAACTAACGGCTGCTACTCTGAAATTTGTTACAATTGTTCACCTTCCACTAGTTGCAGGTGGAACTCCTCTATTTTTAGCAGCTTATTTAATGTTTGAATAATTGGATAATGTGTATAGCATGCTTTGAAAATTGAAAGTGTTGTATAAGTGCTAAGTATTATTAATTTTTACTATTTTGTTAGCAGAGCATAATGTCTCTTTCTCAGAATTTTTAACCCTGCAAGAGTCAAGTATCACAATTTTTGCCTACCAGTACTGAATTTGACTATGTCAGATTTCATCCAGTATGCCACTTTGAGGATATCAGCTGGATTCACCCCAGGGGTAAAGGGATAGGAAAACTGCACCCCGGGGCAGCTGCACTTCCACGCAGATTTGTGTTGGTGGATGGCAGGTGGTGGTAGGAGAGTCACTCTCCCCTTAGGGAAGATTGTGCTGGGTGAAGGCAGCTCTAAATTTTGTCCTATAGAGCTTTGCTTTCTGACTCTTCAGAAAATGTGCATTGACTCATCTGACCTGGCCTTGAAAATGTTTTGCTGAGTTTCTGTTGAACCTGAATGGATTTTGTAATTCAGTGCCAAACAAAACAGAACAAGCTTAATAACAGTATCAACTACTGTATCTCTGGGGAAATGTAATTCTGGATTAATACTGAATTTAAAATGTCTCCTTTAGTGTGTTTGGTGATCCCATATAATTAAAAATAACAAATAAAGACCACGTAAAATACAAAGATTAAATGAAAAGCTTTTAACATGTCAGGAACTTTCCCCTCCCCAAACACACCTTTTTTTTTTCTTTTTGACCTTTGGTCAGCACAGGTTCCCTTTATTATATCTACAAGTTGTATGCACCAGCAGCTTATTCTCATTCTCTCTGTAGTAGTGGGCCCCATTCAGGGGGTGTATTCTGGTATGGACTATTTTGGCAGGAGCATATCCCTTTGAACTAGCTAGGGATTCCCCATCTTCTTCCTCTGTTTCTTCCTGTTAATAAGAACAAGAAAGAAAATAATGACAAAGTCAAAAGAAGTAAGAAAAGAGCCAGAAAAAAAATCTTACTCCAAGGAGAAAAACTACTGCACCACAACCTCAGTGGGTGAGGACTGATTTGGATGGTGTTAGTAGACTGATGACCTATCCTAGATTGACACATTGTTAAGGTTTCCAAGGCCTTAGAACCCTCTGATCAGCTTCTGTGAAGAGGAATCCCCTTGAAATGAGAAAACTTGAGAGGAAACTACTTTCTCATTCTTGAGTTCCTTGGGATAGATTAAAAAATAGGAGACGCACAAAAAGAAAGAGTCCATTATAAAGGTATGTCTTAAGATGTAAAAGGTGGAAAGGGATACAAAATTTTCCACCACATCTAGAGTGGATCCTTCTATCTTCTCCTGTTTAAAAACAGAAAGTTTTATGGAGGGTGTTATGGCACCCTAAAATTCTCTAAATAAAAAACTGGAACATTCCTTGTAGAAAGAATACAGTTATTCTATATGCTCTCTTGATGCATGCCCTAGATGCTTTAGTACCCCGATGGCTTCGGTTAAAACCATAAACAAAAACCTAACAAATACCTAGGAATCCAAAACATATACAGTTTTGAGACCCTTCACAAGTCTGAGTCATCTGTGATGTGGTATATGAAATAATCAGTGTTTCATGCTGCATTTTCATAAGATTCTTCAGTCGTAGACTGGAGAAACATATAACTACTCTCCTCTTTTTTATCATACCTTTGTCTATTTTGATCTATTCAGATAAACATTGGATACAAACAAAGTGAGACAGTCTTGAAGAAGCTTCAGCTTCAGAGGAGGAACATTTCTACTCCAGGTCTGTAATCTTTTGAGTTCCACATTCACCCAGAGAAGTGACCCTTCTATCCTTACTAGAACAACAGGTTCAGTGGCTATATTTCAAGATCTGCCATTGTCCATAAACACAAAGGTAAGGCCAAGTCTACTTTCTCAGCTCTCAGCAAGGAACAATATTTCTCCTGATCTACTTTCCATGTTTCCTCTTGTCTGGGGCAAATGATCACCCTTGCTAAGGTATCCAGAAGCCTCTGGTTATTAGGCTATTTACTGAAGTTATTTACTATCAGGGGAACTTAGGTAGTTGTTCCAGACATTTAGTACTTGAAGATGTTGGGAGAGCTTTCATTCTGTGTTGGAGTTGTCCCCCTGAACCACTTAATTATATATCGGCCAGGTTCAGGATGGCAAACTTTCCCTTATGCACGGGGTGTCCTATGATCAGTAGAACTCATTGAGGTCTGTCTCCATACGCTCAGCCTTTTTCAGATTCCTCCACTTTGAAATCTGCTTCAGACACATCTAGTACCTAAGCTTTGACCTCTTTTTAGACCCCTGGAAAACTTATGTTCATCTAATTGGCATCCCTCAACAAAGAAATCCACCTTTTCTACTATCTTATCAATTTCATGGTTATATTCTTGCTGCTTTCTGGGGACCTACAGGAACAAAGCAAGGGTCAACAAAGTCTTATACAGAATCAAGATACCTGCAAGCTTTCTTCTGTCAGTCTGGGACCACGAAGAGAAGGTTTCCTTAGAGACCTATCCCAATCTAATCAGCTACTCTTCCAAGGGTTTTTTTCCAAGCAAGGATTATGAGCAGACAGACTCTTACAGAGCCTGACTGAATTAAAGTAATTACAGATGCATGTCTACAGGAATGGGGAACTCATATGATTGCTCACATAGCCCAAGTGCTCTGCTTGTCACAGCAAGATTGTCAGAACATAAACTGGTCCCTCTTTAGACATCCTCAGCAACCATTGCAATGGAACAGCCAGTGACGATACAGTGCTAACTAGAGATCGGGAATTAACATCTCAAGTCAGAGGCTCTGTGTGAATTTTTACTAGTATTTACTGTTTATGTTTCAGTAGCTCAGGGGACCCCATTGTACAAGGAACTCTATGCACTAAGGGGCTGTCTACATGCACACTTAGTTTGTGGCAAAGTGGGGTGTAAATCTCAATCACACTAGCATTCCGCACACTAAGCATCTGTGAGGATCCTGCTGCCATGCACTAAAAGTTCCCAAGTGCTCTTTAGTCTACTCCCATTTCAAAGTGGGGTAGATCAAAGCACGCTATGTGACTTTTAGTGTGCAGCAGCAGGGTCCATATAGACACATAATGCACAGCAGACTAGTGAGGGGTAGATTTTCACCCCCGCTTGCCATAAAGTAAGTGTTCACGTAGACAAGACTAAGAGAGGGGCCCTGCTCCAAAGAGCTTACAATCTAAATAGATAAGACAGATAAAGTGTGGGGGAAACAACTGTAGCAAACAAGCAGAGTGAACAGAACTCAGTAAATATTGTTAGTTTTGGTATTATTAGCTGAGTTTTTGTTGATATATATTTATTTAATATATATTTAATGTTTTATAAAGCAAATGTTGGTAAGGAGGGAAGGCAAGAGGGGATACACTGAAAAGAACAAAGGAAGGGAACATTGAGGGAAGGGAGGTAAGTGGATTAGGGGGAAGAAAAGAATGAGACTGAAGAGAAGTAACTGGGAGGGAGAGGGCTGGTGAGGACACAAACAAAGCACTAGTCAGCAAACGGAAAAGAATGTCCAGAGTAAAACAGTGAAAATTGTAGAAAACATAGTCTGATGATATCGCCACTGTCCAAAGGTACCTGCAGAAACTGCTTCTGTAGCTAGTCTGCTGGCTGGCTTCAGTCTTTGGCCCCGCCGGTGGCTCAGCCTAAGGAGTTCCTCCCTTCTTCAAGCCTACATGATGGGGGAGGGATGTGACTGCATGGGGCCTACTTTCCCTGGGGTTGTGTGTCTCCTCTGCACAGTTCTGGGTCCAAAGTGGGTTTGGGGGCTGAGGAAGTCCTGACTGTGAATCATCTTACTCCTGTTTCCTCAACATGGATTCTGCTATGTGCAGATGCTCAATGGTTATTAATTCAGGCAGTGTATTTGCTGGGGATCCTGAACATACAGGATGATAGCTGAGCCACAGACATCCTTTCAATGTAGTAGGGACTCAGACATGGTATTATGGAGGCGGATATTGTAGAGGTGGCACCTTGACAATATAGATCCATTTGTCTGTAATGCAACTGAAAACTGAAGAAACACAAAGTATTTGTTTTTCTATTAGGATGGTCTCAACCCCATTTTTTCCCAGTGATAATCTGTGTTTGAGAATATTTCCCTGTCTGTATGATCTTTCATTTATTCAGATTGAATTTCATTTATGATTTCTTGCCCACACTTCCAAACTCTTAAAATTCCTTTCTTTGTTGTGACTACAAAAACAACCAGGAGTCTGGTGGCACCTTAAAGACTAACAGATTTATTTGGGCATAANCAGCCGTGTTAGTCTGTATCCGTAAAAAAAAACAAAAAAAACAGGAGTAGTTGTGGCACCTTAGAGTTAGTCTCTAAGTTGCCACAAGTACTCCTGTTCTTTCCTCATTAATGATCTGCAAGAGAGTGTGAAAGCATGTTAATTAAATTTTATGAACCCCAGTCACGACAAAGTATCAGGGGGTAGCCGTGCTAGTCTGTATCTACAAAAACAACAAGGAGTCTGGTGCACCTTAAAGACTAACAGATTTATTTGGGCATAAGCTTTCGTGGGTAAAAACCTCACTTCTTCAGATGCACCCGAAGAAGTGAGGTTTTTACCCACGAAAGCTTATGCCCAAATAAATCTGTTAGTCTTTAAGGTGCCACCAGACTCCTTGTTGTTTTTGTAGATACAGACTAACACGGCTACCCCCTGATACTTTGTCGTGACTGGGGTTCATAAAATTTAATTAACACGCTTTCACACTCTCTTGCAGATCATTAATGAGGAAAGAACAGGAGTACTTGTGGCACCTTAGAGACTAACTCTAAGGTGCCACAACTACTCCTTTTTTTTTTTTTTTTTTACGGATACAGACTAACACGTCTGCTACTCTGAAACCTGTCATTAATGAGGAAGTTAAAGAAGATTTGACCTAACATCAGTTCCCGTAGCACCCCTCTTAATACCACCTTTTCAGATTTCATACATTTCTATTTGGTATTTTCCTTTGTTTACTGCTCTTCAGCCAGTTTTCAAACTTTGTGACACTGGTCATATACAAACCCATTTTAATTAATTTTTCAACTAAGATTTCATGAGACTTGTCAAATATTTCACTAAAATAAAAATGTCTTATTCTTGTTACATTCCCTACATCAATTAATTTTGTAAATCCTGTCAAAAAAAGCAAATGGTTGTCTGGCGTGACAAATAATAATAAACTTCTAGTTCACATATAGCACTTTTAATTATATATTACTTTTATTGATTACTATTCCATTATTTTTATTATTAATATTTATATTGTGGTAATGCCTAAAAGTAATGCCTATGTTGTGATTTCTAAAGCAGTTTTACAAACCAAAACGGGTTGGCTAATTCGAATGAATTCATACAAATACTTTATATGAATTAGTGAAACCACTTTGCATTTAGATATTAACTATTGATGAGTGATTTGTTAAATGATTGGGGGCATGAATCAAATTAGCAAGCAAAGTCACCCATCGGTAATCCATATTTAAATGCAATCTCAGACCAATACAAAATTTCATCACACAAAGCAAAATAATGAAGTCATATGAGAAAACTGTTTAAACTGCACAGTATATAATGGCATCCCTATGTTGCAAAAAATTAGATCCTTTTAGAGAACTTCTTGGTTTAATAGAGTTGCAGAGAAAACGAACTGCAGTGATGATGTGCAATCTGAGGGAGGAATCATATGCTGGTGATAATAAGCAGTGCTGCGTATTCAAGCAATTTCTTCTGCCCCCTGGAAGAAATGTACTATTTTGTATCACACTATTGTAGAAGAGGGATTTCTTGGAACTTGTTAGTTTTTGCAATTACAACCAGGAATGAAAAAAGGCTACTTGACCATGTTTTCTCTCTTATTATGTTCCTAGTTTAAGAAGCTGCATGCACTTCTGATACTGTATACCTAACATTATAATTGAAGCATTTTTAAATGCTTGAATGGTTGTGTCATGTCAGATTATGCACCCATAATGTCTAACATAAAATCAAGCATTAAAAACAGAGTGAAAATCTTTTCACCACATCTTATTGACATCAGTTTTTGTGCTCATAGACTGGAATAGAAATCTTTATTTCTTTTGTCCCACTTCTGAAAATGATGTAGCTGCTTCCTAGAAATTAGTAGTGCATTGTACATAAATCTTTTTAGTCCTGTAAACACATCTGAGCACATTTGGTGCAGCTTGGCATATACTTGGAAAAGACTATCACTGAAGAAAATGCGCTCATCACAAATTGAATTTACCAGGTAGCAGGAAGAAAACATGTGGACCAGAAGAGGCTGGTTCAGGTGGGACTCTGATCCACTATGTACACCCAGGAGAGGGAGAGTATTTACACCCCCTTCCTTCCAGACAGAAGTCTATCTCACCTGATCCTTTGCATCTTGTCTTTATTCCTGCATGGCCAGGACAAAGCCCTTTTTAGCAAAGAGTTGACTGATATAGCACCAACACTGCCAGATATTTACAAATAAACTGAGTATGGGTGCATGGAATCCAAATAATGAGCTGTTTAAATATTATGATGACAAGAGCCATGTAAGTACCTATATATAATATAATGACCAAGATTTTCAAGAATGGCTGCGTAAAGCTAGTTTCCTACTTTCAGTATTTAGGCATCTAATTAAGTCACCTGATTATAAGGAGTTCTGACCATACAAGGTGCTATGTTTGAAACTCTGGCCACATATTTCAATGGGAATTGACCTCAAAGGGAGCAGAATTAGATGAAAGCTGAGTATTTTTGAAAATCATACCATAGATGCCTACAGTTAAGCTTCTCAATTCTTATTTAGGCATCTAACTTTAGGCACCTATGGTATGTTTAAAAAAAATGCTCAGCGTTGGTCTAATTCTGCTACCACTGAAGTCAATTCTCATTGAAATGAACGATAACCCATTGACTTCAACAGAAGCAGAGCTAGGTCAATGCTAAGCTATTCTGAAAGTTTTTCCTTTCCCCAGCACAATTTTGAAAATTCTGGCCATAGATTTTATGTGGACAGTACCTGCTAATTCTAATGTATAGTGTTCTATAGCTGTGTGGCATAGGCTGCCTATAAAGCGGCTATATAGATTTGCATGATAATTAAAAAAAAAACAGTTCAAGTCAGCAAGGACTTTTACACAGTGGTTAATGTGTATAAAAGGAAACTAAAGTATAGCCAGAAATCAAGTGAAAAAACTGCTTGCTTAAGGTTCTGTTCCCTTGGTGAGAAGCTCAGCTTTCTTAAAGGCAAATGAAATGGGGCATGCCCCCACCCCAATCAGGAGAAGGCTAATGAGCGCCGCTGGGTGCAATCCCTACCAAATAGACTCACCTGCACAGCTTGCTCCAGTTGGAGGAAGCAAACTTTAAAAGGAGAGTTGGTCGCTTGAAAGGGCCCTAGCTAGGAGGAAAGCTTCTGTGTCTCAGAAGGAGCGGACTCTTGTTACAGAGTAACTGAGAGGGAAAATGCTAACAAGACACCACTTCCAAAGACTTACCAAAACCCTAAAAGACCTTTGAAAGGGAGAAAGAGCTTTGAAGCTACCTGAGTATGACCCCGCCCTGTCCACCACAGCACCTAACACTGGTAGTTTTTACACTGTGAAAGGAAAATTTCAGATTTCAGCTATATTAGAGAACATTTTGTACTGTAAACCCTAAGCCTAGCTAACAAATCTTTTCTTAATTACTCTAGCCATATATATAATTTAGTCAATTTATATTGCATTCTCTCTATTTTCTGTACTTGCCAATAAAATCTGTGCTTTATTGAAGATCATTGGATGTGGAGACCACTAAATGGGGGATAATCACTGACGCACATGTCAGACTGAGAGAGTTTTTTTGTTATATGTTAAACTCTAAAAATGTGTTTGTGGTTCTGTTCACCACAAAAAGGAAATTCTCCTTTACCCAAAGAGCTTCCAGTCTAGTAGAAAGATAAGTCTAAGAGAGATGCACTTAGAAAATCAGGGAAAGGAATAGCATTGTGTCCCCGCTAGGGGAGTATTGTTTGGTTTTGCTTTTTAACTACCTTTTTTGGGGCATTGTAGCAAAATTGTGTCTTTAGAAGGGATTTGAATAAGGAGAAGGTGATGGGATGGCATACGGGGGAAGGAATTACATGTACAGCAGCTGGCTTTGAAAAAAACACGAACATTTGAACGGAAGTAGACAAATGAGACATCAAGGCTGGTGTCCTTGGCTGCTGAACAGTAATCTCAGAGTGAGCTAAGTGGTTAATGGCTTGAATACTGGGTCAAGGACCACAGAAGTTACAATCTCTCGTGCAAAACAGTGCAACAGGAAAGCTGGTGAGAAAAGTAATGGGAAGTGTGGAAAGCTTTCTTACATCAGCAAACTAAAGTCTGGCACCCAGTTGTCTGACTGTAGCATTTGGGCAAATACCAAACAGCTGGAAAAATGCTATTCAGCCAAAGCTGAATTACAAGCTGAATTGTGGCTTAAACATTAAATAATATATTTTCATGTATTTACTTGACCATTTATTGCAGCAGAATGCTTGTAATAAAAACAGTATTTAGTCAACCTCACAATCTCATTCACCAGAATGTATTATATTTTGTTAATACCTTGCTGTTGTGACCATAATAAAATAAGCCTGATTTAGATTTCAGTCACACTAGTATAAAACCTGGAAACCTTTTGTGAAGTAAATGGCATTATAACAGTGTAAAACTGAAGTGAGATCAGAATCAGGCCATCATTGTTAATTACACAAACTTTCTTTACTGGACCCCTATATTTAAAACCATATTTTTCTCATTTTACTGTTTTAATACAAATTGCAGGAGTGGAGAATGATACAAATAGTACAAAAAGCTACTGAAACCACTTAAACCTGTATTCTGTCAGGGTTTCTGAATTCACTCCTGATTAGGACTGTCTGATACAGTGGAGGAAGGTGGAGTGAGAGTGAATGGGTGAAGGTGTCTAATATTGGGGTGGTACGTGGGATAGGAATGACAGTCAGCGGATAACCTGAACAGGGCAAAAGAGATGGATGGAGATTTTAGGGAAAGATGAAGGAAGTGGAACTTCCTCAAAACCTTTCATCAGCCTGGGCTGCAGCCCCATCAGAAATGGCTGAGGGGAAAAGTGGAGAAGCAATAGTCCAGCTGAGCATGCTGCAGATACAGTAGGAAGGAAGCTGAACATCCTTCTATTTGGCTTCTGATAGGATTTTGAAAAAATATTTGTCCAAGGCCAAATATCAGAATTTACCTTGTATGCAGCTAAATACCTTATCAGGAGTGGCCAAACTCACTGACGTGAGCTTCATACAATAATTTTCAGAAGTTCGAGAGCCGCAAGATGTGCACAACCTGCCCCATGGGGCGGCGCCTGTTGGGGTGCAGGACTTCTGCCCCGATGCCCCCCCACTGGGCCAAAGCCCTTAGAACCCCCACCATGCAGGGCAGAAGTCCCTGGTCCCACCACCCTGCTACAGGGCAGAAGCCCCAAGCTCCCCACTTCCCAGTCTCGGGGGCGCGGGGGGGAGAGGCTCCAGGAACTGCACTTTAACTGTGAAAGAGCTGCATGCGGCTCACGAGCCACAGTTTGGCCACACTTGAGCTATACTCAACACTGCGTTTCAGTTCATCTCTACTTCATAACCAATTAGTTCCCAGTTCTCAGACTTAACTCCAAATAGTTGCACTACTGCAAGTGTGGGCCAATGACTGTGCCATTAATCTTGACTACTGGAATACAGAAGCATCCATCTCTGTGCTGCTTTGCAGCAAATCTTGGTTGCAAAGCTGCACAGTGTTTTTAGCTTTCATGACAGGTCAACTTTTCCTTTGAATACACCTGCTGCTTTGGAGCCAACATCCAGGGCCTTCTGGAGCTCACATGGCTCAAAAGCCCATGGATATTTTCAGCTGGATCTGTCTTCAAGTATCTGCCTTAACTCTGAATGACCATGCTTGCGCCAGTTTGGATTACAGTAGTCACATTTCATGAATCTTTTTCTTTTTGGAGTTTTATTTTTTATTTTTCCTATTTTTTAAAAAAAGGTAAAAAATAAATTTAAAAGTAAGTGTAAAGACAAGAATGGCAACCATAAAAAGGCTAAATGTTGATTATTGTAACAAAGATGTGTCAAGGCTTTTGCTGGAGCAAGTAACTATATAGTTTTGCTCTATGCAAAATTGTTCCCATATATAGGCGTATATATATGTTCCCACACACACACACACATATTCAGTTAAAAATTCTTGTGAAAAACAGTTAATACATGTTTAATAAAATAAGAGTCTACAACAAACTCATAAAAACGTCATCCACCATTGAAATGTGAGCAACCATTTAATAAATAGTTCATGGCAACGCTATACAGTCATTTGGGATAAGAAGTATATGAAGAAGTGTCTTTGCTAAAGGAGGCTATATGGTGAATTTAATATATTATTTACCCAGTTGGGAATTTGCCCAGAACACCATGGTTTAGAACATGGGTCTCAAACACGTGGCCCGTGGGCTGCATGTGGACTGCAGAGTTATTTGCTATAGCCTGCCAGGCTCCCTGCACCCAAAGTTATTTCCTGCAGCCACCAAGCTCCCCGCACCCACCGCCCCTCCAGCGCACCACGTCCCCTCTCCTCTGCCTACCTCCAGGCGCTTCCCACTGCCAAACAGCTGTTCGGCAGCACTTAGTACTTTCTAGAAGGGAGTGGGGAGGAGTGGGGAGCCGTGTGTTCAGGGGAGGAAGCGGAGAAGAGACGGGACAGGGGCGGGGATTTGGGGAAGGGGTTGGAATGGGGCAGGGAGGGATCAGAGTTGGGGTGGGGTCTTTGGGGAACAGGGTGAAATGGTGGCGGGGAAGGGGTGGGAAGAGGCAGGGCAGGGGTGGGGCCTCATGGAAGGGGTGGAGTGGGGGCAGGGCTGGGGGCAGAGGGTGGGGGCTTTTGTATCTTTATATGAAAAGGTGTCAGTGATGCTGCCCTCAGGCCAATGTACTAGTCCTCATGTGGATCTCATGGTGATTTGAGTTTGAGATCCCTGGTTTAGAGAGAACTTATCTTGCTTCCAAAATCTAAAGCCTGTGTTGTGCAATATAACCTGCAAAATGTTAATTGTTTTAATCACTTGGATGTTAAGTTATAAAGAATCCTATGATGACAAATTTCTATTTTTATGTTTCTGCAAACCACACAGTTTTGTGGATATTTTATTTTAGTTTTAACTATTCAAGTAAAAATGTATCCCTGATGAAAAATCTATAAACAAATTTAAAACCAAATTATATTTTTGTAATTATTTTTGTTTAATGGTGATGCCAGTGAATCTAACCCGTTAATAGCACTGGCTAGCTCAAGGCCTGGGGGAATAGACTAGTAAGTGCTATTCGTGTATTTCCACACATCTCTGCAAATAAATGTATCTCATTCCTGACTTGCAACACTCTTGCTATTACCAGAGACTGACAGTTATTCTGAATTCTGCCAGAGGTGGTTTTTTGCTTTGAGTGGGGGCTACAGCTGGAGGCCAAAGAGCCCAGGACAAAAAATAGAAGCAAGAATACCTTCTGTCCTTTAAAACAGCAGTCTTACACCAATTCATTTGCTCCCATTCCTGCACCCCCATGCACTCAACTCCCTCACACTCACAAGGTGTTGTGTCTGCCACCTTGGTGTTTTTCTTCACCTTCATTTTTAATCTTTCCCTCTTCTTTCTAGGCTTATCCCCCCTTGTAGACCTCCTCTCCTGCTCACTCCTCTGTACACTTTTTTCTTCTGCTTCCTCCTTCTCTCTCGGTGCTTTGCTTCTTGTTTTCCTAGTCCCACACCATAGCAGATCCACATAGGTGAGGATGGCCATTAGTTCAGGGTTCTACACACTGTTAGTTTGTGTTGAAGGTGCTGTGTGATGACTCTGTTACCTTTAACAGAACTTTCTATGTACTGGTTCTTCAAAGCAGCAGAAAAAGACAACCCTTGCTAGGCATGCTGCTGCTATTAGTGAGGGTGACTGCTGCAGTCAGTCCTGTTCCTCAACCCTCCCTCCTCCCGCCACCCCCAACACCTCATAGTAGCAACTCTGGTTTTGTAAGGTGAACAGATGTCTATTATGGACTATGATGAGATAGCTAAACTCATTATCACTTGTCATTTAGAAGAGAAATTTAAACCCGGAGTCTCTGCATCTGCGAGCCTAGTGTACTATTTAGCCCAGAGCAAGTTGCCTAATTATAAGCCCTTGAAAATAAAGGAATAGAATAGAAACAATGAGGACATAAGGTCATTTTACAAAATCCCTTTGCTAGTCTTGCACTTATGCCAACAATAATCAAAGACATATCTGTGTGCCAATGTTTTAGTGGACTGAAAAAACTCAGTAGTCAGCTTTTTTCTTAGGTTCCAGATGAAGACATAACTCAAGTCCCAGTGCTCTAAGGGCAAAAACAAAGCCATGACAAATATCACAAAGTTGAGTATTTTTGTTACTTGTGCATTTCTTTGAGTAAGATAGGAATGGTGTAGATAGAATATAGCAATAATTAGATAACACTGTTTTATTATCTACATTCTAGGTAGATGACATTATTTTAAATAATTAAGTATAGATTCTATAAGGTTCTGCACTGAAACTTTCACTTTCACCAGTAACTTGTCTTCAGATGTCATAAAAGTCTTTGTAGATGCCTTCAGGCAATTTAGTTTAGCTTATTCAGATATAAAAAAACATTGATGGCATGTCTTCAGCTCAAAGACATTTTACTTCACTTCTGAGAGGTTTCAAATATAAATACTGGAAAAAGGAATCACATATAAAAGAAATATAATGCATCCACTCAGTAGCAGAAATAATTTAATATAAAACCACTGTTATAAATTAGTGAAAAAAATTAATTTAAACATATTTAAACAGAATATACCTGGATACAAGTGTGTGGCTATATGTTCTGCTCAACTCCTCCAGCCACCAGTTAATGGAGGAAAGTGACTGAGAGAAAAGTGCAATAGGGTATATCACGAAATGTCATGCTAAAATATACTCCAACGTATTCTATGGCTTTTTTTTTTTTTGTAATATGGGATCTTATGATATAGTAGTCACCCAGAAATTAGGTTTTCTAACTAACTCCATGGACTGGGATGTATACATGAGGAATCACATATCTCTAACCTGGGCCCCCAGGCAGTGCTCAGCCCATGGCGGACACCTGGCAGCTCACTGGAACCTTGGGAGAAAGGGGCTAGCAGAGCGTTAGCTCCCTAAGAGCTCCTCTGACAAAGTTCCTGATTGGGGGAGACATCCGGCCCTGCTGGCTGTCCCAGATGTACTAAAGCCAGAATGAGGCACAGGAAGGTGTCTGAACAACTAGGTGAATCCCTGACTGGCTGTCCCTATTGACCCTGCCTACTGACCCGACTCCTGTTTTTTCCCTCCCAACCTGTTCCTACCTCCTTATCCCAGATCCCCATCTGCTCCTGGTTCCTTCTTTCCTGCTTTGCTCCAGGTCCCTGCTCCTACACCCTACTGGCTCCGACCCATGGCTTGACCACTGGCTCATTCCCTGACTCTGACTCCAATCTGGCTTTAACCCTTGACTTGACTCCTGACTCTGCCTCCAGCTCTGACACCTGGCTTTGGTTCCTGGCATTTGACTCTAACCATGACTGCCCATGTCCTACTCCTTACAGTATGTTATAAACATTTAACACCCCTCTTACCCCGAAGCTGCTGCAACATGCTGCCTGTTATCTGTGAAAGAACAGATCTGCAGAGAAGTGTGGTGCCACCTTTTTATTACTTGGTCCAAATCCTACGGGTTTTTTTTTTTAAATATCCCTCTTTAAATGCACTTTTTGCATGAAGGACATTTGAACTTATTTTAAGTTTCTAAATGTCTAAAATTCTGCATCTCTCTTTGAATTCTGACGGGTGCTGTTCACATTCCAGCAACTGAATTGCATCTTAGCTGAATGGTAGTAACTAAGCTTAAGTGCAGTGAGATTTACAGCTAAAAATTTCCATATTCATCCAGTAGACAGGGAAGGCTAGATTCATACTTGTGCTGGCACTAGGAATAGAGAGGAAGCGGTTTGAACCTCCCTTATTCAGGGGCAGCTGAGGACTGGTTTAGCTCCCGGTAACACCACAGAATTGCTGGAGTGCAGGACTGCCTTGATCATGCTTCTTCCTGTCCCCAGTCTTCCCTCTCCTTACCCTGAAATGCTGCATGTGCCAGGACCCCTGCAAACTCTATGCAGAGCTGGTGGAGCTAGCTCTGTCCCTAGAATAGAGGTCCCTGCAGCTGGAGTATTTACAGAGGTGGAGGAGATTATACTTGTCCAACAGCCTCTTTGTACCAGCTGGACTGATGTAGGGAAAATGATGCCTTGGTCTTAGAGTGATTCACAAAATAATTAAAGAACATAGTGTAATATTGATTACAAAACACCTATGGTATCTATATTACAGCACTAGTTATCAACAATGCAGCTGCATTGCTTCTACATCTCTACTGGAGAGAGGGCTCAGGAAATTTTGCCACTTTGTCATAAAAACTTTTTCAGAGCATGTTTTTATGCTATGGTGGTGAAAATGCTTGAGCCCTGTCTATGCTAACCTCACACTGTTCCTACCACTGGTTTAGCTTTGCCCTGGGTGGTAGTTGCTATAATATGGGGTACACATTTTTCCCAATGTAGACAAGGCACTATAAGCATAATGTTAACAATGACAGTGTTTTAAAATGAAAACAACCTAATCAAATAAATAATCGTTTATTGTTCCAATAACAATCCTAAGAAGAACCATGTTTTTTTAAGACCAATTATAAGGAAAAGGCACCTAGGTCAACAGATTCAAGTGACAAGTGCTCAAACCTGTAATGTGTGGCAGAAAAGTGTTGCTCAGCCAGCAAGGCCCAGGGGAGTCTCAAACAGCTATCTGGGCAAATGTGGCAGCTCAATTCTCAGTCTCCAGAGAAAGCCTGTTAAAGTCATTTTCAGCTTCCCCTTTTGAATGGAAATAAGGTGTGGATTTGACTACAGGATCCTTATTATTGCTGGGTATATTAATATGAAGCAGGTGTCTTGGTCAGGCTGTTTCTAGCAGATATCTGCAAAGGCCACATCCTTGTATCCCAGCATGAAAAAATCTTAAAAGAATAAAAGTTTAAGCATAGCTGCATGTTATTGGGTTGCTTGCTGAATTCACAGTCTGCCTTAACCATTTCCCCCCGGTATCAATGTCTTCTGCCCTCTCCAGAATCTCTGTGGCTCCGCTGTTACTTTACCTTTCATGGTTGTCCAGGCTTTTCCTTGAGAAAAGTTCTCTCCATTTTTATATTACTCTACCATCTGCTGCAGCTTCTCACCAGGAGTCCCCATTCTGTTTTTTGCACTATACCCGATGTAATATTGATGGTACCTCTTGCTTTGTTTTGCTATGCATTGTAACCACACCAAATGTGAGGAGTACTTGTGTTGGCAATGCAGTAGCTTTTTCCACCTTGTTAGATGTGTGCCTTTTGTGGATGGACAGATAATCGAGTCTTTTGTCCTCTTTTCTAGCACTAAAATTCACTCAATGTTTAAAATAATATTTCACATTTATATGATGTCTATTAAAATATACCAAACAGTAAAAACTAAATATGTATAATCATTCTCTTTTTCCTCTGTTAAAAATAACTATTAAAATTTTCCCCAATCTTTAGCAAATAAGAAGATCTTCAAAGTCTTTTTAAAATTAGTTAATGCTGCAGCAACTCCCAGACCAGAAGTTAGGAGCACCATTCTGCTCCTGGCTGGCCCTGATCAAAATTCCTGTTTTCTCTCATCTAAAAGGCTCAGAGGTTTGGTTCACAGAGTGGTATCAGTTTGGTAAAATATATGAGATGTAACTACTTGGGCATTTAAATTATTAGCATTTATTGTTATAGTGAGCATAAATTTGTATTTGCTAGGTGTGGTATTAAATAACCAGATGTAGTGGGGTTTTTTCCTTCACTATTTTTCCTAACTTGTTTGCATTTTCTTTTGTAGGACATTCTTATGCAAGAGGCTAAACATAATTAAATTTGCAGGATGAAAAGATGGCACAGGCATTGCTGGTACCACCAGGACCTGACAGCTTCTGCTATTTTACTAGAGAATCTCTCGCAGCTATTGAAAAGCGTGCTGCAGAAGAAAAAGCTAAAAAACCCAAACAAGATCATACAGACAATGATGATGAAGATGGCCCAAAGCCAAATAGTGACTTGGAAGCAGGAAAGACACTGCCATTTATTTATGGTGACATACCTCCAGGAATGGTGTCCGAGCCCTTGGAGGACCTGGACCCATATTATATCAATAAAAAAGTGAGTGTTTATTAAGACTGCTGTTTGGATGCCCCTGTTGACAGTTGGGTAAAATTCTCTAGAGCAATTGAATTTTTTTCCCTATTCTCTCTCTCCCTCTGTGAAAGTAAATGCATTATGTTATTTTCATTATAATATATCTGATCCTTTAATCTAATTGTACCTTTCAGTATTTAATACTTGGAAAAATTACTGGAGAGTAATCTTCTACACAGAGTAGCATTATTCTATCAACTATTAATGATAGAGGTTAAAGTTTAATCACTGTATTTTCAGAGCAATCAAACCACAACACTATACTGAAAGCCTATTGGCCTGACTCCAATCTGATTTATGCCACTTCTATACTGCTGTAACCCCACAGGCTATAACTGAGTTATGCCTGATTGACACCAGGTAAGTGGCACAAAATTGGCCTGAAGATTGTTGAAAACAGATTCTGGGATGGAGAAGGTTGTAGGTTATAGGGTTGTGCCAGCCAATCTTCAACTGGCAGTTTGTGGTAGACATCATAGTAAAGTTGAGATATGCAGGAGAGTTTTATGGCTTTGAAGGCTAGTTCAGGAAGGGAGTTCTATGCATAAGAGGCAGTGTGCAAAGGGTTCAAATATGCTTGTGGGAGAAGTGGACAAATAAGCGGATAAGGCTGTGGATATAAAGTAGCAGTTCCGTACCACATAATGTATTTATATTTGAAAGAGAGTTTGTAACCCACAAGAAGCACACTCCAGCCCCAACCAATTGCATAATCATATTGTCCTCACCCTGACAGTACCCTTCTCTGGCTCCTTCCTGTGTTGTCATCTCCTCCTATTATTTTTTCCATCTTCACCTAAGATCTGATTCTGCAACCCCTTACTCATGCAAGCCATCCCTTTAACTTACTATGCACTTTACCTTATGTAGCACCATATATCCTAGGATCTTGTAAATGAATATCCTGACCATCTCCGAAGGATCCTGATAGCTCCACTTTGACTCTGCTTTTGATAACAAACACCACTCAGTAAAAGAGGGGACTGATTCAGCTGGCTAAAAGTCTGGGAAAACTTCTAAATTTTGATTGTAAATAGCCAACAACCATTAAAGAACAGAATCAAAATACTGAATGGAGGAAACCTCTTATAGGCATCACAGTGAAGTTGAGTCTTGAGGAAAAATTTGAAGAAGAGTTTTGTGGCTTTGAAGACTAGTTTAGTAAGGGTGTTCCATGCATAAGGGACCATGTGCAACAGGTACAAAGATGTATGTGGGAGAAATGGACAAGTAAGCAATCACCTTGGTGTGACTATGTTTTTTCACCTTTCCTTTGTCTTATTATATTCTCAAGCCAAGAAACATCAACTTTTTTCAGTGTCCTTTTTTTCTCTTAAATTTATTTTCAGGGTTTTCATTTTTATTTGTTCTTTTAAGCTCTCTCTTTCTAAAAGACATGTTTTGATCCAGCCAGTCTGTTTTTATCTTCAGCATTTTCTGTTTTCTTTCTCTGCTCTCCTTTCTTTTCTCTTTCCCATTCCCTCCTCATTCTGTTTCTCTTCACTATTGCCTCTGTCCTCTTCATTTCTCCCTCTGATCCCAAGTTGTCTCTTTCTTTTCTGCTGTCCCTCCCGCTTAGACTTTTTTTTTTTTTTTTTTGCACTCCCTTCCCGTAAACCCTCTACCCTGCTCTTCCACTTCCGCCACAGCTCTGTCCTTCCATGGTATGACTGAACCTCTCCTTCACAAACAAGCCTTGCTTCTGCCCTAACCAACTTCTCTCCACAGGCTGGTACTCTGTTCTCTTACGATCCCACACACTGGCTTTTCTACGCCTGACTCCTCCCTGCCCCACTACTGCTCCATCCAACATTTCCTTTCTGACCGCATACCTGCAAATAAGGAGAAGGGTACAATGCAGCATCTGCTGCTTTCAGGGTAGATAAAAACTGATAATTAAAACTCAGATTTAAATTAAAAAAATCTGATTTTTTAAATAAAATACATTTTTCTTTCTAAAATAAATCTATTTAAAACTAAATTTGAATGTATGACTATATTAAGGCTAACATCTACTATAATCTATTACAATCATTTGAATTAAATGAAGTAGTGTTCAAGCAGCCTATGTAACCTGCTGAAGTGAAAAAAATGAATCATCCAAAAATTTTAGCCCAACTCGAGTGGTGGCCACTTTGTATACAGGAAATTTGCTGAGTGTGAAGCCAAGTACTGTGAAATTATTCGAAACTTAAAAAACCCACAAACAAACAATACTGTAAGACCTGAAAGATAAACTTGCAAGAGTTGGCAGCAATGGATACAGGAAGGTGACTAACTAATCGCTACCCTGCACTTGAGCAGGGAGGAGTTTGGCTGGCTGGCTGGCTGGGAGAAGGTAATGTTTTCTGGCTTTGGGGAGGAGGGAAGAGGTAAAGCTGCTGGAAGAGCAGTCAGCGTGGTGGATGACTCACCACCTAGGAATGAGGGGTTTTAAAAGGTCAGCTGGGCCTGGCCCCTCCCTTCTTTACTCTGAACAGGCTGGGCAGCACCCACCTGCCCTCTCTAATTAGGTCACAAATATGCTGGGTGTTTAGCTATATCTGCTGTGGGCATTACGCTAGCTGCTCCACTAAGGGGGGCTGGGAAGGAATTTTTCCCTTACCACCATATTGGCCAGGTAAGGGGGGGGGGAGTTCGCCTTCCTCACAGCAGGTTCAGGTGGGCTCTGTTCATGCATAGCATGACTGGCGGTAGGCCATATGTCACAACTCTTTATTTAACTGTATAGCGGATGTTCAGTGCAGGTACTCAATAAATTAAGGCACAAAAGAACAAAAAAATGGCTTGGAAAAGGAATTAAGGAGAGGTGCTTGGTAATTGAGCAAGCCGGGGGCAGTTGGGGACTCCTATGGTTGGTACAGCAGGGAGCCAACCCCCCCATCATTATAGTCCACCTTAACCCCTCCTATGAGGAGGCATGGTCGGTAAGGTCCCGGCAAGGGAATTGCTGGAGGGACCTGGATGAAAACGGGATGGGGGGCGGGCTGTGGAAGCCCTTCTGCCTCAAAAGTGGCTGGAATTGGTAAGGTCTCAGCAGTGAATCTGCTGGAGGGACATAAATTTTGCAGCTGCACTGCACACATTTTATCCACTGGGTTAGTCCCAGACATCTGTCTAATAATAAAGTTGCGGACTGATTAAATCCATATCTAATGTCTCCTGTCATTCTTTTTGCACAGCCATACAATAGGCTGGGGAGCAGTGGGCAGCTTCCCACTAAAAAAATCAGATGGCAGATAAAGAAAACACTACAAATGATCTAAATATCTAAAAAATACTTATGAATTTTAAGCCAATATGTTTTTATGGCAATTTGATTTTTAAATGCTTGAAGTTGGCAAAACTGTAGATAGCTCACAGAGGTAAGGTAAGTCACCTTTTTTCTATATTGTACCATATTATAAGTTGAATAGCAAAAAAGAAGAATTTACAAAAATATGAGTATAGGAGAAAAATTGTTGGAAGAGAACCTCTAGAGAAGGCTTTGGACTATATGTGACTCTTCCAGCAGGGGCATCATACTAAATTGGTCTTTGGTGATTGTGGGAGGTCTGAACTTCACAGACCTGTAACAGGAGGAGGAAATGAAAAGGTAAACAGCCCCTTATATTGTTCATTGGAATAATCACATGATACTAACATTGCTGGTCTACTGTAGTTAGAGTTGCTTTCCTTAGCAGCATTGGTATTTTTTTTTAAATTACAGCTCCAAGTTCAATATTAAAAATTAACTTGAGTGGAAAGTAAAGTAGATTCCAATATGTGATTACAAAACCCATCACTTACTAATGAAGATGAAATAAATTGCACTTGTGTAGTTAATTAATGTGGAAAGAGAGTACATAGCTAAAAGCTAGTAGTGGACATCCTCAACAAACTTAAAGCTAATTTTTGATCATCAGTGAACTCAAAACATCATGTGGGGACAAAGATGTAGGATACAAAGGTTAAAAAAGACAAACTAGTCAGGGACTAGCTAACCCATTAGCAGTAATGAGTAAACTTCAGACTCTGTTTACTACAAATGGCATCTGTTCTTAAATGTCTAGCAGCTTGATTCTTTGAACAAAAGAAGAATGGACATCATAAGTGACTAATTAGAATTACTCATCCCTTTTCCTGTTGCTATCACTTATCTAATTAGCAGAAAGTACTTTTAATCATAGAGGTTGTTGCAATCAGGAGAAAATTGTGTATGAATTGGAATCTGGCAACCGACTCTGCTGCAGCACTGACCTTAAGATGAGCAGTATTTTCGCACCACCACTGACAGAAAGTCAGTCCTGGGAGTGGGAGGCAGTCTGTGTTAGCATGACTCCCTCCTAACAAGAGACACATCATGTGGGTGGTCTTTCACAGCCTGATTTCCCCACTATATGTACCAGACCATTGACCTTGGGGAAAGGGCAGCTTCCTTGGTTTCTCCCCCACCAAAGTGGAGTCCAGTTTACCTCCCACCAGAGAGGAGACCTTGTGGGAGTGAGGAAGTTAGGGAGATGGCAGCATCTCTAATCACATGCTAGTTTTTACAGAGTGCAAAGCAACTTAGAAAGCAGTGATATTAGATAGCTCTGCTGAGAGCATAACAAAGACTCTATTGTGATATTACAGAGCAGAGTAAAGGGATTTGACAAAGACTGAAAGGAACTGTAGTATAATGCCCTGAAGAAGTTTCAGGAAGGACCAAAGATCAAAGTGAATCCCAAACACATACACATTTAGAATAGAAATGACAAAAATCTAGAAGAGAACCACCTACAGGAAAGGCACCATTTGGAAAACACTGACTGTGTGTCCTTTAAGCCAACATGTAAATGACAATACATACACAAAACTGAATGTTCACAGACAGAGTCAGTAAGGTAGCACTGCTATAGCTGAGAACAGAGTTTGTCCTTTTGGATCTCTTTCATGGTCTCAGGCTGCTGGGACTGATATCAGCTGGCATTTTTGTTATTCCCTTCATTTGCCTAGGGACATACCAATTCAGGAAATTCATATAATTGATACTAATGTTATTTAAAATCTGAACTCAAAATACAGTGATTTTCTAATTATATTTAAATTATTTAGGGTCAGATTCTCATACCTTTAGTCACAATGAATACAGTACTTTACAAGTAGCCCCATTTGTGGAGGAAGATACTGCTAAGCTACAGTTAGTATATTAGAATTTGCCCTTAGCATTTAGATCAGGGGTCGGCAACCTTTCAGAAGTGGTGTGCCGAGTTTTCATTTATTCACTCTAATTTAAGGATTTGCATGCCAGTAATACATGTTAACATTTTTAGAAGGTCTCTTTCTATAAGTCTATAATATATAATTAAACTATTGTTGTATGTAAAGTAAATAAGGTTTTTAAAATGTTTAAGAAGCTTCATTTAAAATTAAATTAAAATGCAGAGTCCCCCGGACCGGTGGCCAGGACCCAGGCGGTGTGAGTACCACTGAAAATCAGCTTGCGTGCCGCCTTCGGCACGCGTGCCACCTTCGGCACGCATGCCACAGGTTGCCTACCCCTGATTTAGATGTTGTTCATGTTTGAGTGCAATATAATGTATTTGATTTTATTTGTAACCTTGATTTTACTTAAATACTTGATTTTATTGTTATAAATTGTCTTTATATGTCTGAAAATGTGTAATATAAATGAAATAAAAATACATGTTTATTTTAGTGATGAAAGGCCATATTCTGCTGCCATTAACATTGATGATAAAAATTCCCATTGATACTATATGCGTTGAATCCTGATCCCATTAAAATTTCTATAACACAAATTTTAGAACATTAGAAAATTAACAATGGATAACTTAAATCAGCTGTTTCCTTAGAAATCTGACATTTACTTGCCACAGGTGATGAACAGAATAGGACTTTCATTTCTAAAGGCTAGTCCTACAAGGTGGACAGTTCCTTTGTCTTCCATTGAAATCCAAGGGGGGGAACAAAGTGCCAGAGTTGAAAATGCTATGTACACTGTACTTTCATTGTATATTCTTTTTTTTCCAGACTTTCATAGTACTGAATAAAGGAAAGACAATTTTCCGATTCAGTGCCACATCTGCCTTGTACATTTTAACTCCTGTCAACCCCGTTAGAAAAATTGCTATTAAGATTTTGGTACATTCATATCCTTTTCAAGTGGTTAATTTTAAATGTGACTGTTTTAAAAAGTATCATTACTGAAATAACATTTTTCATTTAAATATACAAATAAATGCCCTTGTGTCTGTACATACATTCACTGAACATACTCCAATCACTCTTAAAAAGCATCAGTGTCACAACTGCAGCTCATCCCAAACCACAGAATTCATCACTGAATCACCCACTACTGTCAGATTTTAAATATTTGGTTTTAGATACAAATTTAGGCCTTTCTCCTTCAATGAACTCTATGTGGGAAGACTCCTGCATCCATGCAGAGCCCCAGTGACTTCATTAATAAGAAATAACTGAGTCTGATCCTGTTACTCATGCAAATACTCCCATTAAATCTGATGACACTGATTCACTTTAGAGGAATACTTACATAAGTAAAGAGCTATTTGTATGGGCACATTGATATTGTTTTTTTCATTAGGTGAGAAGGTGCTGCATAAGTGATCAGAATCAGAGAAAAGGAAGATATTTTCAATTATTAGACCACTTCATCAGATGCATGGAGTGGAAAATAGAGGTGACCTCACACTTGGTAAGGCAACTCACATCTTTTCATGTATTTATACCTGCTCCTGTATTTTTCCACTCCATGCATCTGATGAAGTGGGTTCTAGCCCACAAAAGCTTATGCCCAAATAAATTTGTTAGTCTTTGAGGTGCCAAAAGGACTCCTCGTTGTTTTTGCTGATACAGACTAACACGGCTACCACTCTGAAACCTGTCAATTATTAGAGTAACAACTTAGGCTCTACACATTCTCCTGCATCATGATCTGCTAGCTTTGACCCCTGGGCCTGTGCAGAGTCCCATTGGCTCCACACACACATAAGGCTCAACATTAATGTAACTTAATGCAGAACTGCAGCTTTAAACAATAAACTAAAGGCCAGGTTCATGTTTGCAGCTACAGTATGTTTATAGTACCTGACATCAGTCATTGGTCATTTACACTGTAAGAAAATAGTCAGCATCAGAAAATAGAATGGTAAAATACAAATAAAGCATGCACACTTACAACCCAATTTTACAAATGTCTCAGATCACTCAGAGCCTTGTAATATTAGGGGAGTGTAAAATAACCATAGTCCATAGAGTATTATAAATTCTTTTTTATGACTGCAAATTCACTTTAATCCAGTTAAGAAAATGCAAGCCACTGAAATATTATATTAAGCAGTATATTTATGCAATTAAAATTCATGCTCCAATCCTGCAATGAGCTTCCATGCAGCCCTATTGGTATCTCTGACTTCAACTGAACAACAGTGCAAATGTTGAAGAAAACCACAACTAATATACATGCAAGTAGCTAGTTTCATGTGAGTCCTAACTCATGTGAGTAGACCTCATCAGTAATCCTTATTTTGTTGTTGTTGTTGTTATTTTATTGTTTTAAAAATTTTATTAAGATGATGTTAAAAAAAATAGTGAACAGAGTTTGAGCATAGAAGTTTCTGGTTACCAAGGAATAACATACAGATTATCGAGGGTGCAAAGTTTGGTTTAAGATCAGGTGGCATAAGGAATACATAATCTGCAATATCCCCGATTGGGGGTAAAAGGTTGATGGGTCAAAGTACAGGCATTGAGATATGAGGGTATGAAGTTCATATATTACATTAGCATCTGAAGTCTAAATCAGGATTAGTCCATATTGTTTTAGGTGCTATACAAACATATGGGAAGATAAAGATAACATCCTGTCCCAGTCTGTATTGTGTTCAGATCAAGAGAAAAACTATACTTATTTCATATTTTTTCATACCTAAGGATGTTGTGGATTTCATTTAAATCCTCAGCCTAATAGAGTTGAAAGATAAATACATTGTTTCACAATACAGAACCACTGTGCTGGATGGTGTGTTAATTAAGATAGATGAAATTACATGCAAACTTTTAAAGTTTTATTTAGTATAAGTTATATTACGTGTATATATATTTATACACTATCTATGTTACTAATCCAGGTATTAAAATACTGTTGTGTCTTTTGGATGATATAATACACGAATGGCTTACATTCCTTGACTTCTGTCTACATTGTTCAGCATGCTTATTATGTGCACTATTTTGACCAACTGTGTATTTATGACCATGAGTAACCCTCCGGAGTGGACAAAGAATGTAGAGTAAGTTAAACATACTTATTGGAACAACAATTTTAGTTTGATGTAGATCCATTCAAGAAGCACTAATAGAAGGTTTACTTGAAAACTTGCTTTTCTACACTCATAAGAGATTAGATTCCATGAGATCATCAATATATTTCTGGCCTTTTCTCTTAAATTATTTAAGTGATTTAAAAATAGTACCTTGTTCTTCAACCTTCTGTCTGATGAACAGCTGAAGCTTTCCTGTGAGATATTACAGACTAAATCTTGTCCTTAGTGGCACTGATTTACAAGAAGGAAAAGAAGCCTAGATAGCCGCAAACATGCATACAAACATTCATGTGCTTAATTTGAGAGGCCAGTCATGTCTCCAGAGTGCATCTTAGTGCATGTGGACATTCACCCTGGCTTGAGAGTATATGGCTGTCAGGCAAAAAATGTATGGGTTGACTCTCACCCTCATGAAGTCACAAACTGCCATCAAATAGGCAAACTCCCTCTCTCCCCCAAAACAACAACAAGCGGAAAACCAGAAACCAGACACAAAACAATAAGCAATGAGCTCCTGATTTCAAAGAGCAGCGAAGCAATACATTGTTCTGACCTGACATTTGGAATGCTGCCCTGTGTTAGCAGGACTCCTAGTGAAGTGAAGACACCAGGAAGCATGTCTGCTTCTCTTTGCTGCACAGGCTCATGGTTGTGTAGACAGAATTTAGTCCAATTGTGCTAACAAAAATACAGCTATGAATTATTCTTTTAAAATATATTATTAGACTCTAAATAATGTTTTAACCACTTTCAGTTCCTTCCTCACTCCCCATTTATCTCTATATTGACTCATGTTGGCTGGCCTCACCACGCTGTGGAATCCCCATTTGGGGACTTCCAGGGACAGATGTAGTAGGGGATCTCTAGAAGGACATATCCATCAGGGGCCATGGTCTTTGTGGCTGATTGAAGCCTGACAACAGAGCAGAAGGGCCTCCACACAATGCATGATCTTGTGGATCCTTCAAGAGCTCGGCATATCTCAGGAGATCCATGAACTAAATCACATCCCTTTTATGGTAACATGGTCTCAGACTGTTCTTGAACAATACAAGATCTAGGCATTCTTTATTATGATAAAATTCTACTTATTTATGAAATGTATATATACTATAGTGATTAATATAGTAAGTTACAAGACCAGTTTTTCAGAAGAGGGCTCTGATTTTGACACTGCAAACAATTCTGTGCACTTTTTATAGTACATAGACATTTACCTACATGATTTGTGAATGCAAACAGGTAACCAGCCATGTAAGTGCTAGAAAATGTACCTATAAATATTTGTGCCTGTAATTATTTGCAGGTGTAAATATGTGGGCACAAACTGAAGGCTGAATCAAGCCTGTAGAAAATCAGCACAATATATACACTTTGAAGTCTAATTTCATTTACTTTACAATTATTGCCTTCATATAATTTTGTAGACACATGAAATTTATAGGTTTCTCCATTCAATTCAAAAGAATTTTCTTGTTTTTTTCATTATAGAAAATATAAAGCTATTGTAAAAAATGATACTGTATATAGCAACAGACATATCAAGGCCATGTGTCTGTAATTCTTGCTTCGATACTTTTCCTCAGGTACACATTCACTGGAATTTATACCTTTGAATCGCTTATAAAAATTCTTGCAAGGGGCTTCTGTTTAGAAGGTTTTACTTTCCTTCGTGACCCATGGAATTGGCTTGACTTCAGTGTCATTTTGATGGCGTAAGTGGTTTAACCATTTTTTAAGCTTATGAGGGCATGAAATTAGTGGCAGCAAATAGCATATTATCAGGCATGCTCTGATTTAAATGTATAGAATTCCTCCAGCTACTAATGTTTAGCTATTGTATGTATCACTCATTTTAGCATTCATAGTTCGACGTAAAATAATGCAGGAGCCAGCATGGCATGTCAGTCACTAAGGGACACTAATTTCATGTCCTGCATTCTTTCTGCTCACCAGAATGAAAGCCATCCCTTTGACTTCATGCCACCGTACTACTATTACTAAACTGATTTAGCTTTATTAGCTTTTCAAATATAAAATTAGTGAGTTTCACTTCAATGAAATTTAAATGTACTTGATGACAATACGTGTGTAATAAAGCGAGATGAACTACAGAGAAAGGTAAATTGCTGACTTAATTTATTTGCTAAAATCACCAAAGAGGTCTTGACGAAAGACCCAAGTAAGTAGCAAAAACGCTGCCTAAATTCTGAATAACTGTGATTTAATCCTACAGGTATGTAACAGAATTTGTAAACCTAGGCAATGTTTCAGCTCTTCGAACTTTCAGAGTATTGAGAGCTTTGAAAACTATTTCTGTAATCCCAGGTAAGAAGTAATTGGTGTAAGGTGTTAGGCCCCTTGTATCTCCAACTGTTATCTGTGTGCTGTCATTGTGTTTGTGTGTGAACTCCCCTATTACAGATATGTGACAGAGTTTGTGGACCTGGGCAATGTCTCAGCGTTGAGAACGTTCAGAGTTCTCCGAGCATTGAAAACAATATCAGTTATTCCAGGTGAGAGCTAGGTTAAACACTGAGGCTGACTTTAGTTCCATTGAAGTTGAATTCACTTCTTTTTAATATAAGCCTCTTTACTCACCACTCATATTATATAAAAAGTCAGGAATCATCAGACAGCAATATGATTCTTTGCCTTTTTAACATTAGCTTTTTTCTTTGAAAAATCAGCCTTTGAGTTTAACAAATTCTTGCATGAAACATCTACAAAATATATAGCCTGTGGATTGTTAGGACACTTTTTTTTCTTTTGCATTTTATTATGACAAGTTTTCTCTTTCACATTGTCAAAGGTTTAGTGCTGTGGCTTTCTTATTGATTTGAATGTTACCATTTATTGCAATCACTGAAAAAAGAAATCAGTTTTAAAAACTGATCGCCAAACAGAGAAAAAGGGAGTTTGATTTGTCAAAAAATTAGCACGGGCACTGCATGTGAGAATTACAGTAATTACCTTTGGAAATTTGAATTCTCTCAACTCTAGTTTTACATATTGCTGTGGATTCCTATTTAATAATGGTTTGGAATGGAGGCAATGTAGAACATTAAAAATAAATAAATAAAATAAAATTAAAAAATAGGAAGATTTTTCTTTACATGTTGTTCATGTATTCGGGTAACCCATGACTGATAAACTTCCCTGTTTGCGAATAAAATAATGCATTAAGTGTATTTGGAACATACGTACATTGTATATACATAAACAAGAATTTTTTGCTGTTCATTCATCTTCACAAGCTATGAGGCTGTTCATGAAGCTTTACTTTTTTATAAATAAGAAAATTATTATTTTGGGCTTCTGCATGAAATTTTAAATGTACAGGCAGCACATGTGATACTTTTTAATACATCTTTGAATTCCTTTGCGTTTGCAGGCTTGAAGACTATTGTAGGAGCCCTAATTCAGTCTGTGAAGAAGCTCTCAGATGTAATGATCCTGACTGTGTTTTGTCTGAGTGTATTTGCACTAATAGGACTGCAGCTGTTCATGGGCAACTTGAGGCATAAATGCTTGCAGTGGCCTCCAGACAATTCCACTTTTGAAGTAAACATTACTTCCTACTTGAATAGCACAATGGACGTAAATGGTACCTTTGTTAATACAACTGTGAGCACGTTTAACTGGAAGGAGTACATTGAGGATGAAAGTAAGAACTACTATTAAACTGTGACTAAAAGATCAACAAAACAGACGCAAATACAGAAAGGGATATATTTTCTTGTATACTGATATGGTATGACAAACAGTGGTCAAAAGTAATTCAGATATGATAAATAGAAAAGTTCCTACATAAATTGGGGAGCACTCAGCATCTGAACAGTTTTGACTTGATTATACATTATATTTATTTGTACTTTGACTTAATATTTTTTTCATTTATTCTTTATAAAAATTATTCTTTATACTTTTAAAAATTATTTCTCAACAGCTCATTTTTACGTTTTGGAGGGACAACGAGATGCCCTACTTTGTGGTAATAGCTCTGATGCAGGGTAAGACACTTTCAAAAATATTCTGTTGTGTTTTGTTGAAACAGGATGCAGTAACTGGAGATGAAACCCAAAATAAAATCAGGTGTCTGTCTAACTTAACTAGAACATTTACGATTCCGTATTTTGTAACATTGGAAAAGTTTTTGTAGTAATTTTACATTGGACTTAAGTTACCACAAGAACTGACTCAACTGCTCTGGTCAAGGTAGTCTAATTTCTGGTCATATGAAATACTCACTATCAACGTTTGTTCCTGCCTGCTTGAAAAGTGATGTTATATTCATGATAAAAATATCCACTTTGGTATAGTCCCTTTAGAGACAAGTAACATTGAATGAAAGGTGTGAGCTGAGAAGAATAAAGTCAAGAAAGAGAAAATACAAAATATGATTAAGATAAAATACAAAATTATTAATATAATTAAGGCACAATGGTGACTGCATAGTTCAAGGATGTACCTTACTTCCATTTCAACCCTGATTCTGTCTGCTGCTTAACTTTCCCCAAAATTCTTTTTGCTGCAATGGTTTTGTGTGTGAACTTCTACCAAAAAACAAGTTCTGTACAAAGTTTGTGCTTCATCATCTAGGGGTTTGCTGCATCGTGATCCTGCTTGACTGCACAAGGAGATAAGGGGGAGAACTTATCTCCTATGCAGTCACCTAGGACCTTTTTGGATTATGGAGCAAGGCACTGAGGGGACAGCAGAGGTTGTTTGCCTGTTATTCACCATTCACAAAGAAGCTCCTGCATGCACTAGCCAGCAGATTGGGCTGAACACACGGGTGTAATAGTTACATCATAAAAAAGGTGCAGTAAATTATTCCACCCTCTGTGTCTCACAGTTTCTTCCTGGTGCATATGCCTCGCGGAGAACAGCTATATGGCACTCCACTCTCCAACTGAATCTTAAGAGTCAAACTAGGTTGGTCCAGATTGGTCTAGAAGTTGTAATTTATTTTTCTGAGCATGAGCTAGAACAGCTTAATACTTTTTTGGATGTCTGGCTGGTTAATTCAACACTTGTTTTATACAAGTATTTGAACCTTTGAAAACTCCACAAGGTTTCAGCAATTTACAGGCTTCTAAATAGGTCTTGCAGAGTGGCCAACTTTACCAATCAAATGGGCAGAGTTGAAGGAATTTACTTGCCAGTTAAGCTCCAGAAACTGAATGTGTAGAGTGAAACAATTTATAGAAAACATTTGTTTCTTAATCTTAACTGTGGACTTCCTGACTTAAAGCCACATTTGTCTAATGTTCTAAATTACTGGATATTTACAACTAGAGCTGAGTGAAAATTTTCAAACAAGTAATTTATTCACTAGAAATTGCCATTTTGGTTAAGCTGAAACTATTTGTGAATTTGCCAAATATTTTTGGCCACTAATAACAACAGTAACAAAACAAATAAATAATAGAGGCCTATGCCTGGAATCTGAGGTTATGACCTCCATTATAACTTTTACCCAGTGGTTAGTGCACTTGCCTGGGATGCAAAAAGGAACTTGAATTTGCATCCCCCATATTGCATCCTTATTCTCTTTTCCTGACACACTATCATTCATAGTGGCAATTCACAGTCATTCATAATTAGGCCTTGGAAAGACCATGAGAATGACGGTATAGCCTGATGGTTAGAGCATTCATGTATGACGTGGGAGATCCAAGTTCAAGCTGCTGCTCCAATGAATTCTTCATAGGGTTACCAACCCTCCAGGATTGTCCTTGAGTCTCCAGGAATTAAAGGTTTAATCTTTAATTAAAGGTAATGTTATGTGATGAAACCTCCAGGAATTCATCCAAACAAAGTTGACAACCCTAATTCTTTATACAAAGTGGAACAGCTCCAATAAGAGAGATTTAGAGTGCCCTGTCTTAGACTAACCTATAGAACAGTGGCTAAGGCAGTCTCCCTCTGATGTGGGAGACTGAAGTTCAAATTACTTTTCCATAACAGGCAGGTCGAGGAACTCAGCCAGGGTCTCTCACAACCCACATGAGTGCCACTGGCCTAAATGTCTGTGTCCAACCCCAAGTTTCATTCAACCAGAAACAGATTTTTTTCAATTTACAGTTTTTAGATTTGGTTTGACCCAAACCAGTTTTTTTTTCCAGATCTGCCAGTGAACCAAAAAATCAGTTATTCACCCAGCTTTATTTACAACCTCCATTTTAGCAAATATTTTTTGTCTGTGAATTACTAGTTTGGATTGCAGATTATTGTTGAAAAATGTGGCCAGTGAAATTCTGAATGGAATAGTTTGACGGGTTTTCATTACGGAAAACAAGCAAGTGCTATTTAGCAACAAAATACGAACTAAAGGGGCATTTTTCATTTATGTTTATCTTAGCTAGGTTTTGGGGAGCTTTCTGGAGTTGTCTGAAAACACAAAATTTTAATTGACAAGAGTTTCCTAAAGAACAACTGTCCAAAAATAATAGATGATATGGCAAATGAAAACAATGCATTTTGTTCTGAAACTTAACACAGAGTCAGAGTGGACTGAAAGTAACTATAACACCTCATATTCTGTCTTCACACAGTCAATGTCCAGAAGGATATATATGTGTGAAAGCTGGTAGAAACCCCAATTATGGCTACACGAGCTTTGACACATTCAGCTGGGCATTCTTGTCACTCTTTCGGCTGATGACTCAGGACTTCTGGGAAAATCTTTACCAGTTGGTAAGAACCTTGTGTGAATCAAGTGCTAAGTATTATTTGATATGGTAAAATTTTATGAATGGACATATTCAGTTGTGACTAGGGCTGTCGATTTATTGCAGTTAACTCATGTGATTAAAAAAAATTAATCGTGATTAATTTTTTAAATTGCGATTAATTGCACTGATAAACAATAGAATACTAATGGCAATGTATTCAATATTTTTGGATGCTTTTCTACATTTTCAAATATATTGATTTCTATTACAACCCAGAATATAAAGTGTACAGTGCTTGCTTTATATTATTATTTTGATTAAAAATATATGCACTGTAAAAATTATAAACAAAAGAAATAGTATTTTTCAATTCACCTCCTACAAGTACTGAAGTACAATCTCTTTATTGTGAAAGTATAACTTATAAATGCAGATTTTTTTTCTTACTGTGGTGGGGCGATTACCCCACACCCAGAGAGACTGGGCTGCGGCAGGCCTAAGCGCCTGCATAGACGCGCGGCCAATCAGGAGAGGGCTTACTGGGAGCCAATAAGAAGGCAGATTGGAGCCAGCCAATCAGAGCCCGGCTTAGCCATATAAAAGGCTGCCCAGAGCAGGAGCAGTCAGTCTGTCCCAGGCCTTCAGAGGGGAAGGTCTGTCTCCAGAGCTGGGAGGCCAGCACCTCGGACAGTGAGACTGTCACTCGAGGGCCTCTGGACCGGGACTCAGAGTAGTGGGCGGGCCTGAGTCCCCCCCCCCTTTTTCCCCCTTTTTTTGCTGTGCTACCCCGCGCACAGTCACAGACCGCAGGGAGTGGCCGGTCAGAACCACACCAGGTCCTGGACTGTGAGGATCGGACTTGAGGGTGTGGGACTGTTGTTTAACACACCTCCCCCGGAAGGGGGTGTGAGTGGACAAGGGGCACTGTCGGAGGACAGTGCTCCGAAAGAGGACTCCGTACCTGGAGGGCGACGCAAGTCCGCGGCCCCAACGCAGGTGGAACGACAGGCTAGACGCCACCCGAAGGGCGCCCTACTGGTTCGAGCCAATTCCCCAAGACGACCAGGAGGAGGCGCCACAGCGGTGAGCTACAACCCTGTCACACTTACATAACTTCACTCAAAAACAAAACAATGTAAAACTTTAGCGCCTACAAGTCCACTCAGTCCTACTTCTTGTTCAGCCAATCGCTAAGACAAACAAATTTGTTTGCATTTACGGGAGATACTGCTGCCTGCTTTTTATTTACAAGGTCACCTGAAAGTGAGAACAGGCATTCACATGGCACTTTTGTAGCCAGTGTTGCAAGGTATTTGCGTGCTAGATATGCTAAATATTTATATGCCCCTTCATGCTTTGGCCACCATTCCAGAGGACATGCTTCCATGTTGATGACGCTCGTTAAAAAATAATGCATTAATTAAATTTGTGACTGAACTCCTTGGGGGAGAATTGTATGTCTCCTGTTCTGTTTTACCTGCACTCTGCCATATATTTCATTTTATAGCAGTCTTGGATGATGATCCAGCACATGTTCATTTTAAGAACACTTTCACAGCAGATTTGACAAAACGCAAAGAGGGTACCAATGTGAGATTTCTAAAGATAACTAGAGCACTCGACCCAAGGTGTAAGAATCTGAAGTGCCATCCAAAATCTGAGAGGGATGAGGTGAGAAGCATGCTTTCAGAAGTCTTGAAAGAGCAACACTCCGATGTGGAAACTACAGACTCCGAAAAACCAAAAAAGAAACTCAACCTTCTGCTGGTGGCATCTGACTCAGATGATGAAAATGAACATGCGTCGGTATGCTCTGCTTTGGATAGTTATCGAGCAGAACCTGTCATCAGCATGGACACATGTCCCCTGGAATGGTGGTTGACGCATGAAGGGACATATGAATCTTTAGCACATCTGGCACGTAAATATCTTGTGATGCTGGCTACAACGGTGCCATGCGAACGCCTGTTCTCACTTTCAGCTGATATTGTAAACAAGAAGTGGGCATTATCTCCTGTAAATTGTAACCAAACTTTGTTTGTCTGGGTGATTGGTTGAATAGGACTGAATGGACTTGTAGGCTCTAAAGTTTTACATTGTTTTATTTTTTAATGCAGTTATTTTATTGTATAAAATTCTACATTTGTAAGTTCAACGTTTATGATAAAAAGATTGCACTACACTACTATGAGGTGAATGAAGAAATATTATTTCTTTGTTTTTTTACAGTGCAAATATTTGTAATAAAAATAAATATAAAGTGAGCACTGTGCACTTTGTATTCTGTGTTGTTATTGAAATTAAAAAAATATTAAATAAATGGTATTCCATTATTGTGTAGCAGCACGATTAATTGCGCAAATAATTGTGATTAATTTTTTTAATTGCTTGACAGCCCTAGTTGTGACAAAACTCTTTAAACTACTACTTATCAGAGCATGAATTGCATCACTAACATACTATCAGACTAGCAGTGACACTACACATTTATATGGAATTGTTTTCCCCCAGACTCTACGAGCTGCTGGCAAAACATACATGATATTTTTTGTTCTGGTGATTTTTTTGGGCTCTTTCTATCTGGTGAATTTGATCCTGGCTGTGGTCGCCATGGCCTATGAAGAACAGAATCAAGCAACACTGGAAGAAGCAGAGCAGAAAGAGGCAGAATTTCAGCAGATGCTTGAACAGCTAAAAAAACAACAAGAAGACGCTCAGGTATTTTTTGTGAAGAAAATGTACTTTGTCTGTTTCTGCACATCCTTATTCTTATGCCTAAAATGATAAATTACTCCCAGAAATTAGTACGTGTAATAATATTTAATATACTTAACAGTGAACTGAAAAACAAGAATCCTTGTTTATCACCTAAAGTGAATCAACAATTTATAATCTCACTGTGGTAAGTCGATGGCTGACACTCTCCCATCGACTCTGCTTACGCCTCTCACCCTGGTGGAGTACCGGAGTCGATGGGAGAGTGCTTGACAGTCGATTTATCGCGTCTAGACTAGACGCGATAAATTGACCATCGCTGGATCGATCACTGCCCATTGATCCAGCGGGTAATGTAGACAAGCCTTAAGTTCACCATAGGATTCTACAGGTAAAAGATTTGGGATTACAATGTTACAGAAATAATGGAGAATTACAATGCATGATATCGATGACATCCTGGGGTTACAGATCTCATAACAGTTGTGAAAAAGTTGGGTGGCATTAAAAGAAGTTGCTTCTGGTTTACAGTCTGTGAGAGAATGTTCAGAGCTGCTGTATTTAATAATCCCTCTCAAGCATTGACTGAAGGAAAGGTATTAGTATTAGGATATACTCATAAACCTCGTTCCAGCAAAGTATTTAAGCACATACCTACTTGTAACCACACTGAAGTCTATTAGGGCCTTAGAAAAGGATATAAATCATTTAAGTAACAAAGGCTTGATGGATGGAATTACTTCTTGGATAATCTCTTATAACAATCTTGTTTACTGGGAAAAGCAGACATTGTAAATAATTTTACAAGAAAATGTAATTTTTAATATACACCTGTTGTATGAGGGTTTATTATCCAAAGACAAATGGTCTGAGAAGGTGTTATCTGTGAGAACCCAACATCTAATTTCTGGGCTTGCATTTCCACTGCCTTGCAAATCAGAAGTACAAAATGGGTATAAAATGCAAGCAAATCAGAATCCTCTAGTAGTTTACACTCGTATTATTTTACACATACTTTGACCAGGTATAAATGACTCCATAAGGTGCAAGGCAATGGATAATCAGGCCCTTCTATCTTTAACTTGAAAAGAAAGATTTCTTCACTATCTGAATTAGCATATATATATATTTTAGCCGTTACACATTGTCACTTCAAATCATTCAGAAAGGAGCAGAATTGTGGAGAATAAAAATATATATTAGCAATGGTACATCCTTTTTTCACATTTGGTATTGATATTTATTGTCATTGATATGGAATTGTTCAAAAATTTAGCCGTTGTGTTTATTAACATTTAATATAGACTTTACTTTCTCTAGTACTTTTCATACATTATATTAAAAAATGCAGCTACAAAGTTAAAAACAAAGCTCTATAGGCAAGTGGGGGGGATAAGATAAGGTTTCAGGCAATATCTGAAAGCTGACGGAGATTAATTAAATTGAAGGCTATCTGGAGGCTATTCCAGACGGCTGCCACTGTACTTGTGCATTTGCATGAAGCAACAGAGACTGATGCTAGATGAGCAAGCACTGGGGGGAACAGAGAGAAACAAAAGCTGGATAAAGTCTATGCAAAATTATTGTTTAAATGAATGGGGAGTCAGTGGAGTAATCTGACAATAGGGGTGATGTTGCCATGTTTCTTTGTGTGTATGAGAAAGTGGGAAGGATTCACCCATTACAGGGCAGGTCACTGGATCCAGTTGAGTTGTGATCAAGGCAAGGCTGGAGGTGGAAAAGGGTTGAAAGTCACATTTTCACTCCTTCAGTGATTAATTCATCCCCAAACAAAACTTAAAGCAGCCCTCAGCTTGTTCAAAGTTGCAAAAACTGGAGTGGTTTGGTAGGCACCACCTGGGTATCACCAAAGCTCAAGGGATTCTGGCCGCATCCCCCCTTGTCTCTGACCCCTCTTTATTCTGAGGTTGAGGAAGAGGATAAGAGCAAGTGGCATAGAACCTTATATCATCTTTATACCACCTAGGAATTTCGCTGTGTCAGGAGAATCCCCATCTGTCTTGTTAGTGAACCATTTTACTTCCTGAAGAGCAAAAAAGCAGCCAGATGGGGAATCAAGAATCTGGCCCCACATTCTTATTGTAGGCAATTGAGTGGGATAATCTTAAACCTTTGGGACAACATTTTGGCTGTTACGTTCTTCTCAATAAACTATCTGCTTGAGATTCTTTTTAACATTACATAGTCTGCAAACGTTAATGAAGATCTAAATTAGTTAATTTTATTTATCTATTCTAATGGATCAGGTTGTATATTGTGAGTTTCCTAACCCCATATAGAAAGAACAACAATTAATCCTCACTATGAATAGCCAAAAAGAACCAACTGAGTACTTTTAGAGCAGGATGTAGAACTTTTGTCCCAAACACACAGGAAGAAAGACAAGATGCAACATCTTGCAATATGGTTTATTTAGGCCACAACTTTATTAATGTACTCATTGGGAACTATTCAGCAACAACTCATATAGCATGGATCATCGCTCCTTTCCACCTGTTTGAGGGATGTCATCAGCCCCCTCCAGCCCCACGGCATCTGATCCAAGCCCGTGGCTAGGACTCCAATGCCCTTTTCTTGTGTGAAGGTAAATGGGCTGGGAAAGTAGATTTTCTCCTTGCTACACCGCATTAGGTGTACATTAGGAGCCACAACCCCATTCCCCAGCTTCTCTGGGGATGCCTTCCCTTAAGTCTGCTTCTAATTCCAGTTTATCAGGGAACCAGCTCCCCTATCAAACGAGTACTTACACTGAACACATGTCACAAGGAAAAGCCAGCAAACAGCTTGGCTGCCTCCCCCCACCTGAAGCCAGGTTCTCAGATAGCTTAACAATTCCCTCTCTAACATCAATCAAAAATATAGCCATTCCCCTGTCAGAGAGGTACACCACATCTACCCTGAATAACTCTGGTACCAAATATGATGTTATTTTGGTGGGCAATTACTGATCCCCCTGTTCACACACAAAATTAGCCATTTCTGGAGTCACACATCTTCTGATCTTGTCAACCTGTGGAGGCCTGGCAGCTTCCCCAACATATCCTCCACCACAGCATTTCAGAACAGTTTACAGTCACCCGGGAAAAGGGTGTGGATCTGCCCTAAATGTCTCTTTGCCCTGATGGTTAAGTCAATCAATCCCCCTAACTATTCTAATGGATCAAGTCACATGGTATGAGTTACATATCTCCATACAGGAAGAACAACTAGTAGTTCTCACTGTGAACAGGCAGAGGGGACCAGCTGAGTTGTTCTGGAGTAGGATGTATTGCCTTTCTTGTGAGAGATGGAGAAGCACATAGATCTGAAGTGCCTGGAGGATGCAATGCTCATGATTTCTTGTACTACGTTGATTTTAAGCTAATGTACTCTACCTTTGTCTTTGGGGAGATATGCTGTTATGGTACTACTTAAATTAGTTCTTTTGTTGTCTTATGCTCTATATAATAGGGAACTAAATATTTCTCTGAACAAAATTGTCTTGAATTTATTTTTTTGAGACTGTTTGCCTGATTGAAATGTTGCTCACAAATTGCAACTGATTATACTGATAATAATAAAAATCAGTACAAGTATATAAAATTGTTAGCTATCTACATTCTAAAAATAGCACACCTTGTAAACCAACAGGCAACGGCAGCAGTAGTAGCAGCGTCTGTTGCGTCAAGAGATTTGAGTGGAGTAGGGGGACTAGGGGAGCTCTTGGAAAGTTCCTCAGAAGCATCGAAGTTGAGCTCAAAGAGTGCTAAAGAAAGGAGAAACAGAAGGAAGAAAAGAAGACAGAAGGAACTGTCTGAAGCAGAAGACAAGGGAGATGTTGAAAAGTTCCCCAAATCTGAATCAGAGGACAGTATCAGAAGGAAAAGTTTCCGATTCTCGATGGAAGCGAGTCGACTGACATATGAAAAGAGGTTCACTTCCCCCCACCAGGTACAGTGCTCTTACTAAATAATTTATGTTCTTCTACTACCATGATCTGTTTATCATGGAAATTCCAGCAATGTTACAGGTAGAAGACTATGACTATATGAAGAGAGAAGAAAAGGAAAATGCGGGGAAAAGAGCTTCTGTTAAATTTAGTTTTTGTAATCATTATAGTCAGCAGTGTTTCAAACAGTTAGCTTGATGTTTCTGTTAAATCATCTAACATGGGCTTACTTACCCAAAACTTTGCTAAAACACTTCTAAAAATGTATTTCCATAAAATATCGTGCATACACAGACCACTTGATGATGTGGAGTGTTAAAAAGTTTTTGATTGGAACTCATTAGGAAAACTTACATAAGTCACTCATTGTTTGTCCACTCCTAAATCATCTCAAGCCCCAAACAATAAAACCTTTGTAGGAGACAACATCCCCATGTATTCTAGGAATACCAGACCACCCTTAACTTTTGTTGTTTGTGTTACTGAACCCATTTTTAAATGTCAGGGGGTAGCCATGTTAGTCTGTATCCACAAAAACAACACGGAGTCTGGTGGCATCTTAAAGACTAACAGATTTATTTGGGCATAAATTTTCGTGGATTTAAAAAAACCTCACTTCTTCAGATGCATTTTTAAATGGTGGCAAATGAGAAAAATATTTCTGAGTTTTCAAAATAATGAGAATGGGACAGGGGAACATTTAAGCTTATACCAATAAGTAATTTAGACATACTTGACATCCACTAACTCACCCTGTGGATCCTGCTACAGCACACTAAAAATTCAATAGTGTGCTCTGATGTTTGAAACAGTAGGATGACAAAGCGCACTACAAACTTAGTGCGCTGTAGCAGGGTCCACACAGTGAACTACTGTGTGTTAAACTAGTGTGCTGTAGATTTACCCCTTGGCTTGTGCACACCAACCTCCCTATGTAGACAAGTCCTAAGTCAAGGTATCCCTTCTATCACACTGGGATAACTTTGCTTATATAACTCAATTCAAATTCCCAGATACTGTGTGCATTTAGGTGCCCATTTAACATCTAGAGATAAAAATTCTTGGGTAGCTATAATTTGATTTGATATAATAATAGTACTTTGATCTTATGTATTTTGGGTCTGATCCAAAGCCCATTACAGTTGATGAGTGTCTCACCATTCATTGCAATGGACTTTGGATCAGGCCCATAAAATGCCTTTCATCTAAGGAGCTTAAAAGGCTTTATAGTCATGAATTAAGCTTGACAGTATCCGTCTGAGTTTGATACGTATTATCATCCCTGTTTCAGAGGTGGGGATACTAAATGACTTGCTTAGGTCACACAGAAGGGTCAGTGACAGAGCCAGTAGAACCATGAACTTCTGAATCCTAGTCCTGAGCTCTATCTACTAAATCACACACCCTCCCATAGTTAACCCCATGCCCTGCAACTCTCTTGTATGCTTACAGGACAGAGATCGTATGGGAAATACTTGATGTGGATTTATTTTCTAACAGTAAAGTATCATTGGCATGGACTAGTCCATCATATTTTATTCACCTCTCTGAAAGCCTTCTTGCCTTTTACCACCAAGTCCCCCATCAGCAAGAGCTAAGAAACTACTATAGAACCTTAGCAAGCTTAAAAATCTCAAGGCTCTTTAAATACTTTCCATAACACTGAACTAAATGATAATTCGTCATGTAAAATGAAAAATGAAAACCCATCAGATAGAAACAAACATGGTACATTTTAGGTTTCAGATTAAATAAGGGAAAGGTACAGTAAAAAATGGGAAATGGCTTTTCTTAACTGGCCACGACTTACACAAGCAGGGATAAAGTAGCCAGAAGAACAACCACCTAAAGTAAAACTTTTCACCACTGAACTTATCAAGGGAGCTAGTGATCTAAAGAGTATCAAATCACCAATTTAACTAGCTAACTTGGTCACTTTTTGTGAAGCAATATCAGTACTTCGGGGCAAATCTTGCCCCTCTACATATCCAGGAAATGGCCAAAATGCAATGGAAATGCCATCTGTCTGTTGTGCAATGAAGGGAGATGGGAAGAGTCTGTGTTGGAAATATTCTGTGCCTCGTGCCACACAGAGAATTCCCTAGTGATTGTACATTATAGTGTGAGTAGCGATGGTTAACATGATGAACAGGCTGAAAGAGCAGAGAAAACATGGCGAATAGGTCTGTGCAGGGCTGCCCAGAGAATTCAGAGGGCCTGGAGCAAAGCAATTTATGGGGCCCCTTCCATAAAAAAAAGTTGCAATACTATAGAATACTATATTCTTGTGGGGGCCCCTGTTGGGCCCTGGGCCTGGGGTAAATTGCACCACTTGCCCCAACCTCTGGGCAGCCCTGGGTCTGTGTGCTGCTCTGATCCACTGGCTCAAGACTCCATGTGTGTGCATATGAGTGAGGAGCAGCAGTCTTCATCCACAGATCTCCTCTCACACCCTATTCACTATGGATCTGCTCCAGCTCCCCTGGGGAGGTCTCCATTCATTTCAATGGGAGCTGGATTAGCTCCTGTATCCCATGTGTCCCCCTGCATGCACAGCAACTGCTACAGATTTGGAGTGAGGGGTCTATTTCTTCTGAATGTATCTTTTGAGCATGTGTGTCTGAGAAGCACACAGCTCTTTCAAACTGACTGTGCACTTTTCTCTCTGGAGTTACTCCCTTAGGGCTCAACTTAGGGCTCAAAATCAACGGGAGCCCAGCATATGGAAGGATTGCAGAGTTAGGCCTTAGAAATTATTACAAAAATTGGTTATCTCAGGTTTTGAGTTGTATAACTTAAATTAAAGATGAATGCACTGCAGTCTTTGTTATACTATTTATCAAACAAATTGCAGTGCCACCAAGTAAATAACTGTAACAATTCATTTTGGTAGATATGTAACTATACAGAGTACTAAGGTATAACTGCAGAATATAAATGATGTATAATTGAGTTATGAAAAATACAAAATTAAATATAATTAATTGCCAAGAAAGATCAAAATTAGTCCAAGAGAGCACCTCTATCTAATTGCTATAACTTCCTAAAAAGGGACACACACACACAATAGTCACAAAAGTTTGGTATACCTTAAAAACATACAGAAATGAAAACCTTTTTTAGTGGATGCAATGCAGGAAAGAAGTTATATATACAATTACACACACAAACTATGTTATAAGAGCATTTGCAATGTCAAGCTCTCAAAAGTTACTAAATGCCAGAAATACACCAACTTTAATTCAGCTTCTTTGTGTGTACGCATTATGATACAATTACATGACCACATACTGTTTTTTCCACAGGGCCCCTGCTTCATTCAGTGCACAGGATGGATCTTCTTTGGGCATGATTCAGGGTTATGTAGTGAAGGAGACTGTTGTCTGTAGGATATGTGCTTCATATGTTACAGGAGGTGAACGGTAGGTAGTGAATGAGGCAGGATCTCCTGGTGTAGGCAGCTGAATGCTGCCCTGGGGAATTGGATTCTATCCCTGCCTTTGCCACAGAGTTGCTATGTGATAAAGGATACATTATGTTACTTAAAGCAAACTTTTCATGGGTTGTCACTAACTGTGCATTCCTAATTTTCTGGGTGTCTGACTGGAGACCTTCAGGTCTCATTTGCAGAAGTGCTGAGCACTCACAGCTGCAAATGAAGTCAATGGGAGATATGTGTTGAACATATAAAGCACTATATATAATAAGTACTCTGAAAATCAGGTCCTAGAGGTCTCAAATTGGACACCAAAATTAGTGGACAATTTTTACATCAATCTCTCTGTGTTTCAATTCCCCATCTGTAAAATGGGAATAATTTCAATCCCTCACCTCACAGGAGTTTTGTGAAATAAATTCATAACCATTTGTATAGTACTTGGATATATTACAGTGAGGAATGCCACAGAAAAGTCCAGGAGGAAATTAATAATTCTGTCTTCACAGTAGGGTTTGAATAGTGTGCAGGAAATAAGCATGGAGCCACACACTGAACGAGGAAAAAACAAAATAGCTGCTCACTTAAGTGAGCACCATCCATTCTATTCACTCGATGATGATAAAAATAGAATATGATTGTGTAAGTCACAATTGTATCTTAATGCACACACTCAAGGGGGCTGAATGAAGGTTAGAGAGACAACCTTAATTCTGGCATTTCCTACCTTTTGAGTGCTTGACTTCGCAACCTTAATATTGTTCTTCTAATGTAGTTTGTGTGTCATTTACTTGGTTTTTAAAAAAGCAAACAGAAAAAACAGAAATTCCATCATTTGGCACCATACTGATACCCCATGGGTCATTCAGCAGGAGCTTCTCAGATCAGTCCTAGTCTCACCCTTATAGACTACCTATTCCAGTTCCAGTCTCCTTGACAAGATAGTTGCAGTCTCTCCACCTGGCTCCTCAGACAATCTCAGTCATCTCGCCCACCCCTGGGCTCCCAGTTCCCCTGCCTTCAACATTCCCTCCCCAGCACTGAATTCCAATCATCTTACCCAGCCAGTCCCAGTGTCCTGCCCACCCCAACTTCCATTTGCATTTACCCTCTTCTCACCTTCCCCATCCCACCTCCAGCAACCTCTGTTCCTAGTTGCCACCCCAGGCTCCTTGTCCCAATCAATTTCTCCCAAGTTCTCTGCAGGTCTGGCTCTTCTCTCCATCACATTGGAATCTGTCAGCTTCCTCCTCCTGAACACAGCAGGGGAAGCATTGAGAGCACAGGACAGAGAGCTTCCCTGCTCTCAATTCAAGTGTCAGTTCAAGTGGACCCAGCATAGCCCACAGCTTCAAGAGCTTCAATTGCAGGGAAAGTCCTGATCAGCTCCAGGCTGGAGCATGCTCCAGGTAGACAGACTCTTCAGGGAATTTAGCTGCTAAAACCTAAGAAGTCTCTACTGAGATGTGTGATCTGTGATTTTTCAAGGGCTTATAATGTTACCAAATCTGGGCAGATTTGAGGAGGGACACACGACACTAGAGCTTTTCAAAGGAAAGGACACCAGAATTTTTTAACATGGGCAAAATAACATATTTTCTTAGCCTCATTCTTGGAAATGGCTCTGCAACTTTAAGCAGATTTTTCCAAAAACATTTAGACTGAGGCAGATAGCTGGCATGGAAGTTTTCAGCCCAAATGGTTAAAGTCTGGCAAAGTTATAAGCCTGGGTCTTATAACTGGAAGTGTTGGGTAGCCTTAATAAAAGGCAGTGCTACCAGTCCCACATATAATATATATATATTTCCAACAGTATTTTGTGCTCAGGTTCTTAGTACAGATGTAGGGATAAATATTTATTAAAAGTAGACTTTGCTTTTCATATTCTTTCTTGCACTCACAATAAAATCTGAATGTAAATGCTATTATTTTATGCACGTAAATACTCATTTTTTCCTGAAAAAATAGTGGCTGAATTGAGACTTAATATACCAAGACATGAAGACTGGTAAAAAGGGAAGCTTGAAGAAAGCTTATTGCAGGGTTTGTTTTCTCCAAGACTGTTACTAGTTTTATTTATTCATGAATGCTGCTAATGAAATATGCAGAAAAGAAGACAAAGGTTCTATGAAGCAGTTTCTTGTACTGTAATTAAATAGAAGAATTACCAACAAAGTTTGATTTGCTTTTTCTCAGTGCTGATCTCTGTATACTTGCTTTGAGTCAAATCCTGCCTGGGACACTCATGCAAGCTCCTTCCAAGTCCCACATTCCCATTTAAGGGCAGAATTAGAACTCATGGCCCTAAAATTTTATTAAAAGTAATTTCAACTATATGCAAAACCCACCTTTAGAACCGTAATGCATAAGTGGCAGCCTTCTGGGAACTCTGTGCAGTCTACGAGGGCTCTGCAGCCATTCCCTCACAGCACAGTGAGGGTGGGCATGTGCCAATACAGTTTCCAGCATGTCTTCTCCAAACTTTTCACTGGGTGGTAGTTTGAGAGTGCTGCTTACGCGGCCCCCACAACACGGGGCCTGCTGGTGAAGACTACAGACTGGTGTACAGCCCAGGCTTATCCAGAGTGACTTTAGCACTGATCATTAGAACACTCATCCCTCAGGAAAGTAGAGTGAGATGCGATGAGTAATCAGGGCCAGCTCCAGCATTTCTGCCGCCCCAAGCAAAAAAAAAAAAAAAAAAAAAGCCCGTGATCACGATCGGTGGCGGCATTTGGGGAAAAAAAAAAAAACGGCGATCGGTGGCGGCAGTTCAGCAGCAGGTCCTTCACTCCTAGAGGGAGTGAGGGACCTGCCGCCCCCGAATTGCCGCAGGTGCCGCCCCTCTCCCTTGGCCACCCCAAGCAACTGCTTGTTAACCCCTCATCCCTGCAATCTTGTGGGAGACAGAAAAAAGTAGAGCACATAAACAGTCAGGGTGTAGGTGGGAAGCATGCCTCTCTCCAGAACCCAGAAAATGGTGGACACCACCTCAGTCCCTTTTCTTCTTGCCAATGCTCCTAACTGCTAAACTTTCCTGTTTCCCTCCCCGCACAACCAAAAACTTTGATACCAGTGGCTGGACTTCATTCTCCTCCCTCTTTCTGACTACAGCCTCCATAACACTTCAAAAACAATCACTCCCCCCCTCCGTAGATAATGTGGCCCTGTGAGCACATTGTTGGTGCTTAAAAACAAATAAATATTCTCTCTCTAGAGCGTGGTAACTACTTATCACGAGAAAACAAGATATTGTATTTTAAAGTGTTTCATTTACTAATGCTGTTCTTTGTGGGGGGCGGGGTTTTCTACAGTCTTTGCTGAGTATTCGTGGCTCCCTGTTTTCCCCAAGGCGCAACAGCAGAACGAGCATTTTCAGCTTCAGAGGTCGAGCAAAAGATATAGGATCAGAAAATGACTTCGCTGATGATGAGCACAGCACTCTTGAAGACAACGAGAGCAGAAGAGAGTCTTTCTTTGCTCCAAACAGACATGGTGAAAGACGCAACAGTAACATTAGTGAAGCCAGTACGTCATCCAGGATGGTACCAGCGCTTCCACCAAATGGGAAGATGCACAGCACTGTAGATTGCAATGGGGTGGTTTCTTTGGTTGGAGGACCTTCAGCTCTCACTTCGCCTACTGGACAACTTCTCCCAGAGGTGATCATAGACAAACCACTGATCATAGTAACTTCACTGTCATATAATCAAGTTTGAAATAGTTCAGGCAGGTGTTTCTACAGCTGCAAATTCATCTATATCTTGTAATTCTTTTAACACAGTAAAGGGGCAGGGGAATTTCAGATACATATTGCAGAACTGAACTGAAATATTCTGCTGTTCCTACATGCACTGTCTTCAATGGGAGATCTGCACGGAGAGAAAAATATCTTAATTGAATGTTTTCATCTGGATCTAAGTTTTGCCCCCCAAAAAACTTCCTTCAGTCCACAACTAAGTAAAAGTACAGTACTTGCAAACACATAGAACTAACAAGATAAGGGGTAATACCAAGAACTTCAATGGGAGGAAGACCAGCTTCATAATATTAATGAGAAAATGTGTTTATTATACACACATCCAATTGCATTAATTTCAGCTGATGTTGTAAAATTCTGGAATCCCAAAAGAGATATTTAAAATATTTACAAAAAATGATGGTATATACAGTATAATATTATACAAAATGTATTGTCAATGACACTGGCTAGCTTTTAATAGCACTGAATTTAATCACAAACATCTTTACAATGCAGCATTTAAATTTCACTACCACCATATATTTCTTGTTTTGTTTCTATGTTTATTTCCTATCCTGACATAGGTCTTTGGACCAGAAATTCAAAAAATTAACTAAGGAAACTGTCAGTTGGTACATGTTTGCTTGTGCATATTTGATAGATCTTTTCATCTAAAAGAGATTCAGCCTGTTTATGTCGAGTCTCCTTTTCAGGAATGATAATTGTCATCACTTGTACAGGGCTTTTTATCTTCATGCTAAACCAACATTAACCAATTAATCACTGCAACCCCCTTGTGAAGTAAGCAAGAATTATTATCCCCATTTTACAGGTGGTAGAACTAAGGCAGAGAAAGTAAGGGCTTGTCTACACAGTACATTAGTCCGCACCAATTGGGAATGGGAGGTAAATACTCATATGCACCAGCGTTTTGTGCACTAACTGGCCCATGTGGACCCTGCTGATGCACATTAAAAGTTCCCTACTGCACGTTAATGTCATCCTATTTCAAGCAGTACTACATTAACACACACTAGGGGACTTTTAGTAACCGCCAGGAGGGTCAACACTGGCTAGTTAGTGCATAACATGCTGCTGTGCTTTAGAATTTACACTCCATATGATGCAGATCACTGCACTATGTACTGCCCTAAGTGACTTGCCAAAGCCATACAGTGATTTGGTGAGAGAGAGCAGGAATTGGGATTCACGAATTCCTGACTCCCACTCCTATGTTCAGACCACTGCACCATGTCTCAAGCAAGAGGAAAAGCAAAAATTGTAAAAAATATACACAGGCTCAGGAGCAGTAGCCTGCTAAAGAATGTTTAAATCAGAGTTTAATATTTATTGCTTTATAAAGGTAACTTGAGATCATATAAAACAGAAGGCAAAAGTCCAAGGCCATCATATTATATATCCTAAACATTTATAAACTTGAATGGACTAGGAAAATATGTGGTGACTTCCATATTTATTGCAACCCTTTTGAAACAGTGAGATTTAGGTGGATGAAAAAACAATGATTATAACTTGATTTTTCCATCATCAGAAATGCTTTTATAGAAATTGTGAGATATCTTAGCAAGATGGGAATGCAACATTTGATAGCATGATCATCATTAATTCCTTACTACTGTATTTCATGCACCAATATTACCCTTTTAAATACTAGTTTTTTTGCCATTGCTACCTTATGACTGGCAAATATGCACATCTGTCAGGAACTTTGGGTACTAGGCTACAACTGCGGTTAATTTCTTAAGAGATTAATAAGCATTTAGCAAAAAGATACCTGGCAGCAAATTTTAGTTTACTCACAGCATTTGTTTAAATTAACCATTGGCCCCCAACTTCCCAGCACTGCTTGGAAATTTGCTCTCCAAATTGAGTCATCTTGCAAATACTTTCTCAAACAACCCCTTCAATGAGAGAACCTGAATCTCTGCTAAAACCTAAAATCCTCCTTCTCCTCTATCTAATCACACTGCGTGTATTTGCATATACCCACTTCCGATTAGCTCACTGCTTATTGGGCAGTTTGAAATTCCCACCAGACATCTAGGAAACAGCAAAGATAATCCTAGTAGAGACAGAAACTTGCAGTATGTAAGGAAAGTCTAATATATTGGATAAGAAGCTATTCATAGCAGACTTTACTTGAAAGTCATGATAGGATTTGTATATTGTGCTGTTAATAAGTTACTGAAAATGGTTTAATTCACCAGCATTTCATTTGCAGTGCACCACTACAGAAACAGAAATAAGAAAAAGAAGATTGAGTTCTTATCAAATTTCCATGGAAATGTTGGAAGATTCTGCTGCAAGGCAAAGAGCAATGAGTATAGCTAGCATACTCACAAACACAATGGAAGGTATGTGACGAATTTCATTTTTATACACATTTCACTCCATTTGTGTTAGTTGCTGCACTTAAGACAAGATGTACACAATTTCACTTGTAATTGTATAATTGGACAGGTGAAGTCTGTATGGCATTGGAAGTACATAATGAACATTTCCAGCACATGTTCTTAATCATTTACCCTGATTTATCCTAAACCTCCTATGATATTAGTCCCAATCTATATATTTTTATATATTAGCTCCAGTCTAGAACAGAGTAGGAGAAACAAAACAAACACTGTTAGGGAAATATTCCCCTGTGAGGAGAAAGAAAGATAATTTCTCTTAGTGCAGCCACTGAAAGGGAGATCAGGTCTGAAGGGTAACAGCCATCCAAGGGCAGATGACTAATTATGTCTTTTTTTTTTAACCGCAAAAGGAGAAAGACTATTCCATGATACTAGCATTTATGATGAAGTGGTAGAGGTCAAAGAGAGAGCTGATATCGCAGAACGAGATTTCTTTCTAAAACATCAGGTCAATAGGAGATTAAAGCAAACCTTCACAGAAACTATCATTACATATTAATAATTTGTATATGGTAGTCCCAGAGACGTGCTATGCATGGTCCTTACCCAAAGTCCTTACCTTAAAGTCCAAAGATAGACAAGTATGGAAAGTGAACAACAATTGATGTCTTTTGATTAAAAAAAAACATATAAAAATAAATTGGGTCCCTCCAACCCTAGACATCCACTTCTTCTCTTGAGTTACACTTGTGCAGACAAAAATATAAATAACATTTTATACAAAAGTATAAAAACCTCATATATTGCAAGTTCCTTCTATAAAATATTTATTCACAAAAAGTAGAAGAATGAAAGGTGATTTGGAAACATGATGAAAACTGAATATACTGGAACTTCATTCAAATAACATAACATTTTGACTTGCTCTAAAGATCTATCATGATACCTTTTGGCACAGTATTACTGATTAATATGTGTAGGAAAAATTTTAACAGCAATTCTAAAAAGTCAGACAAAGCCTATTTAATTTCCTTTGTAACGTGTCTTCTATCTCAAAGTTAAAGAAAATGTATAAACAAAATTTACAAAGTACTCTTCAAATTCATTTGTGAAAAGTCAAAATTTCAACACATTTTTTAAAATGAGTTCCTAAGTCACTTTCTCATTTCTCAGAGAAGCAAATCAATCCAAGCTTAATTATAATCAGAGATGAAGGTGTACATTACCTATCCTCTTGTAAAAATACTTCCAATGCGTTTTTACAAATCTCAGATCACAATAGAGTCTTCCTTTCTACTAGATTTGATGTCAGTTGAGTCCATACAAATTTGACTGATTAATACAAAGTTGTACAAAGTTAGTACAAATTTGCCAAGGTCTCTAAATGAAGCACTATGTGTAGATGGGCCAGTTTGCTTCCCATTATGCAAAGTTCTGAGCAAGTTCTGCTCTCACCTCTGTCACCTCTTCCTTCAGCTGAAGAAGATTCTCACTGTTTACCTTTCTCTTCCTCTTCCTTTACTAGCAAGGACAGGCAGAAAAATCAGATAGATTTGAGCTTATACCATCCTGATAGCTCCTTTGTAGCCTCAAAGGCAGTGTTTTTTCAGCCTCTGGAATATGGCTAGGGAAACCCTGTCTTCCTTGTCCTCCCAATCATTCTCTCTGAAAGCCCATTTTCCATCCCAGTTCAGGATCACTGTCAATAACCGAGATGTGGTCGTTTGGGGCTAGTGATTAGAGTAGGTATCAGTAGCCAGGAATTGCAGCCCAGGGTCAGTAAGAGGTCAGAGTCAAGGGTCAGGAGCCAGGAGATGGAACCAAAGTTCAGAGTCAAAGTCAGGAACCAGAGCCAAGTGTAAGAATTGGGTTACCTGGAATGGGGGGTGGGCAGGAACTAACGCAATCAGGGGGAAATGTTTTGAACACTCACGGAATTGGTGCTCAGCTTAAGAACTGGTCTGCTGACTCCAACTGATCATGTGGTATAGCCAATTATGCAGACTACTACAGGCCAGCTGCACTCGTTAAGTTACCTGAAGACTGGCTCTGCTGCAGGCCCTGATTCCTAACAATAATCTCCCCCGTCAGCATTCTGACTAGCTAGCCATTCAGAAATTTGGTTATTCCACCCAATCAACCTGTTCTATCTTACTGCAGGAAGATCTTCACTACTAATATTTATATAGAATTTTGGAAATTGCTCATCACCTACTGATGCCCTTTGCAATGCACACACTCAGACTCAACTTCTACTAAACAGTGCCATGACATTTTGGGGGGGAAGGAGGGAAAAGGGGGAGTGGGGTGCTTTTCACTAGGCTAACTTCTTTTCACTTAAACCAGAATATCTCCATCTTCCTTCTGCCCCATCCCCAAACATCCCATTAAGGTCTGATTTCTCACACTGGATGTTCATCCTTGTAATTAAACACTATTTAGAAGCAATTTGGCTTCTGGAAATCTGATCTTTATGATGATGTCAAATGTAAGGAAAAGTAGGAATCAAATATTCCCAACAGAGGACACAGGCTTTCATAATAGATCTGCTTCTTAATTGATAGATTTATTGTAAGTATATGAAAAGACAACTTTTCCTATTAAAACTGAGTGGGGGAAGGGTTGTGTTTGTCTTAACCCACATACTGCATGTTGTTGTTGTTTTAAAAAACAACAACAGTGGTTGTTGTTTTAAAAAACAACAACAGTGATTTGAGTTAGTGGTGGATTAGCCACTGGGCCAATGGGCCCCATGCCCAGGGGCCCCGGCCAATTGGGGGGCCCCAGAAAAAGGGTGCCCCTGTGCCCCAACCTGCTCTGCCTGATGCTCCTGCCAGGGAGCAGGGTTGTGATATGGGCGCTTGCCGAGGAGTGCCCGGAGAGGGGACTGCAGGCAGAAGAGGTGGGGAGGGGCCCCCACTTGCTCTAGTCCAGGGCCCCACAAAACGGTAATCCGCTACTGATTTGAGTAAAGAATGAGAGTATCCCTCACATTGCAGTATGTGAAAGTAGTGGTTCAGTATTGTTTATTGTTTATTGTAATAGTGAATACATTTTAATTGAGAAAATCATGTACTACACAGTTAATGTGAAAGCAGCAGTATCATTATACTTATAAAGATATAAACACTCATTTGGAAATGTGTGTGTTTAGTGTACAAATTGCATATGACTAATTCTTTCATATACTATATTTTAGCCGCACATAAACCTCTGGGATATTTTTTTAATTTTAAACTAAGAACTTCTAGTGGCTCTGTTAGGAAAATTGTTGGTTTTATAAGTTAATGTTAAACATTTTTTTCCCCAGAACTTGAAGAATCCAGACAAAAATGTCCACCATGCTGGTACAGATTTGCAAACACTTTCTTGATCTGGGACTGCTGGAGCCCATGGTTAAAAGTAAAACATATAGTCAATTTGGTTGTGATGGATCCATTTGTTGATCTTGCTATTACTATCTGCATTGTTCTAAACACATTGTTTATGGCCATGGAACACTACCCAATGACAGAACAGTTCAGCAGTGTGCTTACTGTGGGAAACCTGGTAAGTGGGTTCTAATGTACCATGTAGTGGATAAAAATGCATTTTCCTAAAAGAAAGTGTATATATAGCATTCATTAGATAGATAAAAACGTGTTTTAACTTCATTCCAGACAGCCTTTTATAAGCAGGTTAGAAAGTGTACATTGGACTCTCACAGATAAGAATGGCCTCTTCCATTGAGGCCAGCGTTGCAGCTGATTTTTACAGGAGCATGATCAGGCCAATAATCTTGAGTTGTAATGAAAGCGTTGAATATTGTTTGACAGCATAATCTTCAGTTTAGGTAAATTGCTTGACAGATTCTTTGAAGCCTACCTTAGATTTTGTCTTTTTTAGCTGCTAGATGATGATTTAATTCTCTCCCGTTGGTGCTGACACTCTTTGCATAGAAAATATTTTTTTAATGTCAGAAAGCTAATAAAATATTCCACTATCAGAATACCTCTTTGAATTGTCTTCAGTTACTTTTATATGAAAATAGTAATACTGGAATGGCATACCTCTTGCTACTAACATGCCAGTGACACTTTAGGTAACTGGAAAAATACTCACCAAACTAGAAGGTTATATTTTAATGCGTATCAGAAAGTGCTCAAGTGTTTGTAAATTTACCAACAATATCACTAGAAAAACTGGGTGCCATTTAAAGTTGGAATTTGAAACTTGGAATTTCAGAACAAAAAACAAATATTTTTTAAATTTCTCATGAACTGGAATTTCCAAGAAAAAAAAATCAGTTTCAGAAAATCTTCATTTTGAAATTCTGAAATTTTATTTAGAATGTTATTTTATTCTCTCTTCTCCAATTTTTATATTATTTTTACATTATTTCATAACATTGTGTGCTAACTGACATGTCATAACATGACATAATCATTGAAATATTCTATTTTTTTTTTATTTTCAAAATCATTTAGGGCAGCTCCTACTTACTACTGATAAAACATTTTATCTTTTCTACATCACTCCAATCATTGGAGGGTCACTCCAATCAGTACTAAGTAGCAGCTGCCCTTAACGATGTTTAAAATAAAAATAAAACAATAGAATAGAATATGTCCACCATTATTTTGTACATTATCAATAGCAGTCATAGTGCTGACATAGTATGAAATAATATAAAATAAAAATAAAAATGAAAAACATTTAACATAAAATTTTGGAATTCTGAAACATTTTCAGAAGTCTCAAAATGGAAATTTTTGTGCAAAAGTTCATAAAGTAAACACATTTTCCTAAATGTTCTGATTTAGACAGAAATGGTATTTTCCATCAAAAAAAATTCCTATGAATTTTGCTGTCATTTTTGTAATCCAAATGAAATATGGTATGGTATTGTAGCATTGATACTAATACTGTATTGAACAAATCCCACTATAAAGAATAGCTAAGTACATTTGACAGTTGTGTGTGCAGAAGTGTTGTGTCAATTTTACATATTTATCTACACACACTGTTAAAACTTCACCCATAGGCTTGGGGCTATGCACGCTTGCCTTTCTGGATAGTAAGACCTGCCAACTTTGTTGTGTGTGTGTGTGTGTGTGTGTGTGTGTGTGTGTATACTCTCTCTCTCGCTCTCTCTCTCTGAATATATATCTATACCTATAGATATATATACACTGTCTCATTCATTCACTCCACTTGCCATTTTCATGCTTAGTTGCAAGAATTCTTTGTCTGAGAACAGGATTCTTATAAAATTTTAATCCCTTGCCCGTGCACAAGATTGCAGAAAGTATGGATAGCAGAGAGATGGAATGAGACACACAGACTCGTCATATGCATGCCTGAGAACCAAAATCAACCAAGTGCCCTAATTATCATTGCTGGATGTTGAGAAGTCTAGCTTCTATTCATTTTGAACACTGATTTCAGGAGGTCTGACATATAGCTCTGTAAGAAGATGTTTTAAAGAACAGAAACATTTTCTGTAGCCTTTACATTTTGGCAATGACCCTTTAAAACAGTACATTAATAAAATATAAAAACAGAGAAAATTAAAATGACAATCTGAGATGCTCTTCTATAAATTAGGGTTTCCTTCCTCATGCAACAACTGAAATCACTCATATTTTCCTTGTATTCATTACACATTCCAGATTATTCTTCCGCAAGACATTATAGTCTGTCTTGCAAAAGATTAATTTAGGCCCCTCTCACTCCAGCCATTTACCAATCCCAGGTCCTGCTTTCCACCTTCTCGCCCCCCCCCCCATTTTGAATTCCTGATTTCCTTTCTCTGCATGTTAACAAGAAGTAGGCTTTGCATTATCCATTCTAATAATTAATTAACCTTAATTAAGGGTATGTGCATACAGAGAATGTCCTCTCTACTGGTTTCAATTAAATCCTCAGTTCCTCATTTGGTGGTTTGCATCCAAAGAATGTTTTATTATTTGTTGATATCATATTCTATTGTTAGGGGATTGATTATGATATGGCAAACAGAAGATTGTGCTCTTGCAGTATTGTGATGAGAAGGAAGAAATAGTTATGAAATGGAATGATTTACTTTCTACACAATTTATTAGTCATTTCAGATTAAGAACGACCAGTAATAATCAGAAAAGGTAGATTAATTTCAGCTAAAATGTTCTATTTCCATTGGTTTTGATGGTGCAGCAAAAGCTCAAGAAAAATTATTTGTGGGTGATGGGCATGTGTGTTCGGGAAGAAAGACTTTTTAAAATTTGTGTTTCATTTACTACCTAAATCCCTTGACCCCAATTGTAACTGTTCTGCAGAGTTGTCTCTTTTCCTCTGATTATGCTGTAATCTCCCTTAAATCTTGTCTAACTGTATAGTTTTGTTATTTTTGAAAAGTAATACTTGTAAAAAATATTGATTTGTACCATTTGACAGTGATTAATGTTTTAATGGTGTTTCAGGTACTGTACTCCCAATTCTGAAATTCCCAGATTTAGGTCCAGTCACCCACAGCATCACACTTGCATAGTGGTTTGAAAAAGTCAGTCCTGCTGCCATAGAATTAACTATTGTGGGGCTGAGAGCAAATGGGATGAAGGAACTGCACAGTCACAGTGTGGTGGCAGAATGCACAATTCCTGCTTCAGCAGATAACTAGGAAAATCCTGGACACACTTCTGTGGTATTGCAGAACAGAACTGTGGTATTGGGATGTATCTGGCACTACATAATTTGTTTCAGAATCACTAGGGCTTTACATGCTGCTTATCAGTATGTAGTGCAGAAGAGATCTCAGGGTGAAATCCCTGGCCCCACTAAAATCAATGGGGTTTTGCCATTTACCCTTGGTCCCTTCAAATATTTTGAACCACATTTTTCCATATGAATGTGGAGCTCACGGAAGGTGCTAGATTGGCAGCATTGAAGGATCGAACCCTCTCTTTATCCACAGAACAGGAACAGCCCAGACAGAGCAAGCTTCTCTGTACTATTCCACCTCCATACTTCAGTTCTGACCTGAAGGAACCACCATTAGGGGGAAGTTATCTCAGACTCTCTTCTGAGACTGCCAGCAAGGATGCAAATTACTGTCAATTCTTGTGTTATTTTTATGTGATGTATCCTGTAGGAACTGGACTGAAAGCACCAACTCATAAAACATAAGTTACTAGATAAATGCCAGAAGGTAAAGTCTTTCAGTCACTGATTTTAATTACTGAATATTACTGTGTGAAAATATTAAGGAACTATGTAGATATATAACAAGCTGTTATATGTAACAGTTATAGCCTATGGATGACTGGCTGGTGGGCCTTGCCCACATGCTCAGGGCCTGAGTGACATATTTGGGGTCTGGAAGGAATTTTACTCTCAGTCAGACTGACAGAGATCCTGGGAAAGTTTTGCCTTCTTCTGCAGCACTGGGCACGTGTCACTTGCAGATCTAAACTAATGTAAATGGTGGATTCTCTGTATCTTGAATTTTTTAAATCATGATTTGAAGACTTCAGTAACTCAGCCAGAGGTTAGGGGTCTATTACAGGACTGGGTGGGTGAGGTTCTGTGGCCTGCAATGTGCAGGAGGTCAGACTAGATGATCGTGATGGTTCCTTCTGACTTAAAGTCTATGAGTCTACAGCTGGATTGTAGAAATTTGCTCAAATACATTTATAAACAAACTTCCAGTAAAATAGACTAATTGATTACATTTTGCATTTAGGTATTTACTGGGATCTTCACAGCAGAAATGGTTTTAAAGATAATTGCCATGGATCCTTATTATTATTTCCAAGAAGGCTGGAATATTTTTGATGGTATTATTGTCAGCCTTAGTTTAATGGAACTTGGTCTTGCAAATGTTGAAGGATTATCAGTTCTCCGCTCATTCAGATTGGTAAATATATTAATAAATAACATTTACGTGGGGATTTTTATTTACGGGTCCTAATTATACTTATAATTCAGACACAGTATGTTTATATGGCACATTCAAAAAACTTCTATTTTCACGGCATGCACAATGTGATGTGGAATAGTACTGGTGGAAGAATGATTGTGAATGCTTAATTTTTAAAATCAGGTCCAATAGTAATAAATCTGTTTTTTTAACACAAGGTTCAGGTGACATGTACAAACCCCTTATATTTTAATTTCATTTTTATATTTTCTCATTAAAATCCACTGATGGATAACTTTGATTAATTAAGCGTGAGATATACGATCACATTTTCAATTTTTTGTCAATAATTTAATCTAATTTATCAAGGGAGGGAGCAAAACATGGTACTTTTCAAGTCTTTTTATCAACAATACAGCAAATGATGGAGTGATGAAAGATATTATTAAAGATATGATCAGAATGTAAAATATGGCATGTAAATTACATACAATATATACATATATGTTTATTAATGTACCTTATCCATCTGTCTTCCCCCAATCCAATACATTTATTAAAAGCTAGTTAAGGTCGTGCAAGCACATAATTACTAATACAACCATAAAAAATACACAAAATCATCAGTTAAGTCCTGACCTGACCCCAGCCTTCCAAACATTTTGCCTTCTCTCTATTTCCTCACCTCCATTCACCATTTGTAATATATTTGCTTCAATGGAAAAAGGATGGAGCAAGAGAGGACAAAATGTAGCAATAATTACAGTGATTTCCATTAGAGGTAACACAGTACCATATCAAAGTATTGACTTTACCGTGGCATCACCTAAATTAAGAATGTATGTTTCAGTGAAATATTTATATGGTACCATTGTAAATGTTTGCTTTTTTATCACCCTATATCCAAACATCATGTTTTTACAGGCCAATGTACATATAGTTACTGGAGCCACAATATGCACTATTAAAAAGTCAACTTTTATCAGTTGTTACCACATGTAGTTTCTCAAAAACTGCAATACTTCCCAATACTAAGACTAGGAAATATAACTAACTAGCTTAGGTTTTTCTATGGCATCCATTGCTGTGGCATCTAGCAACTTCAAATACCATATTATGTTTACGGACAGAAAATGTTTTGTTTTGTTTTTTAAATGGAGATCATAAGAACATAAGAACATAAGAACGGCTGTACTGGGTCACTTTATCATTATCAAAATATTGCTTTAAAATTTGTCCACTGTTAATTAAGACTAGATCATTCCTTTAAGACCCTACTCGCAGGACAGCGTGCTGAGGACAGGGTGGAGCTGCTGCAGGTTGAGCACTGCATCTGATGTGGGGAAGTGCAAACTACTATGCACCTCTAAGGACTGTAGCATATTCCTCTCCGTTCAGGAGTTCAAATGGAAAACAACTCCACACTCCCTCCCAAGAGGCCCCACCACACTCCTGTGTGAATTGCCAAAATTGCCCACAGCAGTTTGTGCAGATATTAAAAATAGGATTGTGTGTGCTCACTGATTTGACTTCTCTTGGTGGGGCTCACTGCCTTGCAAGGCTCTACTAGGCTCCTTGAGCTTGATTGAGGGAGAGGAGAAAGTGCTGATTATCTACCATACCCTCCCCTCAGACACTGAGCTGGTACCACAATGAGCTGTCCCTCGCAACAGACTGTAAAGATTTTAATATTATGATCCTTCCTCTATCTTTCCACATGCTTTCAAGAGCAGTGATTAGTTTACAATGTGAACCTTTAAATTAGCATAATTGGGTTTCTAAACTGACACTTTAGTAAACTGAACAGCATAGGTCACACCTCTCAGAATGATTGTTTCAAGATCACCCCCAGGATGGAAGTTCACCAAAAAACCCACTCTCAAAGACCTGTAGGGAGAACAGAGGTAGGAAGCTTCTGCTAAGAACATTTTTAGCTTGGATTGGCTTGGATTATTTAAGCCTATGATCAGACAGGAAATATTACCTAGTGTACTGTAGTGGATCCAAGTCCATTTAGGGCTTACCAATCCCTTGAATGGCATCAAAAGGGGAAAGGTTGTCAGTGTAGTCCATGGAGTAACAGTGCTGTAAATTCAAAATGACTCAGACACCATTAGAGATGAGCTAATGCATTACGCAATAGTTTAAGCTTCTGGGTTCTTTTCATGAGTAGCCACATGGAGGATGCACTGCAGCAAACTAACCAAATGCAACCCCAATTCAATTTTTTTGCCTTAAATATGGAATTTTCCTCCCCATTCACTCCCCTGTGTCTTTCTCAATCCCCAGATAATCCATTAAACTTTCCTAAATCTTTGTGAAAATTTTAACTATCTCAACATTTATCAGCTGATGTATTATTTACACATTTAAAATATCCATTTCTAGCTCTCTTACCAGTATTATTACAAGCCATATTCTCACATCCTAGTTTCTTTAGTTCATTTTAAAAGACATTTTTATATTTTCTAAACTTTAATTGGGAACAGGCCCTACAGGTTCTGCATTACAAATATAGTGTAGACTGCATCCACAGAAAATGGCATCTAAATTTATAAAATGAAATATTTTACAATACAGAACTTTTTATAAATGGAGATGCAAGACACACCTTCATTGTAATTAGTACTAAAATGCTCCTTTGCTCTTGTTTTTCAGCTCCGAGTATTTAAGTTGGCAAAATCTTGGCCAACACTGAATATGCTGATAAAGATTATTGGTAACTCAGTGGGGGCTTTGGGAAATTTGACGTTGGTGCTGGCCATCATTGTCTTCATTTTTGCTGTGGTTGGTATGCAGCTGTTTGGTAAAAGCTACAAAGACTGTGTCTGCAAGATTGCTACAGACTGCGTACTTCCACGCTGGCACATGCATGACTTTTTCCACTCTTTCTTGATTGTATTCCGAGTGCTGTGTGGAGAATGGATAGAGACTATGTGGGATTGTATGGAAGTTGCAGGCCAAGCCATGTGCCTTATTGTTTTCATGCTGGTCATGGTCATTGGAAACCTTGTGGTATGTAATTTTTCAGATATTCATTTTCCAACAAAAAAGTATATATAACACTTAACAAATAAAGGTTTTCCATGCTTACTTTGTAAAAACCTCTGTATGGCTTGGACTACATTCCCACCAGAGGAGAGAGAGGGAGGAACAGCTCCCCACCCCACCCTTACACTGCAGTGTGGGGTACCCTAAGCTTGCGTCCAGGTGTGCAGGAGTAAGCAGATACTGCACATCCACTTATTCCCATGCATGGAGTGAGTGAGCAGCAAATAATTAACTCAGAGGTGTTGTCTGAGTCAGAGTGTCTCCCACAAAGTAGAAGCTAGACGAATTTAGACTGGTAATAAGGCGTACATTTTTAACAGTGGGGATAATTAACCACTGGAGTAATTTACCCAGGGTTTAGGTGTATTCTCTCTCACTGGCCATTTTAAAATCAATACTCGATATTTTTCTAAGAAAGATGCTCTAGGAATAATTTGGGGAAGAGTATATGGCCCGTGTTATACAGGAGGTCAGACTAGACGATCACAATGGTTCCTTCTGGCCTTGGAATCTATTAATCTGGTTTCGTGCTGTGTATGCTGCACTACCCCTTGCTTAGAGTTGTGTATGAAGACATAATCTAGCCCTCTGTGACTCTGTCAGCTGTTATCCCCTTTTTCTCCCTGTACTAGAAAATATATGCTCCAAAGAATACTGGGGTGTCCTTATAAACACAAGACTTTTGCATGGATTGTATAAGGTCTTTAATGGACAACAACTGTGATTTTAGCTTAAATTAATAAAAAACTACACTCACAATTAAATTTCATAAATCATTCAGTTGTGCTTAATTATGTAGTACATGTTGGATTCAGATGCCTAACTTTATCTACCTAACTAGGTGTATAAGTTTTCGAAGTTTGGCTATTGTTACTTTTTCAAGATACCTGTATATATTATAAAACAAACTTCCAGAGCAATATGCATTTGCACCCAACATGTGCCTGTAAAACTTCTATTTTAAAATTACACCATTTGTGGAGTCCTCTAAAATTGCTTTAAACTATTTTCATGACAAACTAGAAGAATAAGAATGACATACTGATTAGCTGTATTTTCAGAACAGAATTTGCATCCAAGCTGACAGCTAAAGTGCCAAGTTTGTGCCCAATGTAAATTAAATTGGCCAATTTAGAACTTTTGAAAAAATATGTTTCTAACTGGGAAGTAGTGTTTAAGATAAGAGTCTCCTGTTCTTTTATTTTAGTTTTAAGGTTTTTTTTTATTGTCCATTTTTGTAACATACTTTGAGTTGATTGAAAAGAAAATGTCCTTTTTTTGTTGATATTTCATCCTCTTTTGGACATATATTTTATTGCATATATTAGAGAGAGAGATTCTACAGCAATCAACATGGCTACTGCCATTCATTTCTCTGACTTAGCAACCTTGTCATTAGGCCATCAGTGAAGTCAGCAGAAGTGTGCAGAGCTCTAGATGGCTTGCTAGGCAGCAGAAACCTGCTCTGCATTTCAACATTATTCGTTTTCCTCAGGCATAATATTTGAGCCTGATCCTGCATTTCTTTGTGCCCACATATTTCTGTGACTTCAGTGAAGGTTTGAATGTGCAAGGTCTGCAGAATTGGCCCTTTAGTAGAACAGAAAGGAGAAGACCGGCACACTTGCACATGTGGAAAGTATGATCACCCCAAAAGTACAGTGATTGGTTTTTTTGTTTGTTTGACATCTGTCCTGGATTTACACTCTGACTGAGAGCCCTGTGTTTTTCTTAAATTTTTGTGGACACATGTTCATTAGGAAATAGACTGACAGAGATTACAACTAGTCAGCCATCAGATGACAGCTTCTACTCCGAGATGTGAAAGTGTGAATATCCCATGACCTTTAAACTATCCAGACCACTACTTTAAAAAGAGTACTCTAGTGAGGAAGTTTACACCAGATTGTTTGATATATATCAATCTTGTATATATCTATCTAGATATAGACATATAGCTGTAAAATTGTCTACTGCTATGAAGATTTAAAAGAAAATAGCCCGAGTTTATGGAAGACTTTGGTAAAATAAAATAATAAAAATGGTTTGTTCTTTTGTGTACCATCTTCTAGCCTACAGTATAAATAATAAACCATATTCTCAGAGCAGTATTGATACTAGCCTCATTAATGTTTCTGACGAACAAACAAAGAAGGCCATTGTAATATCAAATTCCAAAAAAAACCCAGAGGAAATCATTGTGTGCTAAATGGAAAGATAAGCAAAACTGAAAATTATAATAATTTTATTTTTTGTTTGCTAAGTAGTATTCTAAGCAGTGGTGTTTAGAAAGTATTTTTTAAATACTCCTTATGGGAGTACTGTAGGATTTAATAAAGATTGGTAACCTTTCTATATAGTTGTTAAGCCATCCTATAGAATTTGGCTGAAAATTACATTCCTGCTATGAATGTCTTACGAGTGGTTAGACAATCTAAGGACGACATAATTTTACCATTAAATTATGTAGTTTTTTACAATAGTTTCTATAGAATCCGATCCTATCCTTGTTAAATTCTACCAGATCTTTCAAAAGGGCTTGGACAGTGTTCTCTCAACACTCTGGTTGATACAGTCACACAGAACTTTTTAAAGCTATTTTTAAATGAATAAACATTGTCTTGAGATATTTAGAATCCAAAACCAGCAGTAATATGTTAGTATGCGAGAATTTTGGAAGCTAAACTGATTTATTTTCATTGTGTGGGTAAAGTTTTGTAAAATGCTTTCATATTTATTGTTGTTTGTTATTTGATTATCCAAAATAAATTAAATACGTTTCTTTTTAAAAACAAATAGTGTGTATAATTTTTAATTAGATAGTATCCTTTAAAAATACTAATTTCTTATATACACACATATAATATATAGCTATGTTTTCTCATCTTTTAGGTATTGAACCTGTTTCTGGCCTTGCTACTGAGCTCGTTTAGTTCAGATAACCTTGCTGCTACAGATGATGATAATGAAATGAACAATCTCCAGATTGCCGTTGCAAGGATTCAGAAGGGAATAGATTATGTGAAAAAAAAGTTACAGGAATTCGTCCAAAAAGCCTTTGTTAGAAAGCAAAAAGCATTAGAGGAAATCAAAGCACTTGAAGATCTAAACAACAAGAAAGACAGCTGCATTTCCAACCATACTGTCATTGAAATAAGCAAAGATCTTAATTGTCTCAGAGATGGGAATGGAACGACCAGTGGTGTAGGAACAGGCAGCAGTGTGGAAAAATATGTAATTGATGAAAATGATTATATGTCATTCATAAACAATCCGGGCCTTACTGTGACAGTACCTATTGCTATTGGAGAATCAGATTTTGAAAATTTAAACACAGAAGAGTTTAGCAGTGAGTCGGATATGGAAGAAAGCAAACAGGTAGGGCTTTTTATATATGAAAAATAAGTAATTATGCACTTATTTATTCATTATTTAATTTGATTTTCAGTATTGTTTAATAAATCTCTTACTGTATTGTATAAAAACACTATACATTCAGAGTAATGTGTATGATAATTTGGCACTGATCTACCTAATTATGCATCAGGATTCCTTAGATGCTGCATTTTCACTGTCAGTCTGGAAAAAAGAAAAAGTAATAGTCTACTTATTAGCTTACTTATTACAGCAGTTGTGTGATTTATAAATTTCTTTCAGATTTTATTATGTGAAGTTTTAGGAGATGATGCAAATTTCATAAGACATCATTTCAGTAGTAATTATAACAATGATCAGAGCTTGTGAAATCTGAGTATTGATGAAGGCCCACGAATATTATAATTGATGACTCAAGGGTATCTCTCTGCACATACCGAATCTAATTTTTTATTATATATATATATATATATGAAAAGTAAAAATATATATATGTGGGTAATTACTAAAGATGAATACTAAGACATCATAGAATAAATAGACCAATGAATGATTTTTAGACCAGCTGAAGTGTCATTTAGACCAGTACCTTAAAACTGTGCAGGAGTACAGACTAACCATTATATTGTATAGCGCTGTAGCAGTAGCTTACATGAAAAAATGATACTATTATTAATGTAACTAAGTGTTTGTTATTGTGCAAAAGCAGACAAAAGATTTTTTTTTAACCGAACCAAAAAACCAACAGCTTCCTCAAAATAGACATGGCTGACGCCCTGGAGATTAATGGGTATAGATAATATTCTCAGACAAAAACAACGAGGAGTTTGGTGGCACCTTAAAGACTAACAGATTTATTTGGGCATAAGCTTTCATGGCTAAAAAACCCACTTCTTCCATGCATCTGAAGAAGTGGGTTTTTTACCCACGAAAGCTTATGCCCAAATAAATCTGTCAGTCTTTAAGGTGCCGCCGGACTCCTCACTGTTTTTGTGGATACAGACTAACACGGCTACCTCTCTGATACTTGATTCTCAGACAAAGAAAAACTTTGTACAGTGGAGTGCTCAGAGTACATATTATAAGTTAAGGGTAAGTAAATTCAAAACAAATTTTCAAGGACATAATTATTTTGAAAAATATTAGAAATCCAGGAATTTGGGCTTTAAGATGTCTACAATCTATGGCTATAAGCATCCTCAATTTAGAATGGACCTGGTTCTTGTACAGCTTGTGGGTGGAGTGCAGAAAGTATACAATATGAGTGATGCTTCATCATTATAGTATGTTTTGTTTTTTCTATCTAGGAGCTACACGTTCATGACTGCATATGGGGGGGTAGTCTGTTATTTTTTGTTTAATGATGCACATATAATAGATGGCACCTGGAACCGTACTGAACTGTGAGGAGTAATTCTTTATTATGTGTCACCTTGGCCCCTCAAACTTGTCTCTTGTCTGTGGTATTCAGCCTCTTCCTATGGTTCAGGCTCACCACAGCCAGAGAACCAACTGTACCTTATGGCTTACTTAGGGCATGTCTACACTTACCTCCAGAGCAATCGATCCAGCAGGGGTTGATTTATCGTGTCTAGTGAAGATGCGATAAATTGACCGCTGAGAACTCTCCTGTTGACTCCAGTACTCCACTGGAGTGAGAAGCGTAGGCAGAGTCAATGGGGGAGTGTCAGCAATCGACCTACCACAGTGAAGACATTGCAGTAAGTAGATCTAAGTACGTCGACTTCAGCTATGTTATTCACGTAGCTGAAGTTACGTAACTAAGATCGATTTCTCCCTCCCCACCCCTCCCCCAGTGTAGACCAGGCCTTAGTATCAAAACACCTTGGTTGGCACTTTTGAATAAGAATCCAAATAGGGTTTAGGCACAATCCCCTATCATTAACTTCCTTCAGGAGCTGAAGGACCTCTCAACAGGATGAACTGTAGATTATCTCAGAAACAGTTTGAGATTCAAAAATGTCAAATACAATAAAATGTACTAAAAACTGAGACGAGAATAAATCTAAATGGTATCAAACACACACTTAGATCTAAGGCTTCCATACACTCACCTAGGCAGGCCTAATCGTTTCAGTTTAAAGAAATTATGATGGTCACCGCATTAGCAAGCTCTGTCAATTAGTTTCTCAACCCCTTTTTCTTCTCACTCTGGCATACCAAAGTTCTAGTCACTGGTTCTGTGACCTTGAGTCTTTCAGAGGAACTTCCTTGTTTCTCTCCCTAGAACCTCACTCCTCCTTTCCTTCATTTCCCTTATACCCTGGAGAGTCTTTGAAGTCAAGGGGTGAGTTACCTGCATTAGAATTCTAGCCCTGAAGTAATCTTTTTCATTAGCATATTGATGATAAGTTTGATCAAGTCCAGCATCTGTGTCACTAACTTGGCCTCCAGCACGATGTCCATTCTGTGTTCCAATTTTATTCCATATTGTATGTTACCTTCTTTACCAACTTCTGTCTCTGAGATACATTATTTCTAATGCTCCTTTGGACTTGCATATACACACTCAGAATTTCTCCCCTGCTGATGTTTGTCCTTAAATATGTAGCTACCTCTGTATTCCAGGCTAAATTACAATCTTTCCATTGCCTGCAGAGAGTCTCTGAATGCCCTTGCTTATATGTTAAATGATAGACCAGTTTCGCTCAGTGAGTCATACAGCTCCCATATTTTCAAAGAATGCCATATATTTCAACAGCCAATATCAGATATGATTTATGGAAAGATGGTATTCCCATAATTATATATGCTATATGTCTAATCAGGAATGTGAAGTGTATGCCTTTATTTATGAATTACACATAGTTTTAAAGAAAGCCTGTCAGCATACCCATTTGAAGATTAAGAATAAGCCATTGTGGTTTTTGTGGTCAACATTTTTGGTATGAATGGACAAGGTCGCCTGAGAGCTCCCCCCACACACACATTTAATATTGTTTGTGTGACATTGTCCGTATGTTTTCATTTACTTCTAAATGTTCTGCTTTTTTAATGGTTGTGTTTGATAAATACAATGATATGTGCTTTTCTCCAATCTAGCAAAGTTATTTTTCTGAGAAATTCCTTAGAATTTTTTTTAAAAATGTTTATGATATGCATTAGGAACTAGGGAGGCTCATAAGCTCTGTAGGGCACTTGGAGTCAGGGAATGGGATAGAGTAAAGCTGCCTAGAAGTTCTATATGGATTTTGACTTCCCAGTTGACTTCTACACATTAGCTACTCCATATTCTCCAGCCTCTGTTTGCTTCTTCAGGCTCCATACTTCCATTTCATCTCTCCATCAAAGCTTTTTCTCCCTTCAGCTATTCTATAGTCCCCAAGACCTTAGTATATCCACATGAACCAGAGTCCTCATGCAGGCTTTTGATGAATCATTAAGTCTTCAGGAAGGAAAACCTGGCACTGCAAGCAAGCAAGAGTCAATACAAGGAACCTAAGAGAGAAGTGGTCAGATGACTTTGGCTGGATGGAAGCTGGCTGGTGAAGGCTGCAAAATTCATCAGCACAAGCATGTGGAGCTTAAGAGCTCTGCAAGCACTCTGCATCGGGGACAGGATGGCCCTGGAAATTTGATTTCCATAGGACTGTAGTAATCACTAGTAGCAAGAGAAATTGGAGTCCAGCTGCTTGTGCTGGTCTCTGCTCGTGCACTATTACTGGCAGCGGTTAGCTACCTAACATTCAAATATGCACATTTACAGTGTGTATAAATGAGTGTTGGGTAGTTAAGGAATGGTACCATGGTAGTTAGGAGTTCCATGTTTATTTTTATCTCAAGCCCCATTACTTTCCATTCTTCCCTACTGGACTAGCTCTGTCTCTTACTGTGGGGGAAGATGTCACTATCTGTACCTCTTTTGTATATGTAGAAATGCTGTCGCCTGCCCTTTGCTGGGAGTATGTGAGAAACAATTCTGATGCTTGATGAGCAAGTTGTGAAGATTCTGTTGCCACCAGCCTAACCCATGCATATTGACGATTCTGCTACTCGCTGTCTTTCGTACACAGGAGGCTGAAGATTACACATACCTTCTATCCCAGTGTTTAAAAATTAGACCTCTGGAGACACACAATATCATCCGCTCCACTTTCTCTCTCAAAAAGCAACAGAGGGTCCTGTGGCACCTTTGAGACTAACAGAAGTACTGGGAGCATAAGCTTTCGTGGGTCAGAACCTCACTTCTTCAGATGCAAGCCCTCTGTTGCTTTTTACAGATTCAGACTAACACGGCTACCCCTCTGATACTTTCTCTCTCAAGGGATTCCATTAAAACATAACTCCTGCTTGGAGAACTCATTATGGATTCCATTAAAACATAACTCCTGCTTGGTACCTCAGAACCAGGGGTAAGGGATGAGACAGCATTTCCCTTCCCCCAAACATCGCACAGGGTTCTTAGAGTACTCTTAGCACATCAGAATGCCCTCAGAAGACTCCTCTGTCAATAGAACTTCATTTTACCAGGAAGGAGTTGTGGAAAGCTATGTTGGCTCAGGTACTAAAGTATTAACAATTTTTTTCCAGTGTCATTGGTGGCATAGCCACTGATTCTAAGAGCAATACTTTAGGGGAGAGCACTAGAAACATTTATTTGATTATCTGTCTCCATTGACAAGATGTACAGAAGTGGGGTGGAGGGAGCTGAGGAAGATAACAGGCGCAAGTAATTGAGTTGGAAATTACAGCTGCTGGTAGTTGAGAGAATGGACTTCAGTTTTCCTGGTTTTGCACCCAAATAAATCAGAGTGCAAAAACCCTCTAGCAATCAGTTTTCTTTTTGAAGGCTGTCTCCACAGGAAACAAGCTAGAGATTTACTTTAAGAAGAAAGAACGAGAAAGACAGAAAGGTGTGACTAATTTGCCAGTGAATAAATAACTTGCCAAATGTGCCTTTCCCTGTCTTAAAAGGGTTATGTCCTCTAGAGATCTCACCAAAATCATTCAAATAAATCTCATTAGAAATTTCTAGGACAATTTGTGTTTTAGATAAAATGTGGCAAAATCATTTGACATTCTTTCAAAAAATACTTATTGTTTCTGAGTCCCATATTCCAAAAGTAACTTATCCAAATCATCTCAAATTTGGTTAAAAAAGTTTCCCTGGCCTACATTTGCCAAATATTAAAGGAAAAATGACATTTGTAGGATATTAGGGGAAGAGGTATTAGAATGGAAACTAAATTACAATCTTAACTTTGGAGAAGCAACTGTCTCTTCGTAATACAGTTTATTGACGGAGTATCACAGTACTCAGTGCTATGCTAGATGTAGTCTAAATATTCAGTACAATCAGCAATGGACTTTGGAAAAATGAAGTTGTCTATTCTGTATTGTTCCTGTATTTTACAACTGTTTCATGATATTACACTCTTTGACCTTCCAGAGACATGTCCCATTTGACTTCAAAACAGTATCTAAGTTCCTCCTAGTCATAACACACACCACGTTTTTTAGAAGTCTGCTAGCTCTTTATCAGTTGATACCTTCAAAAGAGGCCTTTTGTGTGGTTATCTCTTCATAGGTTCAATTAAACATTGCGCATAGGAGGAGATAATACCAGCTTGGCTGGTACATGACTGTCTCCCACAGGCTCTTCACGTCTTCCTAAGAAAAGTCTTGACAGCTGACATATTGGAGATATACTTGTACTTTTAAATGAATATGATCGTTATTTACTCTGAAACATTTAGACAGCTATATGTTTCTCTTTTACATGTACTTGGAAATATAGCAGTTCTTTTGTCACTACCCATCTGTATCTCCGACAGATTCCCTGGTAGTATTTACTTAGTGCACCTGGCATATCTTTCCCGTGTGGACCCTAAAATACCCCTATATATACTTATACATGCACTCTGGGCAGCTGCACACACATTTTTGCCTGTGAATTTCAGGACTTCATTTAAACAATAAAACTGCCTAGTTGGAAATTGTTTCATTTACAACAATGAAAGCAGCTACAATTTTTATAGTGCCTTGAGACATCACAAATCACTTTCCAATAACACTGGGAATGCCCTCCCCCAACCCCTATGTGAACATAGAAGACCCTGAACATAGGTGGAACTATCGTAGTGCCACTTTGTGGAGTATAAAATATGGCTGATCAATACAATGTATGGAGTGGGTTAACCTTCGCACACATCAGAATCCTAGCTATTGTATTCTGTACCAGTTAGCAAATATTAAGTGGATTAAAATGCCAGCAAGCAGGGCCGCCCGGGGGAGGGGGGGGCAAATGGGGCAATTTGCCCCGGGGCTCCCTCGAGAATATAGTATTCTATAGTATTGCAACTTTTTTTTATGGAAGGGGCTCCTGACATTGCTTTGCCCCAGGCCCCCTCAATCCTCTGGGCAGCCCTGCCAGCAAGAAGACTATTACAGTAAACAACCTGGGAGATCATAAGTCAGAATTAGTATTTGGTGCATCAGAGAAGAAGAACTGAGTTCTAGATATTTTTCCAGTTAGTGGAAAGCTGACTTTGCAACTGCAGATTCATGACTATCTGAAGAAAAGGCCTGAATCAATCAGAATTCCAAGATTCCTGACCACAGGTGATGCTTATTTTGAAGATTCTTCTTATTAGCAACCCTCAATTGCCAGCAAAGAGTTGCCATTATCTGGCAGTTGCCAATAAGTGGAAGTCTAGTTTGTGAGGGTGCAGCCAGGGAAGGAAGTGCTGGGACATGCCATCCCTGGCTTCAGCCCTGTAAACCAGCCTGTGCACAGGGCAGCAGCAGGAAGGGGAGCAGCAACCCAGATGCCAGGACTTTCTACAGGAAGTGAAGGCACTGGGGGTTCACGGAGCTGCACAGTACCTCTCCTTGCACTCTCAGGTGATTAGGGCTCAGCATATGCCAGTGCTTCCTTCCTGCGGTGCAGCGTCTCAGCAGGGCACATCCTGGAGAATGCATAGAGAGAGACAGTGCAGCTCCAGCTTCCAGGTGGCATCCTCCTTCCCTGCTACTGTCCTTTCCACAGCCTCTGCAGCACCAGAACCACTGGAATGTGCTGAGCACCCGGCTGCAGGCAGGTTTGTGAGACTGCAGCCAGAGAAAGCACATCCCCACACTTCTTGCCCTGGCTGCAGCCTTGCAAACCTGCACCTGGGCCTTTCTTAATAAGCGTCATGCTGTTGCCAATATCCAAATCCCATTTACACTAAGGTCAATTGGACAGGACTGGTTCCCACCAAAATGTTGCTACTAACCAGAAGTTGTTAATATATGGATTGCTATTAAGCAGAATTCACTGCATATATATATATTTTATATGAATCATCATAAAATTGGAGGAATAAGTCTCAAGTTAATATCTGAAATCAGCAATAAATAGTTCAGGTTAGCAACATTAAAATGATTCTTTAACATCGATGCCCCCTAATCCTCAGAACAAAGATTGAAATCCTGGCCTCTCGTTGACTTTGATGGGTCCAGGATTTCACCCAAGATCAGTAAATAGTAGAAAAAGAGAAGGTGTTGCCCCTTTCTACAGCTGTGAATGTATGACTTGATCAATATGTTCACAGCTTTGCAAACCAATAGCATGAATTCCCCTTCCCTACCACCTGGCCAATTCAAAGGGCCAGTTCCTTCCCAAATGGCACTACACCATCCAAAGTATCAGCTTCTTTAGAGTGCCTGATAGTTTGGATCTGTAACGTGTCAGCCCACTGTCTCAAATGCCACTGATGGGCCAGGTCCAACCATCCAGCTGGCTCATTCCTTCCCAAATGGATCAAGAAACTTTAGAAAGCCAAATAGTCATAAAATAATAATGTTAAAATAGTTTTTTACATAATACAGTACCTCACAATATCTAATTTGGATAGAAATTCAAGGAGAATTCACTGTTTTGTGAGGTATTTCTACATGTAAATTCTATCATTGTTAAAAGGATGGAAGCAGGAACTATAAAACAGAAAACCTCAAAGTATTTTGCTTATTGTATGCATTCAGTTTAGAATGATAAAATATGCACACGGTCAATTAAATGAAGAGTAAACAATTTAAGTGTGAAAATTCGAAGAATATTCTGCCAAGCGTTAAAATAATGTTTGTTAAGATTTATCTTTAAAGCTATCATATACTTTCAAAATCTGTGCTAGCCATATTATTATGTAGTTAGTTCATTTTTGTTTCTTAATTGTGAGCCACAATTTTGCAGAACAGTTATTAGCTTCAGCTCCTGTATTTTATATGAATCTGATGATACTAGATATAAACTTACAGTCAATCCTTAGGAATGTTTGTTGAACTCTTTTGTCAGCCAATATGTATCCTCCTTTTTGCCAACTGATAAAATATTTAGTAAATATATTTTTACTGTTTTGAAGCCATGTTTGAATTAGAGTTTCCAAAGAGAAGAAAAGTAGAGGTACTATAATCTTGAACTTCACTGCCTACCGTTCTTACTTCTCACAGGGGTAAAACCAAGCTGGAGCAATCAAGAACGCAGCTCTGGTGCTTTTTAACCAGGTAGAGCAACGTATCACCACTTTTACACAGGTTACCTAAGCAAGTTATACGTATCACTTTTTTAATGGCTATTGACTGGCCTGCATGCAACTAAGCTATGTTCCTTCCCCATCCATTGCAAGATAGTAGAAACATGCACAGCTGCTCTCTGCTGAGTCATGTGACTCACATCACAGCATGGTCAGGCAAGACTGGCAACCCCAACATACATTTGACTATGCTAATGACTCTTCTAGATATTTTTGATGAAGTACTTTAACAATAACTGCATGCTCTTCAGGTTTTGGTAATATGGATCAAACCATTAAAGGAATGTTCAACTTTAAAAAGAACAAAGAAAAAAGGGAGCATGCATAGTTTTTAAAAATATAAAAACAACCCTTTTTGATTCAGCCCTTATAAATGTATTGGTTTACTAAAGGAAGTTCTAGATGATTTATGTAATGCTTATTGTCACATTTAAATTCCTTAATGAATATAATTGGAACATTTCAAAATCTACTCATGTCACAAAAATATTTACATTTATTTATATTTTGAAATGTTTAATGCAAACTTGCTAGGTACGAAGAGCAATATTCTGTATTCATTTGGGCACCCACATATCTTGAATTTTCATAAACTGCATATGAACAGGACACATAATTTATGCCAAAAGTNTGTGTGTGTGTGTGTGTGTGTGTATGTTACACCACATACATGCACTTTTTGTGTTTTATAATACATATGTAGTATGTAGTATATATATATAGTATATATATAAAATAAACAATGAGCTCAATTATGCCTAATTAAGAATATATACATACATGCATGCTTGATAATTAGTTATTCCTCCGGTAAACTAAAAGGATGCACATCAGGATGGGGGGAATGAGGAGGGAGGTGTGAGGATATCCTGGTAGCCAAGTAAAGCTAGAATAGTTTGCAATGTTATCCAAATCCTGAGATAATTATCTTACCCTCCTCACACCTTGCTTGTATGTTTCATGTATATGATGGCTCACACAATATTTTACAAGAGAAAGATGGTTTCTAAAAATAACTTTTATATGGAATTTTTTGGATTGTTCTATTTGTTAGAGATTTTTCTATTTCAGGACACTCTAGTGTGAGTCAAGCAGTTTGTTCAATGACTGATTTTTAGGTACCAGTAAAAAAAAATAAAAAAAATCAGCCACTAGTTGGAAATAGTAAATACATTATCCAGTGTTCTTTTCAAAAGCAATACTTGTGGACAAACTGGTCTCTTGTAGGTCAAAGCACTAAAGAGATGTGATCTTCCAATCAGAAATCATGTCCATTAATGCTACAATCACCAACTAGCAAATGAAAATTTTAAATTCTGCTTCATCAACACCTATCAGATGAAACATTTAAATTGATGTCTTTCAAGATAACAGAAGTACAATTACTAAAATAGGATCAGGACTTCCTATTTTGAAAACCAATTATCTGTAAATGCCTTCATGTATATTGTTTGTAAAGTACTTGACTGGGTGACTACATGTATCCAGCAAGAGGAGATTAACAACATACAACAGTATTTGAGTCCAGTGACATCTTCTTGTAACAAATGAGTGTCCTTTATTATAACAAAATTATTATTTTATATGACATTCACATAAAAAAAATAAAGATGGGTGGTACTGCATTTCATTATAACCATAACATACAACACCAAGTCTAAAGGAATAGAACTATGGTATCTGTCAGCTCCTAGAATGTGTAGCCCAATTAAGGCCCCAATCGTGTAAAAACATACCCTCATGAGTAATTTTAGGCATGTGAGACCCGATCCAACTCAAGTCAATGGGAACTCAGTGGAAATCCTCATGTGCATAAAATGAAAGTTACTTGCAACTGGAGTTCTTTGAGATGTTCTGTATATTCATGCTTCTGGGTATTGCCTTGCCTAGTGGTGCCTAACAGTACACCCCCTTTTATCCCCCCTGTCAGTATCTCTGAATGTTCTGAGGGCAAAGCTCTATAAAGGGGTGCAGCACCCTCTAACACCTCAGTTCCTTCCACCGCCAACCCAGAGAAAAAAAATAAAAGGACTCTGAGAAAGTGGAGAAGGAGGTTGGGAAGTGTAAATATGCAGAGCCACCTCTAAGAACTCTGGTTACAATTAACCTTCATTTCTTCTTCGAGGGGCTTTGCATATTCCCACTTATGGAATAGTTTGATAAGCAGTACTGAAAATAATCTCAATGAAGGAACAGAGTCTTCATTGAACTGAGACTGAAGCACCGCTCTATCAAATCTAGCATCAGCCCTTAGGATGGCCACTCACAAACCCCCAGAGTACCAGGCATTCCGGTACTTCCTAGAATGGCGGTGGGCTCACCCCTGCTGGCACGTCCCTACCAGACAGGGGACAAATCATTTAAAACCAGGACTGTCTATCTTAAAATAAGATGAATGGCCTGCTTTTCAGCCCTTGAAGCCAAATTGAGAGCATAACGTTTAGAAAAAGTGTGCACAGAACTTCAGGTTGAAGCAGTGTAGATTTTAGTAACAGGGACTTGCGCAGGACAAGTAAAAGGCATTGCCACAGCTCTGGTGGAATGAGATCGTACTGTTGTAGGTACAGGAATTTCTGCTAACTTGTAACATTCAACAAAACATTCCTTTATCCATCTAGAAAAAATCTGGGGAGACACAGTATGATCCATGTGATTCTTAGAATAAGAGACGAATAATCTAGATGATTTTCCAAAAATTTTAGTTCTATTTAAATAATATGCAACAGTTCTTCTATCTAAAATATTTCAAACTGATTCCCCTTTTTTACAAGGTGGTCTTGGAACAAATAGCAGCAAATTAATTGTCTGATTAATGTGAAATTTAGAAACGACTTTTGGCATAAGCTTAAAATCAGGTCTAAGAACCCCCTTTATGAAAAGATGTACGGTGGATCAGTCCCAAGGCCTTTAATTCCATTAATTTCTGGCTGACGTTATGGCAACAATTAATGTAATTTTAATACATAAACACTCAGCCAAGGGTTCAAAAGCTGACTTCACAAATGTAGATAAAAAACAAATAAAATCCCAAGGAGAGACAGGTGAGTCCAAAATGTCTCAAAGGATATTAACTGACAATTGAAGATTGTCCAGATTTGGCCTGTAAACCTGAAACATCCAGTGCTGCATTGTCCTCATTCTGAGATGTGCAAACAGAGTCTTGTAAGTCTTAGCTGCCATGAGACCCAGGAAGAAAATTACTTTCTGTGTTAGACATATTTGAGAATTTAAAACATACAGCACTATTTTTAAAAAATTGTCCTCTGGTAAAAAGATATTTCCTATCACCAAGTCCAATATGGAGTCTATGAGTACAATTCTCTGAGTTGGGCAGAAATTCAACTTTTTGACATTCAGAAGCATCTCCAAGTCTGAAAAAAGGGTGGTTGTATAGCAGTATGGCTTGATAGATCCTTGCGAACAGCATCCTTAAACAGCCAATCACTCAATTATGGGTAAACAAAAATAACCCGCTTTCACATCTGAGCAGCTACTACAGAAAGGCACTTTGCAAACACTATTGGTGTGGTCAACAGGCCAAATGGGATCATGTTGTATTGGAAATGGCCTCCCAACACCTTGAAACAAAGGTATTTTTGATGACTGTACTGGCAGAAATATGAAAATGTGTCCTTTCACTCAAGCATCACAAACCAATCTATAGCTGAAAGTGAAGGAATTATGGAGGCCAGAGCTAACATACATAACTGAAACTTTCATATGTATTTGTTCAGATTCCTTAAATCTAAAATCAGATGAAACTGTACTTTTTCTGTACCAAAAAGTCTCTTGAGTAAAACTCAACCTCTCAGGTTTTAGATACCTCCTCAACAGCTCCTATCAGAAGGAATTTCTGCACTTCTGAAAGTAAAATAGCCTCATGAGAAGGTTCCCTGAAAAAGGTAGGGTACAAGGAATTGAAAGGGGGAAATTTCTCAGATTGATTGACCTAGTCCTTTTCTATAATTTGTAGAACCCATTTGTCCAATGTATTATCTGTCCTCCATCTGATGAGAAAATATGCTAGCCTGTCTCCAAACAGGAAGGGAAGATCCCCACTGATTGATTCTGGACTCTTGATCCTGTCAGAAAATCTGAGGGTTGGTTGTTCACCAAAGACAACAGGGAGGAAGCAGATTGTTTAGATTTAGGCTTTGATTCGAAAGACTTCTTGTTTTGGCTCTGGAAAGACATACCCTGTTCGTGTTGTTACTGATGTCTTTGATTCAATGGGAAATAAGTCAAGGAAGACTGTGTTTCTGTTAATGGAAATGAGTAGTCAAAGTTCTCCACCTGGTAAAAGAAATCAAAGCCCAAATAGCAGCTTTTGAGCTTGTCCCTTCAGATTTTCCAGCAACTCATCTGCCTTTTTACTTAAAAGACCATCCGCTAACTCAATTCTCATATCCTGAGCCAGAGAAGAGCAACAAAGCCAAGCTTGTCTACTCTAGGTAACTGCATATGCCAGTGCTCTAGCAGAAGAGTTCAAGGTGTCTAAAGAAGCTCCAAAAGCATGCTTTGTCATATTTTCACCTCCATTAGGATCACATTTGCTAATTTCCTTTTGTTATCTGGCAAATCCTGCACAAACAATGCCATTTTTTCCCATAAGTGGAACTGAGAGTGGATCATAGTTGCTTGATAATTTTCCAAGAAGGGAAGAGGAGAATACTTTTTTCCCTAAGGAATCAATATTTTCCCTTCTCTATCAGTGCTTGTCCAGACCTCAACATGCTACTGGTAGCAGCCACAACCTAATGAATTAGGTACAGGTTGTGTGTAAAAATATAAAAACTGCTACGAGGGTATCTGATATAATTTATCTGCCTTCTTCAAAATAGGCTGGCAAAAAGTAAAAGTGGACCACACAGATGTAGCTCGCTGCGGTAGACCATCAAGATTTGATAAACTTCCGACTCTTGCAGGTAGCTTAAACAATGTCGAACACTGGATGGGATGTTTTCTCCACAACTAGTGAAGTTAATTTCAATGTGAACACTGTGTGATCCATCAGGTCATGGCACTGCAGAGCATCCTCAAAAGGAAAAGAGGCAGAAGCCACTCCCACATGCTCATCTGGTGACAAATCAGGATCGGGGTCTATGTCAGCCTACTCCTGTTCAAAAACAGAAGTTATCTCCGTATCTTCTTCTTCAAACAGACAATCAGGTACCACTATCTGAGATGCAGACAGATCTGGTGGAACTGGATCCGAGGATTTCTCCACCACTGGATCCTTTACAGATAAAATATCACCTTTCCATCCATAAGGAGGATGACTGAAAAATTCCTGTGGCAGCTCCCAATAAGGCCATGGACTCCAGGACTGCCAGTCTCCCCCACAACTGTGATGTGAGAACATACGTGCAGGAGGAGGATCAAAAAGAAGAAGCAGGAAGAAACAGTCTCTTTATTCTTCCTCTGTCAACCTCTAAACATGGATCTGGCCTTGGATCAGTAATGGATTCCACTGAAGATAGTAATGGACCTAGAGATTGGAGAGAAAACTCTTTGTGGGGACACTGTAGGAGACTTAGGAGGAGAAGGTGTAGATGGACCAGGAGAAAGACTAATAATCTCCTCTTCTCTTCTCCTTTTTTCAGGAGAATTGACACTGAACTCAGAACTGATGAAGCCAGTCTCTTCCTCTCATTCAGATCCAAGAAGCCCTCAGAAACCAAATGGTGTACATCAGCCAAAGTAAATATATTCTATGGACCCGAAGTTGGAGCTGAAACTGGACACAGGTCGAAGTTGGAGCTGAAGACCTGGATGGCATGGAATCTGGTGAAATACACAGATCTGCCTGCTTGGTACTTGAAGCTGAAGCCAGAGCCAGTCTGGATTTTGGAGCCATAGTTGTAGAGGCCCTGTCAGAATCAGATAGATCTGACAAATCTGAAATGAGGGATCTGGCATTTCTAACGGTGGCTATCTTCTCCCTTGAATGCTTCTTCGGAACCAACACAGCTGGAGCTGACAATGTGGCTCTTGGTTCTGTAGCAGACAGTCTGCTCTTCATCATCACCTGTGCCTTTGAAGCCCTGGCTGCTTGAGCAACAGGATCTGGAGACAGACCCAACAAAGGTTCTGATTTCCTGCAGCCTTTAAATTATTTCATTTTGCAGGAGTAAGTGACAGTATGTCCCAGTATGGATCCTTGAGGTCCCCACTACTTACCTCTCTCCAGTATGAAAACTGACCATTTATTCCTACCCTTTGTTTCCTATCTCTTAACCAGTTACTGATCCATGAGAGGATATACCCTCTCACCCCATGACTGTGACTTTGCTTACGAGTTTTTGGTGTCGGACCTTGTCAAGGTCTTTCTGAAAGTCTAAGTACACTATATCCATTGGATCACCCTTGTCCACATGCTTGTTGATACCTTCAAAGAATTCTAATAGATTGGTGAGGAATGATTTCCTTTCACTAGGAAACAACAAGCCATGTTGAATCTTCACTAAAACATAGTGTGTGTCTATGTGTCTGATAATTCTGTTCTTTACTATAGTTTCAATCAGTTTGCCTGGTATTGCCAGGACTGCCTCTGGAGCCTTTTGTTTAAAAAATTCATCATTACATTAGCTATTCTCTAATCATTTGTTACGGAGGCTCATTTAAGTGATAGGTTACATAGTAATAGTTAGTAGTTCTGCAATTTCACGTTTGAGCTCCTTCTGAACTCTTGGGTGAATACCATCTGGTCCTGGTGACTTAGTACTGTTTAATTTATTAATTTGTTCCAAAATGTCCAATATTGACATCTCAGTCTGGGAGATGTGTCATCGAAAAAGAATGGGAATCTCCCACACATCCTCTACAGTTAAGACCGACAAAGAATTCATTTAGCTTCTGCTTTTTCTTCAGTTTCACCAAGCTACTAACTGACTTAACTAACTAACTAAAACTATACTAAACAATTACCAAGACACTAAGAACTGGGGGAAAAAACTCAGATCCGAATGGTCTGGAGTGGTTTATTTCCATCTGGCACAGTGGTTGGAAGAAAGTGAGGTGATAGAAGGCATTGCCCCCACTCCTTACAACATCTGTAGATGCTGAGGGCAGAGACAAAGGGGCTGTGCAAGTGCTCGAACAGACACTGCTTGGAGAAGGTTCTAACATCAGGCACCACCAGGCAGCGCAATACCCATAAGTGGGAATATGCAGAGCTGCTCAAAGAAAAAATTATAATGTACTTATTATTTAGATGTGGATCTACAGTAACCCTATTTCTTTAGGCCTGCTCCAAAGCCCAGTGCAGTCAATGGAAAGAGTCACATCAATTTCAATTATGTATGGATCATGTCCTTTGTTTCCAAATAATTTAAGGCCTGATCCTGCAAGCTGTCTCCTGAGTTAATGGAAGGCAAGGATGTAATATCAGTCCTTAACTAAAGATCAATAGAAAATGTAGTTTTCAGAACTGTTCATCTCCTTTACAAAAGCTACACAAAATTCCAAAAAAGCCACAAGAAATCATAAAGTAACATTTTCTCAAGGTTTATACTGAAACAGACTGTCACAGCCAGTCAGAGCTCAGATACAGTCACTGCCTTTCAACCATATTATAGTTTTCCATACATTGTGCAAGTCTCAGCATTCTGATTGATATCCTCAGAATTTGATGTCTATATGTTCACAAACATGACAGCTCCCGAATCTCATGTCCACATTTAATCAATCATTTTGTTTATCATTGTATTCAATTAAATATTTGTTCATTAGATATTTCAGCAGGGTAACAGCTACCTGAGAGTGGTGCCTATTGATTCAGTAGTATCCATATCTTGGGCTGATAAAGGTGTCAGGCGAGATCCTCAGGGTGGTGTAAATTTGTGTAGCTTAACGGAGGTCACGCTCCCCTTGATTGGAAGTCAATGGAGCTACACAGATTTACACAACATCTCAGGATAAGGCACATCAGCATCCAAGTACTTTAGCCTAGACTAGGATTATTATTTCATGATCAGGAATCAGACTCAAATTTTCAATATAAATAATGCCGCTAAGTTATTCTGTATTCTAATACAATACAGGATCAATCTTTAAATAATGCTCCTAATCAGCATCCAGTTATCAGTATTAATGTTTCATGTATGTAGTGTACTCGATGTACTTACATCAATTCCTATATAAATCTGTAAAATTAACCGTAGAGTATGTAGCCATTCCTGACATTATAAATTATATGGCAATAACACTAACAGTTTCTTACCCATACTATAATCTAAATTACAGTGATGTAGCATATTACTTCTACAGCTGCATGGTCTATAATGATGTATTTCACTACGGTGCTTTCTTTAGGGCTGAAGACTTGGTTACATTACTTATTTAAAACTGAATAAGAATGTATTTCTGATTGAAGTAATTCAAGACACAAATCAACAAACTATGAACAGCTAAAAAGATGTTACAAACTCTTTGATGAGTGCTTGTTTTCACTTTAGTTGTGCTCAGAAACAAATGCATTTAAAAATAGTTTTACTTGCAAATTTAAAAGCAAATACAGGTGCCAGAATAATAGATAGCCTTAAACTGCCATTAGACCAGTGGCCTGATTCAAAGTCCACTAAAGTCAGTGGAGAGGCTTCCATTGAGTTCAGGAGCATTTGGATCAGTCCCTGAATCATGCACTCTTCAGTCCTCAGCAAAACTTCCACTGAAGTCAGTAGGAGTTTTGCCTGAGTAAGGACTGCATGATTTGACTATGTATAACGATAATACATGCATAGTGGAAGATAATGCAAAATAGTGGCTTGTCCTAAAGTTAACTTGCTGCTCCTCTCAACTGACATTACAGTAAGATACTTAAACAACAGGTCATGTGTACTGTCATAAGGTTTGCTACCGGAAAAAAGATCTAATTTTCAACATTTCAATCCATACACTGTATATTTTAGAGAAAATACCATTTGTAGTGGACATGAAGATATGCTGATTTCTATTGGTTTGGTCATTGTGCTGGAAAGATTAAGTGACATTCACAGTTTAATCCAATATAAGAGGGAGTGAAATAACTAACAGTATGGCATATGCAAATTGACCAATTTTAATATTATTGAACCTTAATTTCAGAATTCTTACACATGGATCAGGTTAGTGGACAAATTATTTTTTAGAATTTCCTATAAGAAGATATTCTAGAAATCAAAACCACACTACATAGATTTTAATACTACGATTTTACTTATAGTAATGCATATTATCAATATGTATTTACTGATAATCTTATTTAAAACTTGTGGAGCACTGACATATTTCAATGTCTTCTATGAATAATATATAGTTAGTGAGGAAAAAAAAATTTCCTGTGGGATTTTATTTTCAGAAGCTAAATGCATCCAGCTCATCTGAAGGCAGCACAGTTGATATTGCCCCTCCTGGAGAGGGCGAACAAGCTGAGATTGAACCTGAAGAAGCGCTTGAACCAATAGCCTGTTTTACAGAAGGTAACAAAACACAATATTGCCTAAAGATTGCGTTAGCAAACTGGGGCTTGATTCAATCACAATTTGCTTCTACAACAGTTGGCTCTTGAAACACCATGGGCCTTCCTGGTTTCACTAGCCAAGAGAAGCTACTCCCTTCTCAGTGATAACAATCAACTGTCAAAGTAGGAATTCTCTGGAAGGTGGCTAACTCTCCTCCCTGCTCAATCGCTATTATATCTCAATATTAAGGTACTTGCAGTATTAATTTTTCCAATCCTATAATTGTGTTTTGTAGTCAATAGAGAAGGCCCTTAGAATTTGGAGCAACTCTGTTTTTCTGAGAGAAACAGAACTGACATGGGCCAACAGCCACAAACACTACTGTGTTTTGGATATACAGTAGAACCTCAGAATTATGAACACCAGAGTTACGAACTGACCAGTCAACCATACACTTCATTTGGAACTGGAAGTACCAATCAGGCAGCAGCAGAGACAAAAAAAAGTAAATACAGTACAGTGCTATGTTAAATGTAAACTACTAAAAAAAATAAAAGGGAAAGGAGCAGTTTTCATCTGCATAGTAAAGTTTCAAAGCTGTATTAAGTCAATGTTCAGTTGTAAACTTTTGAAAGAACCATAATGTTTTGTTCAGAGTTATGAACATCTCAGAGTTACGAACAACCTCCATTCCCGAGGTGTTCGTAACTCTGAGGTTCTACTGTAGTTCACAGATTGTGTGTAATATAGAGAGATGTTTTTAAAGTCAATTTCATACTTAGTTGTAAATGCAAATCACTGTCAATTTCTCTCCATGGTTTCACTCCTAAATGTAGTTTAAATCTATTTACTATCACTATTCAGATATTCAGAACCTTGTAACGGCAAGTAGGGGATTCCAGTATCAGATTTTAAAAGTATCTCATAAAGAGAGTGGCTATCAAACTAAGAATTTTTATAATAATTTGGATGCCAGAGCGATTAACTATTTCAAAATAAGTTGCTATTTTATTCCAATTTCTAGTTATTTAATATGTTTACAGGTTGTGTGCAGAAGTTCACATGTTGTCAAGTAAGTATAGAAGATGGGAAAGGCAAAAACTGGTGGAATCTTAGGAAAACCTGCTACAGCATAGTTGAACACAACTGGTTTGAGACATTCATTGTCTTCATGATTCTTCTGAGCAGTGGCGCTCTGGTGAGTGAAACAATTATGACATATTCTGAAAAATAAGTTTTTAGAAGGGTGATTTATTAAAAGTATGTTTTCATACAGGATAGTTTTTGATCAGTATGAAAATCTATTCAATTTAAGAAATATTTGGGAATCAGCAGAAGCAAACACTCACGTTATAATCTGCAAGATAAAGAAGTATTGATAGATGTATTTTAATCGCAGCTTTGCAAAATGTTCATGCTGAAAACCAAAATCACTCTAAAACTTCCTGCATTTCATGTTTCATTACAGTTTTGAAATGTGGACCAAGGTTGGAAGGCTTGCTAAAATTCACATATGTTTTGATTAGAGATGGACCAAATCCAAAACACTGGGCTAAACTCTGCTTTTAATTAGACTGCTGTAAATCTGGAGTAACTTTATTAAAGCCAGTGGAGTTACCCAGAATTTATAGTGGTTACTCATTGCAGAAGTTTTGGACTGAATACTACTGACTTTTGTTACTGTTTGGATTTGGACCAAAATTTTAAATTGTGAGTCCATCTCTACTTCTGAGAGGACCTGGGCCGATGTATGAATGCACATCAAAATCATATGCAAATCATGGTTTTGACATGAAAACATGTACACATTTATGGCTTCAAATTATTTTACTTTAGGATTTCGGGCCATTTGAACTATCTGGTGAAGCTTTCATTCTGCTTAAATCATCCCCTTCATGCTCCACCCTGGCTCATTGTTTTCTTACTATTATGATTTTCTAAATTTTTTGTCATCTTTGGAATGCATAAAATTTCACAAAATGGCAATTGTTTCCAAAAAGATCGTCACTCTTCACCACTATCCCATTTCAAATTACATAAGCTCTGCATTACATAATTTTCTTGATTATGCTGATAGGAAGAAGGTTTTATTTAAATGGGGAAGTAAATAAAATCTTCCTCACTACTCACTACTCCTCTCTGAGAGAATATACGTATCTGGAACAGGAGGATTTTTTTGGGTTAAGCCCCATATTAAAATTTTGGCAGAAAATCATTCTTTGTATTTATTTCTTGATTCAGCAATAAAATAGGATTGCAAATCCTGAAGTCTCTACAGGCAATAATTCTTACCCAGGCAAATTTCTCACTAACTTCTGTGAGGATTTATTTAAAGGTTGAGTAAAAATCTGACTAAGGGCCTCAGGATTTGGCCTGGAATTATTTACTTTGATTTTGTAAAACCTCAATTGTCAAAAAAAGTCACAGCCAATTGAGGGTCACACAAACAGTACACAGAATTACATATGGAGTCCCTATATTTCTTGTTTCTCAAATAAAAGAGACTAGACTTTTCCTTTTGCTTAAGAAAAGGATTCGTATTCAAAACATATTCTCCGTATTCTATTGGAGAAAGCACAAAACAAGACTGCCTCTCTCAAAGTTGGATTCCATTGAAGCAGATGTAATGAAATGGGAGCTAAGTAACATAAGAGTTGAAAATGGTGCACAAAGAAGAGACAACAACTTAAATCCTGCCACTTTTTTCATTTATCTAATTGATCTTTCTGAACCAGGAAGTGTTATGAATACTTGCAAACTTTGTGTTCACAGGCTTTTGAAGACATATATATAGAGCAGCGCAAGACTATCAAGACCATGCTGGAATATGCTGACAAGGTTTTCACTTACATCTTCATTCTGGAAATGCTTCTGAAATGGGTTGCCTATGGTTTTCAAATGTATTTCACTAATGCCTGGTGCTGGCTGGACTTCTTGATTGTTGATGTAAGTTCTTTATTCTTCGAGTCTTTTTTGACTGATTTTCCTATCAACAGAGTTACAAAGTTCACTATTGTGAAGTAGATTTCTAATGAACACAGTACTTTCAGCAAAAAATAATGAAAATTTTACTAACAGCCTGTTGTTATCCGATGGTGTTACTAAACGTACATTTATATTCAAAAGAAAAATCTGTTAACTAACAGAACATTACTTACTAAACTAAAGCCAGGACATACCAAAGTTAAGGTCCTGTGCAAAACTCCACAATTTGTGAATATACATTATGACACAGTCTTATTATATGATCACATGTTGTTTCTCAAATAATACATTATATCATCATGGAATTTTTCTACAGCCATCCAAACTTTGCATCTAAGAAATTATGTTTGGTCCAAATGCTGTCAAAGCTTTATTACGAGTTTGACAATTTGTAATAAATAAGTCAGCTATGATTTGGGAGGGTTTATGATGGAAGAGGAGAGAAGCTTTCTTGGCTTCCTTCCCAGCCATGGCATATATGTACAAAGTCCTTGCAGGGGATGGATCACTTGATGATTACCTGTTCTGTTCATTCCCTATGGGGCACCTGGCATTGGCCATTGTACAAAGACAGGATACTGGGCTAGATGGACCTTTGTCTGGCTATGCCGAAAAAATGACAGGAGACATTAGATATGGGTTTAATCAGGCCGCAACTTCATTATTAGATGTCTGGGATTAACCCGGTGGATAAAATGTGCAGTGCAGGTGAAAACCCCCACAATTCACCGAGGGGCGGGGTGAATGCTTTTTTTCAGCCCCTCTTTCCCCTTCCGCCCTCCTCTCCCCACATACACACACACACCTTTCCGTTCATGTCCCTCCAGCAGACCCACTGCTGGGACCCTCCAATTCCGGGGGGGGGGGGACTTCCACCAGCTCCCCCCTCCAGGTCCCTCCAACAATTCCCTTGCTGGGACCTTACTGACCACCCGCCCTCGTAGGATGGGTTAACATAGACTATAATGATGGGGGGTTGGCTCCCTGCTGTACCAATCATAGGAGTCCCCAACTGCCCCCGGCTTGCTCAATTACCAAGCACCTCTCCTTAATTCCTTTTCCAAGCCATTTATCCATTCTTTTGTACCTTAATTTATGGAGTACCTGCACTGAACATCCATTATACACTTAAATAAAGAGTTGCAACATATGGCCTACCGCCCGTCATGCTCTGCATGAACAGAGCCCACCTGAACCTGCTGCGAGGAAGGCAAAAAACCCCAACTGCACCTGGCCAATATGATGGTAAGGGAAAAATTCCTACCCAGTCCAGCCAGATAACCCCCCCACTTTCTTAAAGTGCAGGACGGTGATTGTCTAACCCTGTATGGCTGTTCTTATGTTCTTATGGCACCTTACAGACTAACAGACGTATTGGAGCATGAGCTTTCGTGGGTGAATACCCACTTTGTCGGATGCAGCATTTTTGCTGCATTTACAGATCCAGACTAACACGGCTACCCCTCTGATACTTATGTTCTTATGTTCATTGTCTTAAGGGATCAGTGCTCCCAGAATATTTTGGTCTCCTGCCTTCTCATATTATCTGACTCAGTTCTTTAGTGAGCCAAAGTGATGTGTGCGTTCAAATGAGAATGAGTATCTTGGAGGCAAAGGTGCTTATGATTGTTGCCACTAAGTTATTGTATTGCTTCACTAGGCAGTCCAAATTTGGGTCCCTTGACTGTAATGTTTCTGTTAGTATGCTCTAGAACAGGGGTAGTCAATTATTTTTTGTCAAGGTCCAAATTTATTAGTCAAGGTATAGTGAAGGTCCAGACTTCAGAGAAAATTAAAAAAAACCCAATAACAATAATAATAAGTAAATAAAAAGATTTTGGGTCCATTCAAAAGCATCTGGAAGTCCAGATTTGGCCCACGGTCCGCCTATTGACTACCCCTGCTCTAGAAATTTGTCAGGTTCAGGAGTCTCACATGACAAACTGGCTTAGTTGGTCTACCATGCAGCTAGGAAGTGGAGAAAAACATAATTTTCACCTGGATGACGTAATGTATGCTACACCATGGTGAAAGGCCAGTGCCATTATGTGGTAGTCTCAATGTGTGGTTTCAATAAGAGGATGGTAATGCAGAATTCAGGGGCTTCTATCTGGGAATTTTAAAGAAGAAATGTACTCACACCTTTATAGATGAGCCATAGATCACGTTTCAGTTGCTCTGTTTTTATATTGAAGGCTCCAATTGATTTATTTTTTTTAAAGAGCATACTTGATGTAGAGTTTTTGGTGCTTTTTCAGCAATAGCGTTGCCTAAGAAAAGAATCTCAGAATGAGGTCCTCAGAAGTGATAAATATTTTGCAATCTAATTTAAAATTTCCCCATTTTCCTTAATTTTATAAAAATAAGAATAACCAGACAACAGCTGAACATCCCGCCTTCCTAGAAAAAATATATTCCATGTTCTGGAATGCAGTCAACAAATGTTTTACTGTGCCTAAGGCTAATTCAGCAGTTCCCTCTTGAGCACTCCAAATCAGCACTTCCAAAAAAAAACTTATGAACTCACTTGAGAGTACGAGGGAAAGTAATAGAGACAGATTCAGACTGTGACACAGAAGCTATGTTTACATTCTCCCATTTATGGGGTTTATGCTTCTCTCCCTACAACCTCTTTTCCCATTGTAAAGGACTGAAATTTGCACCTAATAAAAATTGCTTGATTGCCTAAACAACTATCAGCTAAATTGTTTTAAGGATGAACAGGGACATTCCTCAAAGGTTTTAACCTATGTAGGATATGGCCTCTCTCCCTGGGAAAAACTGCCACAACTGGAAGTGCCCAAACCAGAAGTGGAAGTGCCCAAACCAGAGCTTTATGGCTATAAAAGTAAAGGGACGTCTGGCAGGACTCTGTGATGGTCCTGAACCTTCAAAATGTGTTCTCCCCCTTTGGTCCAGAACAGTCTGAATTTGTAGCCTTTACGGCAGGTTGGCAGGCCCATACCTTCTTCTTGGCCCATAGTGAGCTAAAAGGTGAGTGAAGTTGGGGAACAGTTGGATGATTTTGTTAGCTATTACATTTGTGCTTATCTAAGTTGCTGCTGGGGCAGTGTTATCTTGGGCAATTTCTGGAGTCTGTTGATTTTATTATATGTATCTTTAGAACTTTATTGAGTGTGCCCATTTTTTAAACTGTAGTATATAAAATCTGAATATAATAAGATATAATCATATTAAACAAATAACATATTTGCTGAATACTACTGGGCACTAGTATATCTATAATTGGGATACAATCACTGATTTGACCTTCCTGTATCCCAGCATCTCAACAACTCATATAGGTTTAAATTCCAAAAGAACAATTAAACTAAGCAAAAAAAAAAAAAAAAAAAAAGCTTAATAGATGCTCCATGAGAAAGATAGGTCATACTGCTGACTTATATATTATTAATAGATCTGGGTGAACATGCCTAAAAATGTTCCATGCTTATTTGTTCAAATATTTAAATTAATTCACTTTGACTGTACACATGACTCTTAGCTTTCTATGAAAATTAATTTCCCAGCAGGAATGTTCCCCAAAAGTATTATTAATTATTATTTGTAGTACAATAGTGTCTAGTACTATATGTACATGGAGCAGTAGACAATCCCTGCCCTAAAGAGCTTACAATCTAAATAGACAAAACAGGAAAAGGGCCAGAGAAAAGAAGTTTTATCTCCATTTATAGTTGGGAATTAGTGGTAGAGAAAGATTAAGTGACGTGCCCACATAGGAAATCTATGGTAGAGCCCATTTTAAGATAGGTATTGCAAAACGGTTGCTGAAAGTGAATTTCTGATTCATAATTATGACTCTTTACACAGTAAACCTAATCCTAACAGTTTTGCTCAACCAGTCAGGGAACAGAAATACAGTTTGTGAATTATGTGTCTAATCAAATTAAATTCTGAATACTTGCAAGGAACAAACTATAGACCAGTAATTATTCACAAAAAGTACTGAGTGAATTATTTAGAAAAACAAACTTGAGAAAATCACAATCTATTTTGTGGACAATTTGCAAATAGACAGAAGTGAAATTCATCTCCTAATGAATGTAATGAATTATTCTCACAGCTCTCGGTCAGATTTTCAAATGCACTCACTTTAATGGTAACAGAGTTGGGCTAATGGTGAGTGTTTTTGAAAATCCCACCCTGAAGCTTTAGCTTCATTATAACTCCCTCATATCACCTCAGTTTCATGATTCTGCATTTCTGATATAAATAATTTTCAACAACAAAAGTAAAGGGCCACCACATTTGTGTAGAATATAGGTAACTTTGGGACTCTCTGATACGGTGCTCAGTCTTGTGCTGTGGTCCCAGAAAACACTTTCTCTTTGGCCTGAGCTGGAAGAATACACTCCCTTTTCTTCCCACCAGTTCTGTCCTGCCTGCTACCCCCTCTCTAGCTCTTCTTTCCTCTTCCCTTTCAGCAGGGCAGGTTTCCCTCTCCTTCCCTCTTACCAGTTCTCACCTGCCGCTTATAGCTGACATGCCTGCCCCTTCCTGCAGTACTTCCCTCTGATAGTTTTGGGCTGTGGAAGTGGTTGAACATGCCCCCTCTGTATTCCCGGTCCTTCTTCCACCTTCTCTCCTGCTGTTATAGTGTGGGAGATCTAGGTTTCCTCTCAGACTTCACCTGCAATGGAGTCTTGGAGGCATAAGGTCATCCTGAGAAGAGCTACTTGTGGGTATTAAATCCCTCCAAAAAGTTTTAAAAACTTTTTCAAAATATTAGACTTGTATTGGGAGATCCCTATTCCTAAATATCAGTCACACATCCCTGACCCTCACTTTTCTGCTAACATTTTTAGGATGAGTTTAAAAGTTTATTGTTAAGATCCACTCTTCATTACTGCATCTATACACATAAATGTATTAATTTAAAAAAAAAAACAGTTTCTGATTGCTAAGGTATTAAAAGATAAGTTATTTTCTTACCTAAGCAGTAAAAGAGTTGGTGCCAAAATTCAAACTAAGGATACTGAAGCAGTAGAGTGTATGGATTACAATAACTATCCACACTACATATACTATAAAACTAATCCTAATGATTACAAGCAAATTATGTCCTCTTACTTTGTCCATCTTTTCCTGACTAGTTCAGTCATACAGTTGTAATTTACAGTAAGTTCAATATTTTTTATGAAGAAACTAATAAGGCATGAAAGTAAGAGTGCTACAGTGAGGCTGAGGACTCTACAAGTAGCACAAAGAACTTACAGACAAAGTGGGTTGAGAAATGACCTTAACAGCCACAACCTCACTTTTGTAAATTGGCACAATTCTACTGAACTTAATGGAGCTGCATCTATTTACACAAGCTGAAGATTTTGCCCAAAGAGTCCTGTTTAATTGAGAGAGGGGGCTGAGAGCATCCTAAAAGTGGGGCCAATGTGGGAGAGGAGTAGCTCATGAATCTGCCATTAGTATGTAAACGGTTTCAAAGGAGGTGTTTTGTCCTCCTAACTGTGGATGTGTTTAATATTGTTATAGTTTATAGTTGATTCTTGAATCCATACACAGAATGTGGTGTTTTCAATACTATGTATTATCCCTCATCTGGGCCTGGTTATCTCTTGTCGACAGGAATGAATTATAAATATTTTGTTCACAATACAATGCACTCCACATTTTGTCACCTCTAGAATATATTAATAATGGCACAGTATAAAAAAGTACTTTTTCATTATAGATTTAGAAAGAAAATAGATTATTTTAAATCTGCCTTGTAAGGACAGAAATATTAATATTTTATCTTATTACTGAACAGTCATCAGTAAGATTTTTCTTGCTAATACCGTGCTAAGGCACAGTAAATTCCATTACAACCTTATCCATTATGGCACTAATAAAATAATATAAGCCTTTCCTTTGGTAAAAATGCATTCTTCCTTAGACATAATCCATTTGAAAGGTATGTTGAGTGAATTAATTACAAAATTACTTTCTGTCAGATTACTCTATATAGCAAAATAGAATTAATCAGGTGTTTTATTACTATCTGCTCTCAGATTGTCATTTCTAGATACATACTCCCATATTTGTGGTTCAAGTCATTTTTGTTTATATATAAAATAAAACAGGGGTGCTATTATAGCACATAAGGGGTATTCCTTATTGTCATATCAGTGAATACTTATATCTGAAAAGTTACTTATTTTATAAATTCTGTGGGATTAAGTGAAGGTCTTCAGGATTCTTTCAAGTACTGGAAAGAAATAGGCATATATTCAGGTATACATGTCTTCTATACTTCTGGTGGTGGAATGGAATAGGTAGTTTAATCAAGAGAAACACAACTGTGGCAAATTCTTCCATTTAAAGACTGCTTAAATTAGCTTAATTTCAGACATAAAAGTTAATCCTCTCTCAAGGTAGAGTAATTTACATTGAGCAATCTTCTCTGATATAGTACCAATATGATTTCATTGCCTGTGTGTCTTTGTAAATATACAGTCGTGGTCAATAGAAAGCTGAAATTCGCCAATAGCTGTCACACAAGTATTTGAGGTAGCACCGTACTTTCCTGTATTTAGAACAGGAAATAAGTTGGGAACCTCAATTGCTCATCTGTTGGTAAACAATGCCTTTTAAATGGCAATCACTGTAGTTCAAATCCTGCTATCTTTACTTTCATAAGACTTATAATGTACAAGAATGTGCCTTTAAATGGGTTGTGGTTAGGCTTTTGCTCAATAAGTCATTTTTGGACCTTAGTGATATTGTTAATCATCCTTCTCAAATCTCCCCTTTGGAAGAAGATAGTCAAGAAAGTAGGAATATGGCAGCTCCACCAATACTAATTTCACAGATATTAGTCACTATGTTTTTATGTCTGGGTGTGGAACAGCGACTGTATTATTAATATCTAAGGTTTATGAAGTCTTCCTGACAACAGGCCATGGGAAGATGTCCATGCTGAGTTATCACAGCAATCATCAGCCTTTCACAGGTGAACTGCTGCCACTGAAACCTACCAAACTTGTTGGTAAGCGGAAGAATAAATAAGAGTGTTGTGGAATCTGCACCAATTACTGGGGTGTCTGCCCACTTTTTACCAAAAATTTTTGCACTCCAGGTGTTCTATCTACTAGTTCCTGGATTCTAAGGTAGATATGGTGGCTTACAGGAACTATTATTTTATATGGCTATCATGCGTTGCTCCATGTATGGCATGGAGCTAAGACTGGATCCGTGCCCTTTGAGTCTGACCAAATGATCAAGTCTGTAGGGAAGGCTCATGATGTGCTGGTTAGAGCAGTGAACCAGAAGTTAGGAGAACTAGATCCTAGTCCGACCTGTTCTATTAACTCGCCACTGCTTGACCCTGGACAAGTTACATAACCTCTCTGTGCCTTTGTAAAATGAGGATAATAAATAACACTTAGCCACATCTATAAAGTACGTAAAAACCTCAGATAAAGGTAAAAAGAATCCTTATTAAAGACCGTGGGTAAAATTTTTGAAAGCGACTAAAACCTATTGAAAGTCAGTAGAACTCAGGCCCTTAAGATACGTAGGCGCTTTTGAAAACTATATCCTTTGAGAACAGTGAGCTATGTCTAGATATTGAACTCTAACCAGATAAGAAGAGATAAAGATAAGACAAATTGGCAAACAGTACAGACTAATGTATACTCTTTTTTTTAAAAAACAGGCCCTCTTTAGGTCCATTATGGTTCCTTGCCCCTCCAACAAAATATGTGAAAATTTAAGGACTTTTTTATGTCAACAAAGGTTCCATAAACAGGTGTCCTATAAGAATTTTCCCTTCCTCAATTATTTTTTTAAACATTTCCTATGGCTAAAAAAGGAATACTGTAGAAAGAGGTCCAACCAGTCTTAAGAAACCCACATAACACATATTATATCCTAATATCAACAGGTTCAGGAAATGAATAATTATTGTTTTTCTGTTTTTCTCTAGGTGTCGTTGGTTAGTCTAGTAGCCAATGCCTTGGGCTATTCCGAACTTGGTGCCATTAAATCGCTTAGGACACTCAGAGCTTTGAGACCTCTAAGAGCCTTGTCACGATTTGAAGGGATGCGGGTGAGACAAATGAAAAAACCTGAAATAATCAGAAACCATAAACAGAAACCATAAACAGAAACCATATTTGCAAAATGAGGAATGACAAATCCATGCAGAAATATTGCACTATCCTCTTTTCTATTGCATACCAGTATCTACAGTAGGATACTTTATTACAGGGGTCGGCAACCTTTCAGAAGTGGTGTGCCGAGTCTTCATTTATTCACTCTAATTTAAGGTTTCGCGTGCCAGTAATACATTTTAACGTTTTTAGAAGGTCTTTTTCTATAAGTCTATAATATATAACTAAACTATTGTTGTATGTAAGGTAAATAAGGTATTTAAAATGTTTAAGAAGCTTCATTTAAAATTAAATTAAAGAGCAGAACCCCCCAGACCGGTGGCCAGGAACCGGCCAGTGTGAGTGCCACTGAAAATCAGCTCGCGTGCCTACTTTGGCACACGTGCCATAGGTTGCCTACCTCTGCTTTATTACATAACTAAAACTTATATCCCTTTGCAAGCATTAGTATTTACAAGCAATCACACATATTTTTAGGTTATTTACCGCCTAGCTAATTACAGAGGTTTTGTGTAAAACATTAAGGAATTATCAGGATGCATTGTTAATTCCAATCACATGATGAGTGAAAGAACCATAGTTTCTGTATTTCCCTCCTGCTAAGAAAAAAAAAGTCTACAAAAATTGTGGCCACTTAGCTTGAAGAACTGTGGTTGCTATCTTTCTACTATGTATGGCAATCAGGTTTTAAATAATGATACTGGGGCTTACTACAATACTCCTATGACGGAGTATATGAAAGTGTGTGAGGGAAAGGTATCTGCACAGGGTTTACATGCATGTAGTTTACTTCTTGCAGGTCAGACTTAGAGTGTACCCACTCTACTCATGACTACAGAGGTGAGTTATTCCAGCCCTGGAGCTGTTATAATTCCCATTGGATTTAGGGACCTGAGTGGGGAGAAACTGTCCTTAGAACTGAGAAACTCCAGTTCCTCCTCCAGTCTTCCTGGGATGCTAATTCCATCTACTTCTGCTGCCAGCCTCCATCCCCTGCCTCACGTGTCAGAACTGGCATGGGACACAAAGCAACATGGTGGTGAAAAGGATGGTAGCAGTGGGATGTAAGGTTTGTCAGGAGCATGAGATTCCCTGCTGGCTGGAATCGGGGCGGACACACATTTCTGTATTTCTGAGAGGCACCCCCACAGGATAGGAAGTGAGGGGAGGGCTCTCAATAAATGGTAGTGGGAAGGATGGGGTAAAAATGGAAGACAGAGATGGGAGCAGAGTTCTTTTAGCTACTGCCCCTTAACTTTGAATTTTATTGTGTATGTTTCTCCTAAGGACCAAAGCAATTTTGATGAGCCTGTGTGACTCCACCACCTTGCCTCTCTTCCCACACAGCCTTCCAATTCTTTCCTGTTTAGAAAATTATTCAGATTTCCATATCTTGCCAATCTGCCTAAATATAACAGCAGTTATCTCTGTTGCAATGACAGGTGATGTTAATGCCTGAAAAAACTGATTTGTAACAAAATGGATAACATTCATATGTTAACCTTCACCTTGGAAAACTCAGCTTCTACAAAACTCCCTTTATAATCTATCTGTATACTTTAAGCTCACATACAAACAGTACTGTTTCTTTCCAATTGTCGCGGGGTTGATACACCCCGTCACCCTGTGGGGGCAGGGAAGAGGTGCATCACATCGAGTTTGAAGGGGTGCCCCGGGTCTCGGAGCTGCGCAGCTCAGGGGCCTCAGTCCTTAATGCGGCCCTTGATAGCAGCGCAGTGCGGTGTAATGGCCAGAATCAATATTACAGCCTCTGCTGTCAGGGCAGTGCGGCTCAATGGCCAGAGACTATACTATAGCCCCTGTTGTTGGGGCAGTGTAGCACAATGGCCAGAGCCAGTACTACTGGCAAGGTGAGGTCCGACCGAAACACGCTGCACCTTGGCCCGGTTCTGTTACCATTTCCCCACAAAACCTCCCTCGGTCACTTCCTACCCGAGTCTCTGGAGTCCTCTGTCTCTGGGATTCTCCGGTCTCTCCCCTCTCTATGATGTCCTGTGTCGGGGTCCATCTCCACAGGGCTGGCCTCCGCATCTTGGAGTGCAGGCGGTCCTCCCTCAGGAGTTGGTGACACACCCCATGGTCAGCCCAGACTGAGCTGCTCTGCTGGCTTTTATATCCTGCTTCCAGCTGGAGCATGCCCAGCAAAGCTGGGGGCGTGTGGCCTCCTCGGCTAAAAGAGAAGGGTTAACCCCTGCTGTACCAGTGTGGGGCTGATACACCCCATCACCAGGGCCGGCTCTAGGCACCGGCGCAGCAAGCTGGTGCTTGGGGCGGCCCATGGAAGGGGGCGGCACATCCGGGTCTTCGGCAGCAATTCAGCGGCGGATCCCTCAGTCCCTCTCGGAGGGAAGGACCGGCCACCGAATTGCTGCCGAAGAATGAAACGGCACGGTAGAGCAGCCGCAGAAGTGCCGCCGATCACAGCTTTTTTGTTTGTTTTTCTCTTCGCCGCTTGGGGTGGCAAAAAAGCTGGATCCTTTGTGTCTGGCAACTAGATAAAATATTAGCTCTTTCCCCACACCCCATAGGCCCCAAACAAAAGCCTAGTGAAGTAAATGGAAAGACTCCTCTTGATTTTAGTGGTCTTTGGATACAAAATTAACCACCTAAAACCTTCACCGCAGACAGATTCTTTGCTGTTTCCTCAGCTGTTGAATCTTCTTTTCAGAGTAAAATAGAATCATTATACATAATTCAAATAACCTTTTGCTCAGTTGCACTTGGTCTGATCTTTTGCAGTCACTTTTTCCCTGTAGAATTGCTTAATTGTATATAAATTAAACATAGCCAAGAAAAACAAATTAACAGAAGTGTGAATTTCTTTGCACTCATTAAGTCCAATGAATATAAAGATTATTTTAGACCAAGGTTTAAAATTAATTATGTGATGACAAAAGCAAAGGCATGGTACAGAGTTGTCTAACTTTTCTATGTGAATATTAGAATATCATGTGTATAATTCCTAATGTTTTAATTCAGTCTGAGAATCAAATCATCAGTACTGCCGACTCTACGTGTAAAATTCTTTTGCTCAGTCTTCCATCATCAGTCATTCTTTACATTTATTTAAAAATATATTTTGTTGCACTGTTTATAGATTTTGATTTATGTTCTTAATATTTAACATTTCTTTCTCTCTTTTTTCTAGAGCACACAAATTCTAAGGCTCCATCTAACCACTACCAGGTTTTCTTTAATTTCTTTTCATACTTTTTCATTGTCTGGCTTTCCATGTAGGTTTTTATTTCTTGCTTTTTTCAGTTTCATTAAAGATATTATTTTCTTTCAATATTTGCTAAAATATTTCATTATAAAACATAGGCAGAAAAAAAAATCTAAGTGTTAGTTTTATAGAAATATTAATAGAACATTAATAGATTCTTTAATTATAAAACATACATTGAGGCTTTTTTGTCTTTAATTTGTATGCTAGGTGGTTGTTAATGCCCTGATAGGAGCAATTCCATCCATCATGAATGTGCTACTGGTTTGTCTGATATTCTGGCTAATCTTCAGCATCATGGGAGTAAATCTGTTTGCTGGCAAGTTCTACCACTGTGTTAACACAACAACTGGTGAGATGTTTGATATCAGCGATGTTGACAATTATACTCAGTGCGAGGACCTCATAAAAAAGAATGAAAGTGCCCGATGGAAAAATGTGAAAGTAAACTTCGATAATGTAGGCGCTGGGTATCTTGCGCTGCTTCAAGTAGTAAGTGAATTTCTGTATTTTATATTGCTGTATTTGAAAAAAAGTACAAGTGAAATGGGCAACTTTCATCAAAAAGCAGGTTAATTTCTTCATATACAGTCAGAACCCTTAAAAAGACTCATATTACTGCAATTAAGATATTAGTGGTACAAGAGGGATTACCCATTCTAACATAGGGAATTCCTTCTTGTATTGATAGTCCCTAATGTTAAAAAGGTAAAAGGAGGCGTTTTGATGATGCACAATACAATTGCACCCCCTGCAGCCTCGGGAGTGGGAATTAGTCTAGGCTGGCACAAGAAAGAGGGCTCTGTGGCTTTTTTAAGGGTCCCCCTCCCTCCCTGTCCCTCTCCCCCCTCCTCATGGGAGTTCAGTTCCTTGTGGGTTTGGGATGGGGAAAATGGAGCTGAGAAGAGGGCAGGCATCCTAGCTGATTGGCTGGTCTGAGGAGGGGTGCCCCAGAACCCCCTGGCACCCCATGCACCCAAGGGGAGGGCACGTGTGCCCTTTCTCCTGGCCAGGGTGCCATTATATGCCCAGAATAACAAATCCCACCCTCCCATCCCTGAGATTACAGTAGGAACAGGTTTTCTGTGGGCATCGTGCTGGTCACCTGTTTGGGAGAGGGAAGGAATTTTCCCCTCACTGCCAGATTGACAGGGGCAGGGCGGGTTTTTTAGTCTTCCCCACAGCAGCTCAGGGATCTGGTGGTTAGGTCAGGAGATACAGTTCAAACTGATAACTTGACAGTTGTCCAGTGCAGATACTCATTCAATGGGATGGGAGTCGAGTTCCCTGGTAGACAGTAATTGGAAGTGGAGTTAGGGGACGGCCTCTCCTAAAGAAGATGGGGAATCGGGATGGAGCTCCTAATGTCTGATTCAACAAGAAGAGAACCCACTTTTCTGTAGCCCCTTAATCCTTGTACACATGGAGGGTGGTAAGATCCCAGCATCAGGCAGGAACCAGTTGTGGTTCCTAACCTCCACTAAGTGAACAAATCATGGAAGGAAGGAAGGATGACCTGCTCTGGACAAGTTATTGCAGGATAGTCCCTAGATGTTACATTAATAAATGTGTGGCCCACTTAAACCACATCCCTTGGGCCTTGTCTTTCTTCTTGCATGGCTGGGACAAACAGTGGTTGCCACTAAAAAATCTATACAATTGTCATTTACAAATAATTAAAGCAAGGGAAACTAGACTAACATTAATGAGGTAAATAGGATCATTCTAAAAATGTTTTAAGGAGGACAAATATACTAAAGACTCATAACTTTCCTATTGGATTGATATGTATAATACAGCTCTACACGGTACAGTAACTCCTCACTTAAAGTCATCCTGGTTTACATTGTTTTGTTGTTACGTTGCTGATCAATTAGGGAACATGCTCGTTTAAAGTTGTGCAATGCTCCCTTATAACATCGTTTGGCAGCCTCCTGCTTTGCAGGAAGAGCAGCCCGGTGGAGCTATCTGGTGGGGGCTTGTAACCAGGGTGGACCGGCAGCCCCACCCCCATCAGCTCCCCGCTCCTCTAAGTTCCCTGTGCGGCAGCCGCCCAGCAGGCTATCAATTGCCAGGCAGTTCAACTGCCTGTCCCCCCACTGCCATGTGCTGCTCCTGCCCTCTGCCTTGGAGCTGCTCCCCGAGCCTCCTGCTTGCTGTGCACGGGGAGGGAGGGGAGAGCTAATGTCAGGGTGTCCCACTCCCCCCCTACTCCTACACCCAGCTTACCCCTTCTCCATATAGAGCAGGGTGGGGACAGGGACGGAGAGAGACAGAGAGAGCTTGGGGCAGCAGCTGCTGTCTCAACTTCCTGATCCACTTACAAGACAATGCACTTAAGAGGGGTCAGCCTACTTAAAGGGGCAGTGTGCATTTCTCGCTCTCCCCCACACACAAGGTGTGTGTCTGTCTCTATCTGCTATGCTGTCTCCCCTTCCCTCCATTCCTGCTGCCTTGTAGAGTGCGAGAGGCTACATTAACAACAATGTGTTAACCCTTGAGGGCTCAGCCAAGTGCTAGTTCATCATTTAGCAGTAAGGCATTCCCTGGGAAATATCCCACCCTCTTCCACCCTCTAACTTCACTACCTCAACCAAGCTTCACAATCATTATAGCTGTGAACAGTATTAAATTGTTTAAAACGTATACTGTGTGTACGCTATATGTAGATATAGTTTTTAGAATAAAAAATTTCCCTGGAACCTAACCCCCACATTTACATTAATTCTTATGGGGAAATTGGATTCACTTAACATCGTTTTGCTTAAAGTCGCATTTTTCAGGAACATAACTAGGCCTCTACCCCGATATAACGCTGTCCTCGGGAGCCAAAAAATCTTACCCCATTATAGGTGAAAATGCGTTATACTGAACTTGCTTTGATCCGCTGGAGCGCACAGCCCCACCCCCCTGGAGTGCTGCTTTACTGCATTATATCCAAATTCGTGTTATATCGGGTCGCGTTATATTGGGGTAGAGGTGTACAACATTAAGCGAGGAGTTACCATATATTAAATGAATAGTGAAGTATTAGAAATCACATTTTATGGTACTGCCTGATTATACTTATTTTACCCAATACTGTTACTTAAAATGGGCAATAATTGCCACTTATTCCATACAAAAAACCTCCTAATGATATCACTGAAGCTTCTTAGCAAAAATCAAGGGCCATATATGGTGCATGGTGAAGGGATGAAGTGGTAGCATACATATGATCGGAACATTTTTAGTATAGCTGATAACTATTTATGAAAAAGTGTAGGAAACTAATACTAGATACATATACACCTCTACCTCGATATAACGCTGTCCTCAGGAGCCAAAAAATCTTACCGCATTATAGGTGAAACCGTGTTATATCAAACTTGCTTTGATCCACTGGAGTGCGCAGCCCCCCCCACCCCCCCAGAGCACTGCTTTACCGCGTTATATCCGAATTCGTGTTATATCGGGTCGCGTTATATCGGGATAGAGGTGTAATTGTATTATATGAGTGTTTTTATTGTGGTATGAACTGTGCTGGCATGAATTTGTATTTTCAAAAAAAGATTATTAGGAGATGGGCTCTAGTAATTTTGTAGGGCCTGGATTTTTACAGGTAAAAAAACACTTGTGTTCCATTTCCAGGCTACATTTAAAGGATGGATGGATATTATGTATGCAGCTGTTGATTCACGAGATGTAAGTAGAATATAAGTTTTAAGACCATTTATATTTGTTGAATATATTCTGACATTCTGCATATGTAATGAAATTTTTATAGCTATATTGAATTGTATTGAAAATATTGAACAGTAACGACATGGATTCACTGATTATAAAGCCAAAACTACAATTTTAATCAACTAATGATATTTTCTACATAACATAGGCTATAGAATTTCACAAAGCAATTCCTGCAATCAAGGGAATTAATCTTCCTTATTTCTATTAAGCCCGATAATTTGTAGTTTAGGGTTACCATACATCCGGATTTCCCCAGACATGTCCGGCTTTTTGGTGCTCAAATCCTTGTCCGGGGGAATTGCCAAAAAGCCGGACATGTCCGGGGAAATAGGGAGACAGCATAAGCCAGGGTCCGCCCGGCCCCAGCACGATCCGCCGGGTCCACAGCGCAGCCCAGTCGCCCGGCTACATTGTAGTGAGCTCGGGCGGGGGAAGAGGGGGGCGCAGCCTCAGAAGGCGGCGGAGGGGCCACTGCTGTCCCCGGAGGCCGGGCGGACCACGCGCCCCAGCCGAGCCCACAGGACCATGGGGATACCGGGCCCAGCCAGCGGCTCGGGCTTCCCTCATGGGCGGGGACTCCCCGGCCACTGGGGGACCCTTCCTGCGGCCCCATCACCCCGCGTGGTAGGAAGGAGGCTGCAGCACGGGGCAGGAGTGCGGCGTGTGCCGGGGCTGCAGGGACCCGCGCTGCCCCAGTCGCTGCTGAGCATCTGAAGCCCCCGCCAGGCAGAGGCTGCCAGGTCAGCAGGGGAGCAGGGCAGGCGGGGGAGTGCAGAGGCTGTAGGGCGAGGAGGAGCAGGGCAGGCAGGGGCATAGAGGCTGCAGGGGCAGGGGGTGCAGGGGCAGGGCAGACGGGGGTGCAGGGGCTGCAGGGCAAGGAGCAGGACAGGCAGGGGCAGGGGGGCGCAGAGCCAGGGCAGGCGGGGGGTGCAGAGGCTGCAGGGCGTGGAAGAGCAGGGCAGGCAGGGGCATACAGGCTGCAGGGGCAGGGGGGCGCAGGGGCAGGGCAGACGGGGGTGCAGAGGCTGCAGGGACAGGGGGTGCAGGGGCTGCAGAGCGAGGAGCAGGGCAGGCAGGGGCAGGGGGCGCAGGGGCAGGGCAGGCGGTGGGGTGCAGAGGCTGCAGGGTGAGGAGGAGCAAGGGAGGCAGGGGCATAGAGGTGGCAGGGGGGTGCAGGGGCAGGGCAGGTGGGGGGCGCAGAGGCTGCAGGGACGGGGGGGTGCAGGGGCTGCAGGGCCAGTGGGGAGCAGGGGGCACAGAGGCTGCAGGAGCGGGGGTGTGTGCAGGGGCTGCAGGGCGAGTGGGGAGCAGAGAAGCACTTAGCAACCCCCAACCAAGATCAGAGTGGGAGGGAGGAGGGGGAATGTGGGGTGCTCAGAGGAGGGGGCAGAGTTGGGGCAGGGACTTTGGGGAAGGGGTTGGAATGGGGGCAGGGTTGGGGTGGGGCTGGGGGGCGGGGCGGGGAAGGGGCAGAGTTGGGGCGGGGCCAGGGGCTCGTGGAGTATCCTCTTTTTTAAATGTTTGAATATGGTAACCCTATTATAGTTGAATTAGTCTGTTTAGATTATTTTTTAGAAAACCATCTAGTCTCAATTTAAAGATGCCAAATGGTGATGGATTAAACACTGCCTTTGGTAATCATCTGTGTGAATTGTTAAAAAAAAAGTGATATTCAGGAAACGCATACATTGAATATAGAGGAACATGCAACCTTGTTTCAAAATTGATAATTAGAAGGTCACACACTTCATTGCTCATGTAGACTGGGCACTATATGTTGCCCAACTTATTCGATGCAAATCACTTTTCAGGGTTGAGGAGCATCTGAGAAGGTATCCGGGGGGATAGAAATAGTATTTTTTAATTCACCTCATACAAGTACTGTAAAGAAATCTCTATCATGAAAGTACAACTTACAAATGTAGAATTTATTTTTACATAACAGCACTCAAAAACAAAACAATGTAAAACTTTAGAGCCTACAAGTTGAAGCATGAAGGGGCATACAAATGTTTAGCATATCTGGCATGTAAATAACTCGCAACACCAGCTACAACCATGCCATGCGAACGCCTGTTCTCACTTTCAAGTGACATTGTAAATTAGAAGCGGGCAGCATTATCTCCCGTAAATGTAACCAAACTTGTTTGTCTTAGCCATTGGCTGAACAAAAAGTAGGACTGAGTGGACTTGTATGAGGTGAATTGAAAAATACTATTTTATCTTTTTTACAGTGCAAATATTTGTAATAAAAAATAATAATGTAAAGTGAGCACTGTGCACTCTGTATTCTGTGTTGTAATTGATATCAATATATTTGAAAATGTAGAAAAACATCCAAAAATATTTATAATAAATTTAAATTGGTATTCTTCTATTGTGTAACAGGGTGATTAAAACTGCGACTGAGACTATTTTTTTCTAATTTCGTGATTAATTGCAATTTTTTTTTGTTTATTGTTTGACAGCCCTAGTTGTTACACTGGAATTTGTTAATGGTTGCCATCAATCACAGACCTAGTTAAAGCTGATGTGTGTGCCGGCCCCCACTTCCTCCTCCCCATGTACCAGGGTCCCCCATTCTTCCCCTATGCTGGGAATTGGGTGTCCCCATTTTCCCCTCCCCACAAACAGAGACCGAGAGACAGAGAGAAATTCCATCTAGTTGAGTGCAAGCTTCACTTTGCTAGGCAAATAAAATATATTGCTAATATAAAGTAGTTAAGTATACTATCTACCTATACTATGGTATCTGTATCTATCTATCACCTCTTGCCATGAGTTGCTGCTTTATGAATTAAATGAAATTTTTGATTCTCAGTGTTCATGCAGATAATATATAAATGTATAATGTTTTATAGCTACTAGATCAGCCTAAGTATGAGGACAACCTGTACATGTATCTTTACTTTGTCATCTTTATCATCTTCGGATCATTTTTCACCCTGAACCTTTTTATTGGTGTCATCATAGACAACTTCAATCAACAAAAAAAGAAGATAAGTATTTCAAGTATTTATTTACTACTTTAAAAGTGAACAAGATATAATAAAAGCTATGAATCCCCAAGTCTATTTCCCTTTTAGACATTCCTTAAAGAGAACCAATGACTTGTTCTCTGTAAAGATGATGAACACACAATTTATTTTCAAGTATCTAAATAAATTCACCTTCTACCTGGTCCTGTTTTTGTAATGAAAAAATTTGCTGCCATGGATATGACTGCAACATCATAATTTCAGCACTTTGACTTCAGTGCAAGAAGACAAGAGAAGGCAGGCAACAATATTTTTGTACAAATATGTTCACAGAAATTTGCAAATTGTGCAAGAAAATTTACAGTATATAAGCAAAAGAGGAACATGTGTGTTATCACTCTAATTAGCAGGAAAGTTATCCTCTTGGAAAAAGTCCCTCTTTAAAATTAATCAGATGTGCTTACTACTTAAATAATTATCATTCAATGAAGTATAGCCACAAGTGGCGGGAGGGACTAGCCGCCCCAAGTACAATCCCATCCACGATCCTAGGCACGTACTTGGCACCTGTCCCCACTACTCGCACCACTGGGACTATACTTCTATTTTTAGTGTGCTAGCTCTATCAGAGCTAGCGTGGGTATGTCTCCTCAGGCTGGAAATTACACTTTCCAGCTCCAGTGTAGACATAACATAAATAAAGTGTATATAACATAAATAAAATAGAAAAAAACAAGGAAGCAACTACAAATCCAATTTTACAAGCCTTTATAAGAATAAGTCCCATTAATTCCAACAGGATTTATCACAGGAGTAAAGCTTATTAAGGATCTGTAGGAATGAGCCATATGATTCGGACCTGTTCAATTATAGGAAATGGGAGGAATTTGTAAACCATATTTAACCCTCCTTTAATTTATAGTTCATTGGAAAGGTGGAAAAAGGGTAAGAAAACAATGGGAAATTTAATTTTTTTCTCTGAATCTGTTGAACTTTAAAGTAATTTTAAAATAATTTACTTAAAAATAATTGGAGACCCTAGGATCCTTAGTAATTCTTCAGATGTCTGATGGAACTAGCAGCCTGAGTATCATCTTAAATGTCTGTGTTTGCTGTGAAAATCCTTTGGCTTCAGCTGTGGCCACTCTAATCAATTAATGAGATAAAACGTTTCCATTCTACTCCCAGCTGAGTCTAAGGCAAAACTCGGCTGTGAATGAACATCTTTAAACAGTCAGGATTTCTCTTCAGAATAACTGCAGACCAACCTGCAGCTTCTTCGGATGTTTCAAGGGGCAAATGCCATGACTTGAGGCTTAAGTTTCCAGTTTAATAGACACTGACAGCCTTTAAATTTAACACTGGACTTCCATTGAATTGTGTCCATAATCAACTAACACAAATGTTAGAATGTTGAAAGCACCCACAAATCAAATAGTCAGATATTTGACTGGTAGCATTTGTACCTGCAAAATGGAGGCTAATGTGAAAAACAAATAACAGGCCCTGAAAGTCTTAGGCTTTGTCTACACTACAGACTTCTACAAATATAGCTATGTCAGTCGAGGATGGGGTGACCAGTTAGCAAGTGTGAAAAATCGGGACAGGGATGGGGGTCTGGTCACCCTAGTGGAGGATGTGAAGAGGTGATCCCTAACCAAAAAAGCTGTGCTGGCAGAAGTCCTTTGTACAGACTCAGTTACACCAGCAAAACTGAACTTTTACTGGAGTAACTTGTTTCATTCCAGGGCACTAGTTTTGCCATACCAGTATAAAGCACAGCTTTACTGGTATAGGTACATCACACTAGAAGCACTTTTCTGGTATAGATTACAGTATTCTTATACAAGTAAAGCACTCCTAGTCTAGATAAAACCCTTAAAATGGATAGGGGCTCCAGTTTGTTTGGATTTTTTTTAATTCAGGTCTTCGTATGACAGAATGCTCCGTGATCCCCCTCAGTATCACTCCATTTTGCTTGTTTCGTAAACTAACTGTATAGACTATGATCCCAATGGTGACCTGCATCCACGCTGTGTTTGGAACAGTCCAGGAATGAGGCAGAGGATGGTTCTAAGGTGGTTTCTAAGGTGGCCACCATTAAGCCCCCCAATCCTGGAGCCAGCCAGGAAGAGGCTAGTGCAGTGGTTCTCAAACTTTCGTACTGGTGACTGCTTTCACACAGCAAGCCTCTGAGTGAGACCCCCTGGGTGTGGAAGGTGACAGCTCGTGACCCCCCATGTAATAACCTCGTGACTCCCTGAGGGGTCGTAACCCCCAGCTTGAGAACCCCTGGGCTAGTGCTAGTGCAGAACTCCTGGGCTAGTGAGATGCCCTAATTTATATCTGGCTCACTGTCACCTGAAGAATCATTCCAGCAGTCTGAGACTGTGAGGACACAGAAATGCTCTAGCCATGCCCCTTTCCTGCAGACACGTGCTCAGTGTCAGGGACTGGGAACAGGTAAGAGCAGAAACTGCTGTAGTGGTCTTATGTTACTGGGGAGTAGGGAGAGGTGGTTTTGCAAACACTGGAGGAATCGTCCCACTACCAGTGGAAGTGATCATTGGGATTACTTTGTGCTGACAGAGCTGTTCAATAACACTCGTATGATACCTGAAAATTGCCCTTTTAGTATATAAATCAAATGTAAACTCAAATGTACATCACTAAATTATATGGTGACATACAATAGTTAGAGGTTATGTCTGTAAACATGGTTGTAACCAGTTTTGATCTCATTTCCTTACTTTGGAGGTCAAGACATATTTATGACAGAAGAACAGAAGAAATACTACAATGCAATGAAAAAACTGGGGTCCAAGAAACCACAAAAACCTATACCTAGGCCAGCGGTAAGAGTGCCTTTATTTTCATGCCTCCTGCATTAAATACCCATTTTAAAGTAGTGGCCCAAGCCTCCACCCTGATGCTTACTCCTTTTAGTGGCTTCTCCCCTCTCCTCACATGGGTTGGATCTTGGGTTCTTTTTCTGACACCTAGTGCCTCTACCCAAAGTGACACCACATTGTGTCTGAGCCACAAGCAGTGCAGTCCCTTGGGAAAATGAATAATGCTACTAACAGACAAGGTGTATAAAACCCAATGCACAAGAAACAATATATAACAACTCAAAGTTCAGCAAAGGAATGATGCACCCAAAAATAACAATGTAACAAAGGGGGACTTTACTGGAAACAGGAAAATAAGAACTGGGGATGAAAGGATTAGGGTTAACTAGTAGGTACTAAACATTAACAAATCAACTAATTTCCTACCTCGCAACACTCACAACTCTTCCCATCCCCCAGCTCCCTCCCTAGCACTTCCCATGTAGATGATATGCTGAGGAGGAGTCCAGAGATGAGTGCTGCAGTGCTGTGAATGTTAGCTAGCTTAAACAAAAAAGGGTCCCTTTACTTAACCCCTGGGTGGGGCAGAGTCTTTTCCTGGCTGCTACCAGCCTCACTGGCTTCCTGGTGTCGGCTGGCTCTCAGTAGCCAGTGCCAGGTTGGATCTCTGCCACTCTGGACACTGGTTTCCACAGAGCATGAATGGCCTGATCCATGCAACTTTCCCACAGCAGTTCAAAGTACAGTATATATGTGGTAGAGGGAACCAGTTTTTTCCATTATTTTCATTAAAGAGGTAGAATTTTCTCCTTGCCCCTATTTTTTTGAGAGTTAGCTTACTTGAATAACTAGGGCTGTTCTCATATTTTCTTTAAGAACATATACATTGGACATATGAAATGGGGGATTCCCTAGATACCTGTGCTAAGTTTCATGATGCACTATGTAATTTAGCTGAGTCCCAGGGCAGCTGCAGTCAATTCTGGCTGCTTATTGCTTTTGCTAACCTGGAGGGAGAGGGGATCTTTCCTAACCTTGACTTCCTGGTCTTCTCACTCCAGAAGACCTTTGCAGGAAATGGGGATGCACTGGCCCTTACTGGGAGTTCCATAAAGACCTGCAATAAGGGAGAGTGATAGTGGCAACTTGGTGGGCTTTGAAGACAAAGACAGAGGGGAGCAGACCCTAATTACCTCCGACCTCAAAGACAACTAAGGAGGGCCTGTCAGGAAGTGTGGGAAGAGATGAAACTGTGTTCATAGATGTTCAATTTCCACGAGGCTAAATCTTTATGTGAGCTACCTGATGTGGTGAACCAGATACTGTATTGTTTGATGAACTGTTCCACTCAACCCCTACAACTTTTGGAAAATAATACTTCTTGCAGAAGCTATCCACTACAGCAAATTAAATAATAGTCAAACTGGAAGCACGTATGTAGTCATCAAACTAAGTAATGCATAACCTGGGGTGATGGAACCAGTAAGTAAGGGATATAACTTTAACCATTCAACTAAGTCAGTGAGCACAATCAGTGAAGGGCAGTTACGCAGAACAGAGGCTGGGAGATAACATTTCCTGTTCCTGGAGCACAGACTGGTGAAAAAGGTGGCCTTTGACTTTCCTAATCTTTATTCCTCACAGCATTGCCATCAACCCTCCAGCCAATAGTGATTCCCTTCTTGCTCACCTCTGACAACTTGTTCAGACACAAGTCAAAAGGGGGAAAGGATAAGTTAAACTGATCCACCTTCACAGCCCAGAGGGTACCAACTCCTCTTCTACAAAGCTAATTCCTGCCAAGCTACAGAGAATTGCTCTCCCCGAATTTGCAATTTGTAAGGAAAAACATATTTTCAAACTTTAAATAGTATTTGTTTTTGTTTTTGCAGAACAAATTCCAAGGCCTGGTCTTTGATTTTGTAACAAAACAAGTATTTGACATCAGCATCATGATTCTTATCTGCCTTAACATGGTCACCATGATGATAGAAACAGATGACCAGAGTGATGAGATGGAAACTATTTTACACAGGATAAACCTGGTATTCATTGTCCTTTTCACTGGAGAATGTGTCCTGAAATTGATTTCACTCCGTTATTACTACTTCACCATAGGCTGGAACATTTTTGATTTTGTGGTTGTCATTCTCTCCATTGTGGGTAAGAACAGTTCACTTTTATGAAGGGGCTATGTGAGCAGAAAGTGAACATTTCCTTTAATGATTTTATGATGCTTTATATATAGCTTTGTCATTTGCTATATGGCCTACAATTCAATTTAGATAGCAATTCTTCAGTTTTCATTTTTATAGTACAATGTGCATAAAATGATGCATGTAAGAGCATTTTTACCAATTTGATTTGGTTTATTGTAATTTGAAATGTCAGAATCTGTATTCAGGAGCAAAACTGAGTATGTGAACAGGGAGGGATTTTTTTAATCATCATGTAGGCTAAATATTTAGAGTTCAGTTAGCGAAAAGGCAATGAATCTCAATGGTGCAATTTGTGACAGTTCACGACACTTCAAGGTGATGTGGAATTGTTTTTGCAGATTTTCTGATGGACCTCATAGGGTATGTCTTCACTGCAATGAAAAATCCTGAGCTGGGCTTGGGCTACGGGGATCATTTAATTGTGGTGTAGACGTTTGGGCTCAGGCTCCAGCCCAAGCTCTAGGACCTTCCCACCTCACAGAATCCTAGAGCCCGGGCTGCAGCCTGAGCCAAACATCTACACCGCAATTAGACAGCCCTTTAGCCTGAGTCAGCTGGCATGGGCCAGCAGTGGGTGTCTAATTGCAGTGTAGACATACCCATAGTGGCTTTGTGGAGCACTCTGCAGAGCCTGAGGTACAAATTCCAACAACTTGCATGAGCTCACCCTACTTTTCATCTAATTATTACTGTTTGATATAAAAGGCTTGTAGGAGACTGAGTTGCAAGAACTAATGCACTCAAAGAAATTTCTGTTTCTAGGCTTCCTTATGAGTTGATGCAAAGTTTAGATAGGAACGAGCTATCTTTGCTGTAAGCAACCTTCTTTCTCTCACTCATTTCCCTTTTCCTGGAGGGTATCTTTACTTGGTATAATCTGTACAGAAGGAAACGACAGTGTCACAGCCTCCAATGTAACATTTTTACAATTAAATAAAACAGTCCATGTGACGTGAAAGCTATTATCTTCTTTTCAGTGAAGGTTGATATTAACTTTCAGCATTTAAAATAAAGAACTTACTGTTCTGATTTTTTCTGATGCAGCAATAAATATTTCCACAAATAATGAGTTAATATACTTTAAGAGCTGCTATTGTATTATTTACTTTACAATGTGAATTTTTTGTTTTAACAGGTATGTTTCTAGCTAAGGTGATTGAAAAATATTTTGTGTCCCCCACCTTGTTCAGAGTTATCCGACTTGCCAGAATCGGCCGAATCCTACGTCTCATTAAGGGAGCTAAAGGGATCCGTACTTTGCTTTTTGCTTTGATGATGTCTCTTCCTGCTTTGTTTAACATTGGTCTCCTGCTTTTCCTGGTCATGTTTATCTATGCTATATTTGGAATGTCCAACTTTGCCTACGTTAAGAGAGAAGTTGGGATTGATGACATGTTCAACTTTGAAACTTTTGGCAACAGTATGATCTGCCTATTTCAAATTACCACGTCAGCTGGTTGGGATGGTTTGTTAGCGCCAATTCTTAACAGTGGAGAACCAGACTGTGACCCTTACAAAGATCACCCAGGAAGCTCGGTTAAAGGAGACTGTGGTAACCCTTCAGTTGGGATTTTCTTTTTTGTCAGTTATATTATCATCTCATTTCTAGTTGTAGTAAACATGTATATTGCTGTTATTTTGGAGAACTTCAGTGTTGCTACAGAAGAAAGTGCCGAGCCCTTGAGTGAGGACGACTTTGAGATGTTCTATGAGGTTTGGGAAAAGTTTGATCCAGATGCCACCCAGTTCATAGAATACAGTAAACTGTCTGATTTTGCAGCTTCACTGGATCCTCCTCTTCTTATAGCAAAACCAAACAAAGTTCAGCTTATTGCAATGGATCTGCCCATGGTGAGTGGTGACAGAATTCACTGCCTTGACATCTTGTTTGCTTTTACAAAGCGTGTTTTGGGGGACAGTGATGAGATGGATGCACTTCGAATACAGATGGAAGACCGGTTTATGGCAGCAAATCCTTCTAAAGTCTCCTATGAGCCAATTACAACTACATTAAAAAGAAAACAAGAAGAGGTATCTGCTACTGTTATTCAGCGTGCTTACAGATGTTACATTTTAAAGCAAAAAGTTAAAAAAGTCTCCTGTATGTATAACAAAGATAAAACCGAAGGGGATGGCTTACCTGTCAAAGATATGATTATTGATAAACTCAATGAAAACTCCACTCCAGAAAAAACGTATGAGAGCTCCTCTACAACCTCTCCACCTTCCTATGATAGTGTTACAAAGCCAGACAAAGAGAAATATGAAAAAGATAAAATAGAAAAAGACTATAAAGGTAAAAATGTTAGGGAAAGTAAAAAATAAAAAACTAAGAATTCTGTTTGTGTGACAAATTGTTTACAGCCTTTGAAAGATGTATTTGTGTCAACAGGACTCCTGAAGGAGGTTTATGCCAAACTGACAGTTTTTACATATACATATATATATATATATATATATGTATATACATATTATACATATATATATACACACACTCAAGGTCAGTGCCTATAACAAGACAGTGATCTCTTGTCATCAACCTGTGACTCTGTAAAACAGGGTAACAACCTTGACAAGAGGTTTCTGTTTTCACTACAGCTGACACTGCTGAAGAGGAGACACACAGTGGCTACAGTCTGTAGGGACCATGAAAGGTGTGCAAAGCTATAATTTTTGTGGGTTTTAACATACTGCAAAATATTTAGTACAGTAACTGTATCCACTGTTTGTAATTCAACTGCCACATTTGCCATATTTTTACAAAATTGGTTTTGGTGAATTTATTGTTTTTTTAATTCACAGGTTGTTTACTATTATATGTGACTATTTTTGTAAACGGGTTTTATGTTGGGGAAGAGGGTTCGAGGACCAGGTGTTCTGCTCTCTAATTCTCTATAATGTACAGACAGCAGTGATTTGCATGAAGGCATGCTGCACTTCTAGATCACGCATGGAAAAAAATGACATCAGACAAAGTAACAGAGTTTTAATTACTTCCACATTTCAGGGTGGCTCTAAAATTTGAGGTGTTTTAACTAGTTGTGTTGTCGCATCCAGACAAATCTTTATGTGCCTGCAAAGTCTCCTGTAATTTACAAGAATTTAGAAATGGATTATTTTAATGCAAATTGTTAAATATCAGGAAGTGCAAACTTCATCCCAAATTCCAGTCACATAATCTTTGTTTTTGTTAAATGTTCCACAGGAAAAAAATATCGTATGGAATCTGCTCTTGAAAAGTGACTTCACCAAAACAAGTCACTTGTTTAGAAATTCTACTTTATCTTGAGGTATTGTTTCGTATGTTCTTCTCTCAGTTAGACTGACATCTAATAGGTCAATAAAATGCCCTCTGTTATGTAAATACTTATTTTACACTGTTGTGCATATTTGAGCATACAAATAAGTGGCCATGCCACAGTACTTTGTATCAAATAAGTACCACAGAATATTTAGTTTGCAAGCTTTCAACAGGTAATCTATTGTATTCTGTACCATTATAGATAGTTTGGAGGGTATCACTGATGCATGTTAATATTGCCTTTGCTGCTGTATTTTGCTCGGTCTACTGTTCAGAGTTCTTCACTGTAGGAAGCCATATGTCAGTGGTAAAGTGAATTAAATTGTTCAACCAGACCTCATTCCTTCATATCATTAAGCAATAGTTTGCAGTTATTTACCAGCTTCTTTAGTTTTGCATTTTAAATGGTTACTATTTGGTGTAAAGCCAGACTGTATAGGGCCTCCTACAAACTGTTTAACCTGTTGAAAATGTGGTTAGCATATATAAATAATGTAAAAATAAATCATATTACTTGGCAGCATTTTTGTACATAAGAAAACTGTCATCAGATTCATGTAATTGTTTCTTAAGTTATTTTCCACAGTCACTTGTTTATTTTCTATCCATGTTAATTTTCAATGGAGAACTTCACAATGAAAGAAATAAAGAAAATAGTGAGTATTTGTAGGCTACTTTGTTTCAATATTGCAAACATTTCAATGTGAAATATTTTGTGTAAAACTGGAAACCAAGTTTATTTGGTTCCAAATAGTTATAGCTAGTAAGTGGAAGTGGCGGGGGAATGTTTGAATTTCTAGCACTGCTTGCATCAGAAGTTTTGAGATAGTCTTATTGTTCATGGAATCCTTGCTATTTTTCCAGTGTTTGTTTACATAGCTCAGGGGTTGGCAACCTGCGGCACGCAAGCCGATTTTTAGTGGCACTCTGCTGCCAGCCAGAGTCCCGGCCGCCGGCCCTGCTCAGCCTGGATGAACGGAACCCTCAGCCAGCAGCGGACTGAGTGGGGCCGGTGGCCTCAGCTGGCAGGAGCCGGTGGCTGGAACCCCAGACCAGCAGCGGGCTAAGCCGCTCAGCCCGCTGCCAGTCTGGGATTCTGTCCACTGGCCCTGCTCAGCCCGCTGATGGTCTGGGGTTCTGGCCGCCGGCCCTTTGCCAGCCGGGGTCCCGGCCGCCGGCCTTGCTCAGCCCACTGCTGGTCTGGGATACCGGCCGCCAGCCCTGCTCAGCCCGCAGCCAGTCTGGGGTTCCGGCCACCGGCCCCCTGCCAGCCGGGGTCCTGGCCACTGGCCCCGCTCAGCCCACAGCCGGTCTGGGGTTCCAGCCACCAGCCCCATGCCAGCTGGGGTCCTGGCCACCTGCACCGTTCAGCCCACAGCCGGTCTGGGGTTCCGGCCACCAGCCCCGTGTCAGCCGGGATCCTGGCCACCGGCCCCTCTCAGCCTGCTGCTGGCCTGGGATACTGGCCGCCAGCCCCACTCACCTCGCTGCACTATTATTTACTTTACATACAATAATAGTTTAGTTATATAATATAGACTTAGAGAGAGAGACCTTCTAAAAACGCTAAAATGTATTGCTGGCATGCGAAATCTTAAATTACAGTGAATAAATGAAGACTTGGCACCCCACTTCTGAAAGGTTGCCGACCCCTGACATAGATTATACTTAATCTTTTTGATTCATGCTGCGCTAGAACTCTTCTAAATACAATATGGGACCCACAATATTTTCCGGGAATAAAATGGCACACTTGTATAATCTAGATCAGGACATTTTGTGTTTCATACACAAGCTAAAGTTAAAGGTAGACTCTTTTACTAAAGCTTTTGACTTGTAATGTGTTGGTGAACTGCATGCAGGAAATTGCTGTTACCATAAAGAACGTAAACTACGTTATAATCGAGCCAAAAAATAAAGATTTCATTTTTTATTGTATTTACTTTCTTTGTCTCTGTGATTTTATTGTTTAAAGAAAGAAAAGAGAGGGATTCATATTGACAAGGAATGCGTCCATCTTCACACGTCATAAAAATATTATGCATAAGTAGTAAATCAAACAAGTGTATATTTAAAGAGAGTTTAATGCAGTGTTCACCATTAAATAAGTTACCCTCTATGGCTGCTACATTGCTGAAGCTCTGTGGACCTCCACTATTTGATAGCCAACAGATTTAACAGGGACAGCACAAAGCACCTACTTCACCCCAGTCTTCTTTCTGCCACATTTCAAGTACCTATTTCAAAGTACGGCGGTGCTAAAATGGTTCAAAGAAATATTTTTTAATTGGCAAAATTACCTGTTTTTTCCCTAACTTCATTCATGGAGATGGCTGGACTGGTTTTGCTGAAACTTTAAAAAACCCAAAACAACACAAGGAAGAGACCTAGGTTAGAAAATTTTAAGCTAAACAATTACATTTGGCAAAGGTATAATTACCTGCCTATAATACACTTAGTACCCCATCAATGTGGATGTGTCCATAATACCCTGCTTCTGGCATTATCTAATCAGTATAAACATGCTTTGTATTTGTCTATACCTTATGCATTTATATGGAAATGACAGTGCAGAGTAGTAGGTTCTCTCTGCCAACTAGAATGAGGTATAACTCAAGAGTGAAAATACAAATCCTGCAAGGTCATCCCTAATTTATTAAAATAAAAACATGTATTACCCTGCTTTATATCAAATACAAGAAATCTCTACAGATAAGTTATAATTATCATTGTTTAAATGAAATGACGCTCTGATTTTTTTTTTTTTATTTCTCACAAATAGGAATATAGAGGGTAGAGTTTGCTACCTGGTAGTGATGTTCCTACATTCCAGATCAAGCATTCTTACCTATCTTTGGAAGTTTTTAATTTCTGGATGCTTCCCTCTTCTCTACTAAAAGCCTTATTTCCAGAGAACAAGTTCCCATGACAGCAAGACTAACGAACAGGCAAATAAAAGTGCAATTTAAAAATGCTTTTAATGTAACTGAACAAAGCCTGTAGTGTAATCCTTAGGGTGGATCGGTATATATTGACAAAGCTGAGATACAGAATAATCATTAGCAGTTAATACATTCTTCTTTCTGCACTCTTAGCCACTATGAACTTGGAACTGGTGGGATCTCATCATCTGATCACCCAAAAAGGAGGTGTTTATAAAGTCATAATCTATACTGCAGCAACCAAACACGGCAGAAGCAAAGATATCTAACCTACAATTTCTGGCAAAGTCTTAGGCATACAAATAAACTTTATTTTACAAAGTTCCTCTAATGAGGCATCTCAGAACCTTAGCTCAGAAGGCCTGATCTTGAACAGAAGAGGGATTTTAAACTATATAGTGAACTTCCTCCACTCTGTAGGATTTCAAAAATGTAATGAATTTAGTACTTGTGAGAAAAGCCATCTAAAAAATGTTCTCCCTATACCTACAAGACAGCAACACCAAATGATCAAAGGCTTCAAAAGCTGCTGAGAGGTCAACAATAAATAATACCACCTAACTCATATAGCATTTTTACTATTGTGATGGATATCCTTACAGAAGGAGGTAACCTATCATCGTCACCATTTCTGTCCCATTCCCTAGCCTGATTTGAAAATTCGCACTGGCAGTGGTAGAATGTTGTTAGTAGCCTCCAAGCAAAGCGCAGAAAAGTCAGTGATTTTCCTCATGAGTGGATATCAAACCCTTATGTCTTTATTTAAGCCAAATATAATATGTCTGAGTGTCCAAAGATCACCTTGGAGAAGGTGGTACTCTGGTTCATTAGAGGTGTTGTGTGGCTAACCTAAAGTTTTCCAATATGATGAGAATCAGCAATATCTGAGATGGCCTGGAGTGATAATTTTTCAAACAAACAAACAAAAAATCAACAGAATCCCTTTGGCATGCAGCTGCGAATGAACAGAAGCAGCTAATTTGATTAATGATGTATATCACATTTTTGGAAGGGAACGCCAGCCTTTCCTGCTGAGATATCAAATACTACTCAAAGATGGTATACAAGATAATCCAAGTGAGAAAATCATGAATTTTTGGGCTAGATATTGGAATATAAGAGGGCCATATCTTGAGAGGGAGCTAGTAGGAACCAATCATATAAACAGAGCAAAAACTGACACCTTCTTTCCCTTTAGGACACCTTCTATCAAATATCATCAATCGTCATTGTCAGGGAAAGACTTCAAGAAGGACTGGCCAAACCTAGAGACAAGTAATAACAGAATAGAAGAAATAAACTGCAAATGCATCTCAAGAACTTCAGATGGCACAAGATCTATAGACACATGGAAGTTCCTAATTGTTGGTCAATGGAGGTGAGGAAGTTGCTAGAATAGACTGAATAGAATAGAAAAGCCCACATGAATATACAAAAGGAATTCCTGCTCCAAAAGCTGGAAGGAGATCTAAATTTTAAAGCTGTATTGCTTCAAATTCAGAAGCCAGAGGAATGAAGGTAATTTGTAGAATGAAACTGACTTTTACGATTTCTTCAAAAGTTGCTTATGTGTAATTTTGGCTGAATGAGCCCCTGTGGCTTGAACTGAGGGTTTTATAATTGTTAAGGGCTTTGGATCCTAAGGTCAGTAATGAACTGCATTTGACAAATATAAATAGCAAGGGAGAACAATACTGCACTAAGCCTTAGAGGGAAGGCACCCTTAATGCACAGTGATATTTGAAATTATTTTATAAGGTAACTTAGGTTTGAACAGAGACTGGGAATGGTTGGGTCATTACACTAATTGAATGTATTTCCTCATGTTAAAATATGTTAAAACATCCTCACACCTTCTATGGGTCATCTCGATTATCACTTCAAAGGTTTTTTTCTCTTTCCTGCTGATGATAGCTCATCTCAATTGATTGGCCTCTTACAGTCGGTATGGCTACTCCCACCTTTTCATGTTCTCTGTATGTATAAATATCTTCTTTCTGTGTGTTCCATTCTACGCATCCGATGAAGTAGGCTGTAGCCCATGAAAGCTTATGCTCAAATAAATTCATTAGTCTCTAAGGTGACACAAGTACTCCTGTTCTTTTTGCGGATACAGACTAACACGGCTGCCACTCTGAAATCTTTTATAAGGTAGTTTCAGATACTCTTCAGCACTTCATTGCTCATACACAAAATTTGTGTAAAACAAAATTTGGCAGGTAATTAGTGCACAATGAAGCCCAATGTTTTTAAAATCTTCACTGTAGATTGAAAAACATATTGTGTATAACAACTACTTATTACATATTTTCATATGAACTTTTATTATGGAAATTATCACTTACGCAAAGTAAAACTATGCCGACCAAAATATGAAATGATCATGTATTGAACCAAACCCTGAGAGGTCTGAGCTGACCCGCATGCCATGAAGAGCGGATGCAGCCTGAGCAATACTGTCTGTGGAGTCCTCATGGTTCTACCATCACAAGACATCTGAAGGATGCTGTACATGTGTTTCTGAAGGTACATCCAAACCCATTTCTTCTCCTTCCCTGCAACCCAAGTCAAACCTATTCCTTCTCACCTTCTTCCAATGCTCTCTCTTACTTTACTGGGATTGGAGAGTCTGGAACAAGCCTTCTAAGTGCACAATAAATGAAAGCTGCTGAGAGGCAGAGGTTGTGGAGTTAGGGGGAGCCACACCTCCAGATCAGGGACACTGAAAGCCAGCCACAACCCGGTGAATAGCAGCCCAGGGGACCCCAAACATGGAGTTAGATCCTTCTCACTGCCCTGCATGTATGTATATGAAGGCTGGCCATCCATACACAGATCCAGCAAGCCACATGTACTCTTTCCCCTTCCCATGTAGGAGCTGGATTTTATAACGTACTATGAGGATTAATGTATGATTTGATTTCATCCTGTCAGCCACCCTTTTTGAATAGCAGAAAGGAATGACAGACCAGAACAATCCTTCTGATTGATTTACATTATGGTCACCCTTTTGTTTTAGGATAAGTTATAATGTCTACTATGGTTTCCTATATGTATTACAAATTAGGCACTCTAGTTAAATATACATTTCTTTGTTTTAAGGTTTAGGAAGTAAAAAACAGGATCTTGTATTGTATCTATGTTAAAGAGATTAGAGGAAGGTTGAGGGCCTGAAGCCCCAATGTAAATTGTAGGCTTGATTTACAATGTATTCTGCTGATATAAAATGCTGTCTGTATACCTTTGAAGGTTTCTGTAAGAGATTGTTTGTGTGAATGAGGAATGCATGCATCAGGAAAAGATAAGGTGTGAAAGCCATCACAAATGTCCAGATGGTCAAGAAAAAGTGAAAGACTTGGAAAGACCAGGAGACAATCAGAAAACATCCATTGTATCTGATGTTAAACATGTTAGCAGCATTGACGACCTCAGAGGTGAGGCAGGCACCCCTGAAGGCAAGACAACAAATCGGAGATGACGATGGGAAGCCGGACAATAACTATCAAATGATAACACCACTTAAGGACTAATGATTACAGGATGACATTGCAAAATGCATGGACTCAAATGGGAACTTACAACTATAAAGCTGGGGTGTTTTGCCATGGAACTCTGGGTTGAGTCCTGCAAAGCCTCGGAGCATCGGATCGCGATCGACAAGAGCCCAGCTCCACACTCATGCTCAATCTAACTGGCCATTAGATTGACTTGAGCTACAACAGACTGGTAACTATAAACATCACTGCAGGATTATATATATGTGTGTGTGTGTGTGTGACTGAAAAGCATATGCTAATTGTTGTATTTTCAATAAATGCTGCGTATTTGCCTTCCTCTAGAAAGATCCCGTGTGCTTTGTATGAGCATATCACCCACATACCCCTCACACTCACAAAGACACTCCACCCCAACCAGTCACACCTACAGGAAACACAAGAAGCTGAGGACAGGAGAAAAGATAGTGCTGGAGCTTCAGAGAGCAGCTGTGATTGAGGTAACCAGCTTCACCACACAAATAATTAATAACTGTCAAAGCAAGCAATTCAAAGAACCCATCATCTGATAATCACTTGTTCAAACTGTTCAGCAAATACTAATGAATATATTTGAAAAGATCAGGATTGATCCATGAAAAATTTGCTAGCCAAAAAGAGGCTAAATTCATAACAAATATACATAATAAATAGTTCAATATAATAAATAGTTCACTCACTGTGTCCTGTGTGTGTGTGTGTGTGTGTGTGTGTGTGTGTGTGTGTGTGTGTGTGTGTGAGAGAGATATGATTTTTAACTGTGAAAGTCCTTGTTTTTACTAGCTTGTCACAATTAATGTCAGTTTCAGTGAGGGGTGTTGATCTATTTCCACCAGATATCATAGAGAACAGATACATTTCATCTCCCTGATGCAGAGCATACCCTCCATCACTTACAACATTAACTAGTTCAGTACTTATGCTATGAAATGTGAATCTTAGTCTAAGAAAATAAATTGTACTGCAGTAATCTAAGTAAACTGAAGCATATTACCATCTCTCAGGAGAGAAGGCAGATCACATGCATCTCTGCAGCAAGAACTGTGGTTGATGCATATAAGAAAAGACATATCATGAACAATTTATAGCAGTCAAGCAGGCAGCCATGCCAAGCACTCCACACTTAAGTACATTTTCTAGTATAACCAATGCCATTTTAAGTTTTTCCACACACAAATACATTCAGGGATGAAGAAGAAAAAAATGGAGTCAGCCAAAGCAGTTATTCCTAGCTCTAATGTGAAATATACATGTCCTACAAGAAGCAACTGAGGACATCTGTAATTTGCACACCACTAAATTACTAGTTTTGACATGGTATTTTTGTTATTCTATGACAAATAGAATAACACTTCATGCTTTTCCTAACAACTCCTATGTTGCTGGGTTATTTACTCTTAATCCTACAATACATGATTCTATGATGTGGCAAATTTGTAGCCATTTCTACTTCTAGCACCAATATGTAACTGGACATTCCTTCACTCTCACAATGTGGAAAAGGACAGCCATGCATTTAAAAGGCATGGCCCCAGGTACATGCTTATGACAAGGTATGCGAGCTCTGTAAAGTCTTAACAGATGGAGTTGGTCCTCCTAATGAAGAGTGGGTCATACTAGTCAGTGGGCCGAACCCAGCAATGCTCCTCTTATGCAACTCCAAGAGCCATATGAGTAACGTGCCAGGAGCTATCATCCCACACTCAAGTTACATACCCAGTTATAAAACTTTATCAATAATAATTTCACACAGCTCTCATATATGCTTGTGCTCTTGCCTTCTCTGCTATAGGAACAGAAGCTGCTTGACTGAGGTCATCAGCCACAAAAATCTGCTCTTCATCACATTTGTTCTTATCCTGCAGTTACAGGGAGAGGGTGGCTGTGGGCTTCATTTTAGGACTATGCAGGGAGCATTGAGTCCTTATGCATGCTTTACACATCCCTGGCTGGAGCTAATGATGACAGCATAGCATGGAGGGAAGCAGGAAATTGATGCAGAAAAGGCCATATCCTAGGTCTCCAAGCAAAGTGCAGAAAGGTCTGGAAGCACATCAGGAAGTATGCAAACTGAAGGCTGTGTAACTTGCCCCTCCTTCAACCAGGCATCTCGAGTTGTCACTAGATGTAGGGTATTCTCAGAAAAAGAAAGGGCAAGGACAAGGAATGTTGCCTGGAATGGCACACAGCAGACCCACAGATCCTGATGGGGCACTTCTCTTTGGCAGTGTGGACTGTACCCCAGGGTGGCAGAAGACTCCTCTCTATATCCTATGCTGCCAGACAAGGAATAAAACTGGTATATCCTGTGCTACTTTAATGAGTGCTTGCTGTGTAGAAAGGATGTTGCCTAACGCCTCTCACCTGCACCAGTCACATCCTTAATTCATGTGCTGCAGAGCTTGTGCAGAAATCAGGGCAGGCAATGATTTTTATTTTACCTTATTATTATTATTTGCATTTTGGGTGACTTGACCACAGGATTTGATACCATGGATAGTCTGCATTTGATATTGCTTCCCTTATGGATGAATTTTCAATACTGCATTTGTAATATTTGCACAGGTAACTACCTCCTTTTGCATATGTCTATTCTCTTACAGGGGCAGATTCACTGGTCCAGTCAAACTGTGTTCAGCTAACCAACAGGGTGGGAAGGAAAGCAAAGATAAGATTTAAACCACCTGCGTACTCCACTAATCCCAGGGTCTCCAGGCATTGTCCCAGTTTCTGAAATAAAATAAAGCCATTCCAGCAGCCAGAAAAGAACAAGGAGGCAGAACATCCCGGCCACTGCCCTATATCTGGGGAGTTTGTGGTATATAAACTGCTACCTGAGGGGTCCAGTGATACCAGATGATTACGCTACCCATGGGAGAATCCTCCACTGCCCACAGCCAGCAAGTTTACATTTTGCAGACCAGTGTAAAGTGAGCCCAGCAGAGCTGTGATTCTGGCCCCTTACCTTTCTTGATGTTTCAAACTTTTATTAGATATAGCAGAATGTGTTAACCTGAATATAAAGCTTATTAGCAGCTCCCCCTATAATAATTTAATTTTATAACAAATACTCGACCAGAGCTGCTTAAAAAAAGTTGAGTAGAATAAAATATTTTTTTAATATCAGTCATAGTAAAGAGCAACACAGTCATTTTTTGTTTTTAACTGGTCTGGTAAATTTTCATGGCAATTTTGCAAGCCTGTTTTTGTTTAAAGTTTTTTATTTATATTTTACAGATTTTAAGCAGATACAAAGAAAAAATCATTTTTGCATTTCAAATTAGAATATACCACTGTAGAAATTTTTGGTGGTAGGGCTAACACGTGAAAAGTAGTTTCACAGCCATCATTTCTATTAATTTCTTATGTTGCCAGAGCAGACACTAGAGATTGTAAATGTTTTACATTAAAATATTCCTGTATTTCCCAGGTCTTTGCTTCTGTTAATTTATTCTTCGTTATTCTTTGTTATTTTAGAATCAGATCTAACTCTTATCCTTCATCTCAGCTCATTTGTGAGCTTTTCTAGTCTAAGAATATTCCATACTCTTCTGAACCATGACATATAATCAAGAGGCTCCCCATCTTCCAGAATTCTGCTAAACTATGTGACAGGGTATGGGAATTTTCTGCAATATCTTGGACAAACCTTACTGAATTAAGTTGAAGTATCTTAGGAGTTAATCATATTAAAAATGCAATTTTTATGTGTTATTGTATGTATCTTGGCTAGGAGACATAACTAATGTAAACCTTGGGAAGTGTTATGACTTTCAAAGAACTTTCAAAGGACTATCTTAAACAATGGGCTAAGACAAGAATTAACTTTTAGTTAAGTAGGTTTCCTAGGAAATACTTGGGAGGAGGGGAAAGCAAATGCCCACCTCCAGACCTGATTTTTTGAAGCATTACCTTGGGTAGGGGACCTTTGTCTACGAATTACCTATTCCCAGGATCAAAAGGCCCAAATGGCATAAAGGAGTAAATATCAGATTCATGGGGTTTCTTGTTCTAAGCAAAAAGAGTCATGGAGTGCTAACTAGAGGAAAATGCCTGTGTGGGGTTTGAAAGGCTGTTAACCAGCCAGAGCCCTTAGTGGAGTTGGAGTAATCTCTGATTATGGGGTAGGAAAGTCTTTTTATACAAGCAATCCAAAAGCACAAGTGGATCCTCTGATTATTTATTACTCCATAACAAGGTTTAAAATGCTTGACCAATATTATTCTGCTTTAGGACATTTCCAACAAATATATGTAAAAGAGCTGTACATTTCATTCCAGGAACTGAATAATAGCTCTTTGTACATTAAAAACAAACAAACAAACAAAAAACCTCACACAAAGGATGCCAGGTACCGCTTTAAGTAGTCACTTGTAATAACTTTGTTTTACTGTTTCATATGTGACACAGGAAACTACCATGTGAATTTCCTTAGGTCAAGTATTTTACCATTTACTGACGTAACATGTTGTCGTGGAGGTTTAATTTGTAAAGTATAAAAAAGCTACAAATGGGTGAGAAATTAAAAATTGGACAGTAACAGATGGCAAATCCCACTTATTACTGAACTTGGTGATATTACAAACAAAAAGAGCTCTCTACCCTGCTTGTAACTCTTTTCATTGCTTTACACTGACTCAACAGACATTCCAGGCTTCAGAGTGACACACAGACTGACAATCCTGGAATCTTACTATCTGACTTGCATCTGAATTCCACAACAAGCTTTATAAATTCACAATATTGATTAGGTATTTTGAGCCTCTGGAGTTCATCACTTTTTCATTTATCGTAAGGGGTTTCCACATGCCCGCAACATCTCAGAGGTTTGAACACAACATTTTAATGGAATATAAATTAAAAATTGGTATGTTATCTCCATTAAAAGTTCTTTGTAACATCTTCAGGTTCACTGTTGTCTCTCATTAGATTAATTACCCTGTTCTTTGCATGCATACTTTTTTTTCTTTTAAAATGGGATCAGGGTCTCCTGAAGGGAAGTTTGCATTATATCCAATTGCTGTAGCAAAAAAGGGGCAGGAATTGTTCTCACTCTTAGGGTACATCTACACTACATCGGGGAGTCGATTTAAGATACGCAAATTCAGCTACGTGAATAGCGTAGCTGAATTCGACGTATTGCAGCCGACTTACCCCGTTGTGAGGACGGCGGCAAAATCGACTTCTGCCGCTTTTTGTCGGCGGCGCTTACTACCACCTCCGCTGGTGGAGTTAGAGCGCCGATTTGGGGATCGATTGTCGCGTCCCAACGGGACGCGATAAATCGATCCCCGAGAGGTCGATTTCTACCCGCCGATTCAGGCGGGTAGTATAGACCAGACCTTATTTTGACCTGGGAAAGATTTTTAAGGGAAAGGAGCTGCTGGATGGATGTCTACTGAGCAGGCTTTTATTGTGTGATATCATTTCCATGTGGCTTCCATGTGCCCTATCAGTCTAAGAGAGAGGGGCTATCAAGGCCTTTTCAGTTAGGGTTCTTGCCCTTTGTAACTCATTTCCTCTCCAGGTCAAATAGCAGCCCAAAGTGTATTCGCTTTTCAGCTTTTTCCCCTGGGCCTCATCGATACCAGCAGGAATGGCTCTACTGTTTTTGGTGCCCCAAGCAGCGCGCCGAATTGCCGCCCCGGACGGTGGGCGCAGTCTGTGTGCCGTTAGGGCGGCACGCATGTTTCCACGGCGGTGGCAATTCGGCGACAGCTTCTGTCTTCAGCTGTAAGACAGACACTGCCGAATTGCCGCCGTAGGCAGCTGAACATAGAAGCTATCGCAGAATTGCCGCCGCCGCGGAAACGCGCTTGCCGCCCTAACAGCACAAGGACTGCCCCCGCCATCCGCGCAACAATTCGGCGCCCTGCTTGGGGTGGCAAAAACACATGGACTGCCGCCCCTTGCAGATTGCCACCCCAAGCAGCTGCTTGGAATGCTGGTACTTGGAGCCGGCCCTGGATACCAGTTAGGGCTAGTGATTGCTGGTGGTGCGGGAGCCTGAGCCTTGTTTGTTGGGTCAATTCATTTCTATTATATTTATCTTGTTGCTTGTGATTTGATCTGGAGGAACTGAAAGGTCTATTTGTTTAATGGATATCTACAGCATTGGCTGGGTGCTCTTTTATTATAGCTTGTAAAAAATCCAAATAAATAAATAATTAAATCAATACTTTGTCACTAAACCACCAGGTCAGCCTCCCCTCTGTTTATTTTGTCCTTTCGCTTCAGTTTTTCAGTCCTCTTCCATTTTTCAGTCTATGCCATTTGCTGCTTTGATCTTCCTTGTCAACGTATGTCTCTTTTTCCTCACCCCACCACAGAACCTATCCTTCAGTAGCAGAGAACTGTGCTTGTATTGATACAAACAGCACACCCCAAGCAGAGCTGGGAGGAGTAGAATGAAACTGACAAGTATCCTGCTGTGATACCAACTCAAGCTGTGATCACATCAGATCTCCTAAATTTAAAGAAGGCAAGGCCAGGCCAGGCCAGAACCTGGTTGGGACACCTCTAGGGAAAAAGAGCCAGTAATTCACTAGGTAGCACTCTTCCTTATGAGTCTTAATGGAATTCTTGCCTAAGCATGTCATCTTTTGGAATAGACAAAAACACAAAGTCCAGATCACTTTTTCTGGTTTTATCACCTATGAATCCGTGAACTGTTCATTATTTTTTCAAACAATTCATGGATTTATAGATTAAAATGTCTTAGATACCACAGTACTAGAAATCTTAGAAACAGAAGCAGACTAGATTGACAGAGAGATAAAAATATAGTAAAGTTTGGATGGAATCAATTTGGATGAAAGGCCCAATCCCAAATACAATATCACATTACAACTGCCCAGTTCTTGTTAGGTTCACTCTGATCCTGCCATTACCACTGCCAGCAAAGACCCACTATGCTCAGTGACACAGGGGCCATCCTCCTGTGTAGGAGTCTCTTCGAGGGTATCAAAAGGCCTAAAGGGGGGTGGGAGACACAAGGAACCCATCCCCGAACAGGAGCTCCTTCAATTCTATAATAGCTGTGTTCATTAAAATCTGCTGGCTGAAATTTATCACCAAAAAATTTGCATAATTTTCTGGCTCTTCCCTCTTTTGGCTTATAAGCTTGTTTGTTTGGAGAGGAGAATCTGTTGACTTTTTCACTGCAGTTTTTATGTTTTGATACCATTTCAAACAAACATATCTAATCAAAATTAATAAGTGAGCTGCCTCTTGTCAAAGGCTTCTGGCTGACAAACCAAAAGACCGTGTTCCTCAGGAGTTAAAAAAATTATGAGTAAGCACAGCAGGGAATTGGTGTAACTGAGCTGGGAGCAAATGAGTACAGCTTATGATAAACAGCTCATCCTCTGAGTAATAGGGATAGAAGCCCTGGTGCAGTGGTACCCAAATGCAAGAATGCTGACAATGTCCCATTGTTTCTTTCTGAAATGATGTGTTCTTATTTTCACTCCTGCATAAAGTTGTCTCAGAAGAACACACACTCACACTGTAGGTCAGGCTCATAATATAGTGCAACCAACGGGAAACATCCAACAAGTAGTGTTAGCATAGCCGGATGCCCCTCCCCCAGCAACTCAGAATCATCTTAGCAGAGCCCTCTCTGAGGGCTGCATGTAGTCATGGTGACAGGACATCACCACCTGTCTGCCCCTGCAATGGAGGCGGTGAGACGGAATACAGTGGCAGGCTCTCAAACAACCTCATCCTAATAGAAACCAAAATAAAGTGAGAAAGAAAAGAATTTGCAAAGAATAAAACTTAAAAAATCCAGATATATTTTAAAGCCTTATGAAAATTAGAGATCACAACAAACAGCAGTGATGTGACAATTTATAAAAGAGGGGATCTGTTTGAAGTTCCTCTGCAAAAACACATGCTGTGTTAGTAAAAATAAAGGGATAGTGTATGCTCAAACCGGCCTCAAATGCAGCATTGGTAAAAAAAACAAAACAAAAAATACAGTGTTTTGCGAAGCTTAGAGGCCAGTAGAGGATGCTATACATTGTTTTCTTATTCCAGTGGATATACAGATTCTTAAGTAATTTTGCTTTCAGTGTTTGGACCCCACACATTGCAGCATTGTGCCAGTGCATCGGAACATGAAAGTAAAACAGAGCAGAAACAACACTGAAACAGCTAAACTAATATCACAATGCTGCTGACAGAACAGGAGAAAGTAAACAATAATGAAAATAAGTGTCCCACATGGCCACGTGCATCTGTGCATAGAAAGGAGCCAGTCAGGACAGAATGGGAGCAGAGTTGCATCTCAACATCCCTTTTTTCTCCCACTGCCCCTAATAACTTTCTCAAAGGCTCTGTATATACTGTCCACTAAGTTGCAGCTTTGCAATGTTGGAGGGGGTTGGGATCTTCCAGATTCTCCCTTCCAAAAACACACAGGGGAAACACTGGGGAATTAATACAGCTCAAATATTCCTAAGGCTGGTAACATCTGCTAGTTTCCCCCTTGATGCTGTGGACTACCCCTTGTCAGTACATCTACAATCAAATATCAGTGCCTAGCAACCAAAGATGGGGGAGGGGGAATAGAAGGGGGAACAGCACAGGAAGCTCCAGGAGACTTTATTTTACTACACTCCTTTGTGGAAAGCAGCTTCACATTCCCTGCACAGCTGGCAAGCATTGCTGGTTGATGCTGGGTGGATTGGGGAGCCATGGGGGAACCATGACTCAACTTTGTTAGATGCAACTAGCAGTAAAACGAGGGAGCAGGTCCTGTGTTCTCGAAAGCACAGGGGCTGCAATTCTGTCTGACCCTTAAGAAGGAAAAACAAGGGGAGGAATGAGGGCTTGTTATACTCTCCACCCAATATGCACCCATTTAAGAGCCAGGCAGAATTTAACCTTCTGTTATAAAACATTAGGGTTGCATGGTTAAAAACACCAAATTCAGCAAATGCTAAAGTTAACTCTGCCACCTTCTGGCGATGCACTACAATACAGTCTATAAGTACATGAGCTTCTCTAATACCTAATTCAGTTTTTTCTGCAACTCTAGTTACTCTGCTTATGCTAAACAAACAGTCCATGAAAGACATTTGTACCCTGGTCTTAAACCACTTACAACAGATGAAGTACATCAGAGAAAGGTAATGTAAATATTCTGACATATTGTATGCAGGGTTTTAGAATTAAATTACGGTATTAACTCTGAATAATCATAGCAAGGTCAATAGTTTGAGGTTAGAAAGAGGAGAGTTTCATTTGTTTGTTTTTTAAATGAAACTTAAAATCTACTGGCTGAGCCTGAAGCCCTTATAAATGTAAGTTGTCCCACTGGAGAGAGGAGAACTATTCACATGAGTAAGGGCTAAAAGGCCAGACCACAAATCTTGCAGAAGATATATTATAAACATAAACAAAGCTGAAACATTAAGACTTAAGTTAACTTATCTTAGTACTAAGATAAGAAGTAATTTACCTTAATTATTAAATGATTATGATGATGTACTATGCTGGTAACAGATTGCAAATGAACAAAGGTGTTATGTATGTCTAGCTATCATGACCTTATTTCTTCTCTTTGTAACCATTTAGTAACTAAAAGTAATAAAGAAAAATAAAGAAATGTTTTTAGAGATTAACTGGAGCAGTTTATTATTCATAGAATATGAGCCACATGACACCTTCATTCTTTACCCTTGGACTATTTGGTTCCCTAACCTCTCTCTATTATGAGATTAAAAACTAGGAGATAAACCATAAAGGGTTCCCTCAGACACCTTAAAAAACAAAAATAAAAAATAGCATGTGCTGTTAATTCAGTATTTGGCAATCAGCAAATAATATCTTCAGTAACTCAAATAAACCCTTGTTTCCCCAATAACCTCCCAGACAATAATACAGCAGGATATAATGAGATCTCACATGTCTATCTGAGCAAGGCTTAAAAAGGTCATTTTTCTTCCTAAGAGCCTGAGCAAACACACCTAGGAACAGGTGCTGAATCTAGTGATGAAATATACAATCTAAAAGGTTTGATTAGGTTTTTTCTGTGCATATGTAGTTCCAGATTTTCGGAGTACATTTGAAACATAATTGAGTATTATGCTTTCCAGGGTGGACAGTAACAGGCTCCTTTAGGTAATACACCCAGGGACTACTTCTCCACTATCTTCTGGAGACTTCATAGCACACATATAAGTGCATACAAGCACACATACAGTGTGTGTGTGTATAAGTTAGTTGCCTTCTTTAATACTGGGTAAGCATCCACATAGCTTTTGTAAAGGACAATCATACCTCACCAATCTATTAGAATTCTTTAAGAGTGTCAACAAGTATGTGGACAAGGGTGATCCAGTCGATACAGTGTACATAAACTTTCAGAAAGCCTTGACAAGGTCACTCCCCAAAGGCTCTTAAGCAAAGAAAGCAGTCATGGGATAAGAGGGACGGTCCTCTCATGGATCAGTCTCTGGTAAAAGATAGGCAACAAAGGGTAGGAATAAAGGGTAGGTCAGTTTTCATAATAGAGACAGGTAAATAGTGGGGCCCTACAAGGATCTGTACTGTATCTGTGCTGTTCAACATATTCATAAATGATCTGGAAAAGGGGGCGAATAGTGAAGTGGCAAAAAATGCACACTGGAAAACATATCCCAACTATACATACAAAATGATGGGTTCTAATTTAGCTGTTACCAATCAAGAAAGAGATCTCGGCGTCAACACAGATAATGCTCTAACAACATCTGCTCAATGTGCTGCTTTTTTGACTGTTGCTAACAGAACGTTAGGAACCAAAAGGACAAATAATATCATAATGCCACTGTATAAATCCATGCTACGCCCACACCTAGAATACTGCATGTAGTTCTGGTCACCCCATCTCAAAAACAATATATTTGAATTGGAAAAGATACAGAGAAGGGCAACAAAAATTATCAGGAGTATGGAACAGCTTTCACATGAGACTAGATTAAAAAGATTGGGACTGTTCATCTTAAAAGAGACAGCTAAGGAGGGGGGATATGATAATCATGAATGGTGTGAAAGTAAGTGCTACTTACCCTTTCCCATAAGACAAGAATCAGGGGTCATCTAATGAAATTAATAGGCAGAAGGTTTAAAACAAACAAATACTTTTTCACACAACACACAGTGAACCTGTTGCCATGGGATGCTGTGAAGGCCAAAAGTATAATGGAGTTCAAAGAAGAATTAGCTAAGTTCATGGAAGATGGGTCCATCAATGGCTATTACCTAAGATGATCAGGGATGCAACACCATGCTGTAGGTGACCCTAAGCTAGGACTGGATGACAGGGAATGTATCACTCAATAACTGCCCGGTTCTGTTCATTCCTTCTGAAGCATTTGGCACTGGCCATTGGGCTAGATGGCCCATTGTTCTGACCCATTCTTATGTTAATACAGGCAGGAGGAAGTTTTATAACACAATTAGAGGATTTTTCTTCTCCCTAGTCTCCTCTTCATATTTTGTTGTTTGTGATCAGTTATCCAGGTTTTGGTATGAATGGAAACAAGACAGTACTCAAGGCAAGACCAGCCAGTCATTTCCAGGCAATCCAATCTAAATTCTTCCAAGCATTTAAACTAAAGGCAGGGTAACCATGTAATTTTTGTGTACACAGGACCAAGCAGATATTTACATTCTGGCTTATTTGCACTACAGTTCATAACAGCATGAGATATACATGTCTTCCAATTGCCTTTAGTTCCTTTTGTGTGAGGGTACAAAACTCCCTGGCAGAGAGGGGGGAAAACAAGATGAGATAGTGAAAATTTATATTAAAGCTTTCCAGGATTTGTTTTTTAACTTCTGGGCACATTGGCTTGTATTTCTCACTGGGTTCCATGACATTTCTCACCTATAGCACTTGGCAAGGCACTGGCTATACTATCTGAGCAATAGGCCAAGTGAATAGGAATTTTATTTCACATCATCCCAAGCTGCAGTGGATGTCAAAATCACACATCAGCTTTATCCTACAAACTGCCTTTCTATACATGTCACTTTGGGGACTTATTTTCATAACAGCTTTGACCATAACATGAATCAAACATGGGCTGTTTTGCAAAGATTTAATGAGTACCATGCTGTCAGAAGAGTTTATTTCCACAATACTTCAAAGGGCATGAATAGCAAGAGTCTATGGAGATGCGTATATCCCAGATCAGACACGAAGGTCATACCATTCTGTGCAAGCAGAGAGACAGAATAATCACTATCTATTCTGCACTTTCAAAACCAGGCTAAACAACCATGCCTGCACATACATTTTTAGTTTCCAACTAGTGAACTTCCATTCTGTTTAGAAACTCTCCCCTAAACATCACTTTCCCCCTAAGCCTCACTCCCAAGAGATTCCAGTGAACGGTTACATCCAGAACTACTAAAGCAGCAGTTCTCCTTTCAAACAGGTCAGCGCACTCAAGTCTTAATTCAAGTGGAGGTTAGATCCTGCATGGCTCTTGGCCACAAAGAAAAGCCCATTTTAAAATAAGCATACACTATTAGCATCAGAAAGGCTGCCTCAACAGTATTAATATTTTATGGGAATTTCATAAAATATGAACCATTCAAGTGAAAGACTCGTAGTTCACTCCACTCAGGCTCACCAGGCAAGGGCGTATGGAAGGAAGATTGCTTGAGCAGACAGATCAGAAAAAGAAATCTGCATTTGAAAATGTTTTTGATTTAAGTCATTTATCTATGTGAACCTAACAAAGCAATATTTAAATTATCCAATCTACTTAAAGACTAGTTTCAAACCCCACTACCCAATCAAGCCACCCTCAAGTTTTCTTCTGATATTGTACTCTTATGTGTTTATATAGTGGTTAGCACAAATGGACCCTGCTCCATGACTGGGGCTCTAAAGGCCTACTATAATAAAACATTTGTCTTCACCCCTGTGAAAATCTCACTCTATTAGTTATGGTCGCTCTACATCATATCAGTAGTAAAAAGCAGGATTTATTTTGCACAATGTTGATTTTTTAATGTGATACCTTCCTTGTCATCCAAAATAAAACTTCTTCGTCCCCTCTTCTCTCATCATAAAGCCAGTTTACAAAGCAAAAAAAATCCCTGGTTATAGATTAGTTATCTCATGGAAATTCTTCTATTCCTGTCATGCTCAAATGCAAAGGTACCACTTTTATAACATATTTCATTTCTAAACTAAAGCAAAGTTGATGGAAATCTGTAAACAGAGAATCTTTGGAGTCTATCCAGGGCACACTGAATGGGGGACACCAAGCTTTGTATGTAAAGTATGACAAACCCAATTCTAAACCCATGCTCTGGGCATGGGGTCCCACTGCATATGTTGTTTCTAGGATGGCTATGGAAAGCAGCTGGCTCTTTCTTGGCCAGCCTCACCGCATTGCTGCACTCTTGGGTTACAGTCTTGATGACCTTGTGGGGCGGGGTGTGATAAGAGATGACTCTATGAGGGTAATGTGGCAGAGCCCAGTTCCAAGCACTCCTCCTCACAAATACACAAAAATAATTAAACAGAAAAAACATCTCAATTTACAAGGAGGGTTTAGGATTTATTTTCAGACAGAGCAAATAAACTCCTTCAGAACAAGATCCTCAGTTCTTGCCTCTTTAGTCAAAGACAGACAACAACCCAAAGGCAGAAAACAAAAGAAAGACATTTTTACAGAACCCATCTACTAAGTGAAGAGATTACTTCCCCCAAGCAGCTGCTTCCCCCTTCAACCACTACTTAGATGCAGATGTCCTGTCTTCTTTATCTAGTATTACTGCTGGAAAACTGACTTGGTTGTAGCTTCCCTCCACCCAGAGAGACATTGCCTTTTGTTGATGTGGAATCTGGGACACAAAAGAACCATGACCATCAAGGCCCTCTTTTGGGTCACTTCTCACATCTAGCAATAGGGAGTCTCTGTCTCTCTCTGAGACGCAGCAATATGATGGTGTGTATGATCTCCTAAAGTGTAGGTTCAGTTCAGCAAGACAGAGTCCAGCCAGCTGAGGCAGGTTCAAATTTCTGCCCAAACCATATGATGAACCTTGAACTGGTGCAGATACTCAATAGGAGATATTTTCTGCTTTCTCAAAGGAGGAAAAAAAAATCGAACTGATGTACAAAATTGTATGATGTAGATACTATTCATTTTTGTTTAAGAATATGACATATCTGGTTTGCATAATCCCTACAGGTTCATTTTGTTTAATATTTTAGATGATTTTTTGGGTACTGATTTAACAATCAGTTCATCCTGGGGCACTGGGTAACTTCAGTTAAATATCACTGGAGCTGGGAAGAGCCCACAAAATTAAGAACTGGATTTTGAATTACCTGTAACTGACCATTCTGGGAAATTCCAATCCAGGGTTTTGGATCAGTCCACTTCAAGCTTTGAATAGCAACAGCTATTCGCAAATCTGATATCTAGATCTGCGGTTTCAAGTTGAACACTACCTTCCCCCCCACCCTCAAAGTTCAAGAGGATTGGTTCAAGCCTCTCTCTAATTATTGAAGTGGATTTGAGAACTGAATTCTGTGAACCAATCAAGAAAATGACTTACCATAGTTGAGGGTAAAAAAAAATCAGGAATATTTTAATTTAAATATATTCTAATATATTTCACATTGAGAGTGATATTGAAGGTTAGGATAGTATCTTGTTCTATTTTAAAGCACTTTCTTTCTGTTTATTATGTGTGTACATAAATTTAATTGCAATTTTGAGAACTTGGTAGAAAACAAAAGATCGAAAATTCATATTGAAAATAGTGACAACAATGTGTCGATTACAGGGCATTCTTCAGGAACAACGAAGACCTTTGTTTATGCTCTAGCAATGTTTTTTCCACAGACAACATTATGGTCAAAATGTAGACTCTAACTTCACTAACTATTTTTAGCCTGAGATTTAGAGAACCCTTTTCTTCTGTTTGCAACCCACACATATTCACGCATCATCCTCCATCCCTTAAAGTGAAGTCAGGATTCTGCAGTGCTCTGTGCAGAAAGAGTCAGATTATCCCTGCCAAGAATGACTCATGCAGATATGACAACAGTTTTATCAAGATATAGTTGCCATGGCAAACAGGTAGTGTATCTGGTTTTGTATGAATCAAAAGAATAGAATTAATCCCCCAAAATAGTTATGGATCTTCTTTTGTAGTGTTTCTCTTCCTTAAGCGAATGGTATTCAGCCAGTGCTATACAATTGCTGACTTGTAGGTGTAACAGACTGTCTCTCTATTCTGATCACCAGAGAGTTTAGTTTCAATATGAATTTTAATAATGATTAGCAGCAGAAATATCTCCCATCCAACAATCCTAGAGAAGCTGGGTGTGTATTCTCTTGTTGCCTTCTTGGGCTGGGAGGGGAAGACGAAAACCCCTTGAATGCTAAACTTTTTTAACTGGTTCATAGTTACACACCTAGCTCAGTAATTCTTGCTTCTCTTGAAGGGCTTCTCCATTTCTGCCCAGACCTCTGCAGCAGACATTTAATTCCCAACTGCACCTTCAAATTCTTTGGGGCTCCAACTTCCAATTAGTCAAAAGTGGTCCTCACCATCCTATGTGTCAGATGCTGCGGGACTTGGAGGCCCCCAAAGAACCTAATGCATATGGCTAGCCAGAAACTTGGATTAGTTTTTTAAGAGGTGCAAAAATTCTATGGACAAAAAGGAGCATTTGGGATTGAATTGTTGGTGGGTGACCATGTCAGTTTCAGTACTATGACAGCTTGTTACCATACAGAGCTGCCTTCTATGTCTAGAGCAGCTCTAAGTCTTCATGGAACACTTGCTCAGAACTTCAGATTAACAGGACCACTAATACCACTGCTGTACCTCTACACACTTCTCTTGTTGAGTTCTGGCTTGAGTCACTTTCATTGTGAGTTGATTAACTTTTATCTACTGTCTACACAGGGAGTATGGGTTTAAAAGTATCCTTTCTATGTATCCTCGTAGCACATTTATATAGTCTGTTGTTTCTATGGGCACATGAAAATTGACAAAATGTGAGTGAGACCATTGGAGTGGTTCCTTACTAAAGATATTAAGCGCTCGCTCTCTCTCTCTCTCTCTCTCACACACACACACACACACACACACACACAAATAAGCTACAAAAGAAGGAGAACAGCTAATAAAGAGAACTATAACTTATTAAACTACAAACCAACCACAATGTTTTAAGAGGCTTTCATAGTCAGTTAACCTCAAAATATGATAAGAACAAATCTCTGTAATCAGACAATAGGTAGAGTCCAATGTTTATTATATGCCACAAAAATATTTTTTTAAATATTAAAACCCTATTTCCATGGAACATGCATGGAACTTGTATGTTGAACAGCAAGTGTTAAATGTTAAACCTGTCCTCAAGAAATAAATGTAAGGAGGATGTATGAAAAACACAAACTGACTCTCTGTCTTGTGGTGGTATCCACCAAGCATCTAGTTAGAGCTTTACTACAGTTTATATATAATATAATAGTTAAATATTTTTTTAAATCATTTTAGCAGCAAATTTTTATAGGAAAAAGCCAAATATAATTTAGGGCAAGTCACCTGCAACTGGAACAGAAAAAAATCGAAACAGCTCATGTAGTAAATTAACTTCCACTCAGCAGATAGCCATTCTACATACAAGGCGGGAGAATGACCAGGAACTACAGTACTGTAATACAAATCCTTCAAACACAACACTACATACAGTATAATTAAATAATAAAATATTTGACTTCATTCAGTAGTGTATAGTTGCGTATGGCTCAAATACAGACATTTCCTAAAGCAATTCCATTAACTGTGGATTTTTGACACCATTTCAAGCCATTAAAAGTCCAGCAGGCGGTGCAGCAGGGCTAAGGCAGGCTCTCAGAAGCAGTGGCATGTCCCACCTCCAGCTCCGCACGTTGCCCCGACCCCAAGTGCTGACTCTACAACTCCCATTGGCTGCAGTTCCCAGCCAATGGGAGCTGCAGGGGCAGCGCCTGCAGATAGGGCAATGTGCAGAGCCGCCTGGCCATGCCTCTGCGTAGGTGCCAGAGGGGAGGGGGACATGCCGCTGCTTCTGGGACCTGAGCCCGGAGCCTGCATCCCTGACCTCCTCCTGCACCCCAACTCCTGCCACAGCCCTGATCCCCCTCCCAAACCCCTCTGTCCTAGCCCAGAGCCCCCTCCTGCACCCCAAATCCCTCATCCCTGGCCCCATACCAGAGCCTCATCCCCCAGTACCTCAACCCCTAGCCCAGAGCCCCCTTCCAGACCCTGAACTTCTCATTTCTGGCCCCATCTTGGAACCCATACCCACAGCCCGTACCCCCTCCCACACCCCAACCCCCTGCCTCAGCTCAGAGCCCCCTTCCATACTCCAAACCCCTTGGCTCTATCCCCCAGCCCAGAGCCCCCTCATGCACCCCAAACCCCTCATCCCTGGCCCCACCCCAGAGACCACACCTGCCGCTTCAGTTCATCTCATGGTAAGGCCATCCCTGCTGAACAAACTGGTTGTCAATCATCCTGTCAGTTTTTATTACTTTGTAGCAGCATGGGAGCAAATATACTAAGCAATTGCACAATTCATTGTTTCTGAAGGCTAGACACATTGTACACAGCAGGGTCTTCTTGAATCCCTCCATTTCCCCCCACAAGCTCCCAGTGTGCCACCCTCCCATCAACCTTTGTTCCAGGGATGTATGTAAATAGTTAAACTTGTAGCTTATATAACTTGTAATTTGTAAATTATGCATTTGCTTTTTGTCTGGGAGAAAAGTCATTCAGGGTTTCAACATATAAAACTTCATTAGGACAAAGGTCAGGGCTAAAATGGGTTTTGGTTGAGTGTAGTGCCTTGTTTTGCTTGGCTAAAAAATTTTTTTTTTCCTTTTTAGGAACAGGACCTTTAAAAAAAAATGTTTAGTCAAAACCCAATTTCCCATTGAAAAACAGTTTTGATGGAAAGTTTCGACCAGCCCAGTGATCTCTTTAAAGCAGCTGATTTACATGGAAATTTTTGGTATTTTTGTCAAAAAGTTAGCCTTTTCTGTTTTCAGTTGAAAACCCCAAATATTTCAATTTAAAATTGAATGGTGTCTGATGGTAATTGTACTCGGAGAGCCATATGCTCCCATTCTCTGCTATGGGCTGGGATCTTTGCCTGGACTTCATTTCCCATCATGCACCCAAGGTGAGGGGCCTCACTTACATCCTAAGGGAAGAAAATGGTGCATCCTAGGAGATTAGGGTTGCCAACTTTCTCCTTGCACAAAACCGAACACTTGCCCCACCCCCACCCAACCCCTTCTCCGAGGCCCTGCCCCCCACTCATTCCACCCCCCCACCCATTCAAGAATACAAGAGTCACCGAAGAAGACGACATTTTGATTACAAGGCACAGGATAATCCCATAAGAAACCCCAAATAACAATTCAAAGTTGAATTCTTTAACCAGGTGCTAGATTGTGCAATACAATCAGTTGAACATTTCATGCAGCTCAAGGAACACAGCAGTATATTTGGGATGTTGTATGATATTCCAAAACTCCTCACCATACCTGAAGAAGACCTATACCAGCAATGCAGGGCACTAGAGACAGTGTTGACACATGATGACATGTGCAATATTGATGTGAGTGATTTAGGTGATAAACTGAAAGCCCTTTCAAGATACATTTCAGCAGGATCAACTCCAAAAGCTGTTCTGCAATATATATGCACAAACAAGATGACCGCCCTCTTTCCAAATGCTTTTGTTGTTCTGCACATACTTCTAACACTTCCTGTAACAGTTGCCAGTGGAGAACGCAGCTTCTCCAAGCTGAAGTTAATAAAAACACATCTACGCTCCACAATGACACAGGAGAGGCTGGACGGCCTTGCAACCATCTCAACAGAGCATGAGCTGGCCCAGACTGTGGTCCTTCAGGAAGCAGTTCAAATCTTTGCAACCAAGAAGGCACGGTAAGCATCACTTTGATTATTCAAACAGATAAAAATGCCAGTGTTTACTATGCAGACAAGAAAAGTTAACTTTCAAACGCCTGAACAGCAAATGTAAGTGTTACTTAATTTTTTTGAACAAGGCATTTTAAGTTGTTAGTTCTCCTTTATTGGGGTAGGCAGCAAAGCAGTATCATGAGAGGAGTAGAACAGAAAGAAGGCAGAATTGAGACCTTTCACCAAGCGAGGGGACATGGGGGCATCATTTGAGCTCCCTGCCCCAACTACCAAAATGTTGTGGGCCGGCCCTGCTTTCAGTCTGTTTGGAGGAACCTTTATAAGACTTGAAAACTAGTACTAGACTTGTATACTAGTTTCTAGAGAATAAAAGGTGACCTAAAGTGTTCTCATAATTTGAGCCAAACTTTATTGGCTGTTGAAAAAAGATTAGCAATTCTCTGTCCTCCCATTGTTATGTAACTCTGCACTTCCTGGTTATGAACAGGGCTGGAATAAATAAAGCTCAAAAATAACACCTGCTGTTCTCATGTTATTTTCTTCCAGACTAAAATCAGGAAGTACTGAAAATCTTAGAAGCCTTTCCTATGAGCTCAGTTATCTTGTCTACAATCAACAATCAGTAAGGCTGCGAGTTTGTCATGGAAGTCACAGATTCCGTGACTTTCCTTGACCTCCATGACTTCTGCAGCGGCTGGTGCACCTGGCTCAGAGGCAGCCCCTGTGCACTGCTAGGGCAGTCTTGGGCCACTGCGGCCAATGGGAGCTGCAGGGGCAGTGCCCTTGGCGGAGGCAGCATGCAGAGCTACCTGGCCACACCTCCACCTAGCAGCTAAGGAGGATGTCGCCGCTTCCAGGGAACCCCCCAAATAAGCACCGCCCAGAGCCCACCTCACCCTGTCCCATGCCACAACCCCCTATTTCTTCCCACACCAAACTCTGCTGCTGCTGCTGGTGGGGAGGCATGGAGCCAGGTAGGGAGCCTGCCAGCCCCGCCAACCCCTCTCCCCCAGCACCAGCAGGTGTCCCGGGCTGCACACCACCACCTGTGACGCTCCCCCTCCCCCCAGCAGGGATCCTGGGCCGCGTATTGCCTCCATCCCCTGCCCGCCCCACCCACCATCCTTCAGCTCCCACGAGGCTCCCGGGCAGCCCACCCACCCCCCTTCAGTTTTATTCACAGGTATTTTTAGTAAAAGACATGGACAGGTCACAAGCTGTGAATTTTTGATTATTGCCTGTAACCTGTTCATGACTTTTACTAAAAATACCCATGACTAAATTGTAGCCTTAACAGTCAGTCATGGTCAGCATCATGCCAGCTAACCTGAATCTTCATAATCATGTATAAACGTGGTAAGATTGTCCTGAAAAGACAAGACCTTGGAGATTTGCTCATTTCTGTTTAAGAAGTTTAGGAAACTGAAAGAATTGGGCAGGGTTCTTTTCCATCCAATGTCAGGAGGACAGTGATTTAGAAAAAAAATTTAAATCATCTACTCAGGTTTAGCCAGTCATAGACCTAGCTGGTCACAGGAAGCCTCTACAGCAGCTAAGCCAGCCCCAAGGTGAGAGCTAAATTTTAAAGTTAAAAAAATGTCTCCGATCACAAAGGGCCATGTTTGATCTTTTAGAAGGAACCAGAAGAAATTAAATTAAAATAATCTTGCATTGTGCCCTCACCTGACCCATACATTTTTTTTTCCAAGGTATCACCAAATTTCAGTTCAACCAGGAATCTGGGTTAAAAAAATAAAATAAAAGTAGAGTCCTACAAATCTTACATGGGATTGAAAAGCATGGAAGGCAGTGGATCATTTTGATTAAATAGAGCCTGAGACATTTTTACTCTGACTCCATCAGCTATCTTTTCAATTAAGAGAGCCCTTATTCATTCAGAGTCAGCTAAAGTAAAGTAAATTCAAGCCCATACAGAACAGAAGAATTCTAATAAATTGTTTACAACCCAGGAAAATTAATGGATACAGCTGTGTGTAATGAGGGTCTCCTAACATTTTTATGGACTTGCTAAATCCTAGAAAAATCCTCTAATTCGTTTCTTTTAGACTATCACTCTGCAGTACAGAAAACAGTTTGTGCATAAACAAGATGACCTAGTTTTCAACATCAGCATGTCTTAGCTTGAAGCTTGTTTGTTACTTGAAAAGGTAATTAAAATTTAAACAAGTGCAAGAGAATGATCCCTTTTATTTGCCTTGAATTTCTGCAAGAGATGCTTATGTATTCACTAATATTTAGCACAAAGTCGTATCAAGATTCAAAGTAACAGAAGGTAATTAACAGTAATACTCTGTTTTATTTCCATTGACCATAAGAAAAATCACACACACAAATACCAAGAGGTATACAGAAATATATGAAAATAGTAGTGGCAGATAAAAATTACATGAAAGCTATTCAAGCAAATACTTTTATTATCCATAAATCATTTGCTACAGAACACCCTTCAAGTAAGAAATAAATCTGAGCTATCAAGCGAACTGACTTGTGTATTTTGGCACATGACCACCTAAAAATCCAAACACTTAGAATCACAATAAAACACGCTTTTAGAAACACTGTTCATCTGAATTCCTGCTTTTAAACATTACTAAGTACTCGAATGAATAAACTTGCACCAGTGTTCTTATATTTGCCTAGCTTATCATTCACTACACTTACATGTTTTTTCATGGTGGCAACATCTGTGTTGGCATTTAACCATTACAGTACTTTTAGGCTGGATGAAGTATTATTTCTTGGGCATATTATTTGTTACAATATGCACAAGACATGAAACACGGGCAACGTCTGTGTCCCATAGAGCTTACAATCTAAACAAAGCAGACACAGAGTAGACAAAGGGAGATTTTCAAAGGCACAAAGGTCACTAAGCCACCAATTCCCATGGAAGTTAGGCAGCTATCTGCGATTTATGCCTTTGATAATGTCCCCCATGATGCACTGGGAGAGACAGAGGAGGGAAACTGACTTTACGTTTACAAAATGTAATTAAATGTGGTTTTTAATGTCTGCTTCAAGATAACCCTGCTTATGGCATCTACTTTTGTCGGTGTACAGCTACAGCTCAGACAACCAATTACTGCATGAATACAAATCTACCAAAGTCATTGCTAGGAAAGTTGGCTCTTTAGTGAAGATACAGTACTGAGGTCGATAAATCAGAGTTCTGTTTTTGCCTCTGCCATAGAGCTCCTTGTGATCTTTATCAAAATATTAAAACTTTGTTCCTCGGTTTCCTCATCTATAAAATGGAAAAAATGACATACTGAATGGAGATAATGGCTACATACAGAGTTGCTGTGAGGGTAAATGCATTAATGTGTGTAAAGCACTTTGAGATCCTTGAATGCTACAAAATGCAGAGTGTTAGGGTGAACTGATATTTTAGCTACCATGACCAGCTCTTAATTATGGCTGTTACTTCACATGATAAATTTGGAGAGAAAATATGGATTAGTCATATAACAAATATATACTAGCAGGCATACATATTCAAATTGCCTAGGCCTAGCTCATGAAGATATAGCACTGAAATGAAAAAGCAAAGGTTAGTTTGGTGACAGAGCATATAAAACTGGTATCATACATATAAGCCTGCAAAAGATGTAGCAGTGCAGGGATTTCTCAAAATTTAGGATTTCTGCTTCCATGGACTGCAGAACTCTTGAAATACTTATTTAAAAAGAGATGACAAATGAAAGATGGGAAAAGGATAATTGTATAAGCACTAAACATCTACAATGTCTTTTCTAAAACTGAAGTGTCCACAGCCACGCATAGAGAATTTAAAAAAGAAGAGCCCAGGGCTGGGGTGGCAGGAGGTGCGGGTGGGGGGAAGAGCCCAGGGCTGGGGCAGCAGGGGGGTGCAAGTGGGGGCCAGAGCTGGGGTGGCAGGGGGTGTGGGCGGGGGAGAGTCCAGGGCTGGGGCAACACAGGGGTATGGGGGGAGCCCAGGGCTGAGGTGGGGGGCGGCAAAAAACCTAGAGCTGGCTCTGTTCCTACCATTTACAGCAAGCTGTAGCATGAGGTTTCAGTTCTACACTCCTTCCCACCCTTTCCTGTTAATTGCGGCCAAGGGAATGCTGGGAAATGTAGTTGTTTCCCTGCTCCAGGGCTGGCTCTATAGGCAGGGAGCTAACCAAGGAACTACAGCTCCCAGGCTCCCTGTTGGTTCTCAGCTCTCATGCTGGATTCTTGCACCCCTGCAAATTTGCCGCCCCAAGCACCTGCTTGCTTTGCTGGCGCCTACAGCCAGCCCTGATTCACTCTAATTTAAGGTGTCGCGTGCCGATAATACATTTTAACATTTTTAGAAGGTCTCTTTCTATAAGTCTATAATATAAAACTAAACTATTGTTGTATGTAAAGTAAATAAGGTTTTTAAAATGTTTAAGAAGCTTAATTTAAAATTAAATTAAAATGGCAGGGCCCCCCAGACCGGTGGCCAGGACCCAGGCAGTGTGAGTGCCACTGAAAATCAGCTCGCATGCCGCCTTTGGCATGTGTGCCATAGGTTGCCTACCCCTGGTCTAAACCCTTAATTTCAGGAGTATGAAAAGAAAAAAAGAATGAATGGAGGCTGGGGTTGCCATGGGGCAGAGTTAAGATGGTTTGGACACTTTGTGCATTTTTATACTTTCAGACACTTGGGTTTCTTCTAACTTTAGTCTTAACTGAGTTTTCTGGGTGTCTTTTTCTTTTCTTTTCAGCTACAACATTCCTGTAAGGTGTTTTCCTACTCTTTAATCTTAAAATATTTTAGAAGTGTAAACAGAATGAACCAATTAACTATAGCCCAATTAGCCTGACACTGATCTCAAGCAAAATCATTGAAAGGCTGATAAAGGGATGCAATCAGCTAAGAATTAAAGGACAGTTACATAATTAATGTCAATCATCATGATTTTATGGAAATAGGTCTTGTCAAACAAACTTGATATCATACTTAATGAGATTATTAGTTTGGCTGATCAAGGTATCTGTTTTGACATAATAGACTTCTGGAAGGCATTTCATTTAGTTTTTCATGACGTTATCACACACAAAAATGAGTACCCGTACAAAATCAATGTAGACCACATTAAATTGATTCAAAACTCGATAACTGATAGATATCAAAAGTAAATGTAAATGGGGAGTCATCAACAAATGTGGAAGGTTTCTAAGGGGTCCTGCAGGGATTTGTTCTTGGCCCAATGTAATTCAGTATCTTTATCAATTATCTGAGAGCAAATAGAAAATCATTACTGATGACACTTTCAGATGACACACACACACTGGTGGACTGACAAATAATGATGGGGTTGGGGTCAGTTATAAAATGATCCGAATCAGTTTCTATAAGGTGGCCTCATTTGTACACATACATTTTAATACAGTCAAATGCAAGGTCATCCATCCATAGGTCCAAACTTATAAGATGGGAGACAGTTTCCTAGAACTCTGTGATACTGAAAAGGACCTAGGGGTAATGGTGGATTACCATCTGACTATCAGCTCTCGGTGCAATGCTGTAGCTAAGGCAGCAAATATGATCCTAGGATTCATAAGCAGGGGAATATCAAGGGAGGTGGTATTACTTCTGTATTGCATTAGTGAAGTGAAGTCATTTCTAGAACACTGTGTCCAGTTCTGATATCCACACTTCAAAAAGGATGTGAACAAATTGTAAAGGGTTAAGAAAAATGTGCTGCAAGAATTATTTATGGTCTGTAACAGTGGTTCTCAACCAGGAGTACACAAGGTTTTCCAGGGGGTACATCAACTCATCTAGATATTTGCCTGTTTTACAACAGGCTACTTAAAAAGCACGAGCAAAGTCAGTACAAACTAAAATTTCATACAGACAATGACTTGTTTATACTGCTCTATATACTATACCCTGAAATGTAAGTACAATATTTATATTCCAATTGATTTATTTTATATAGTAAAAATGAGAAAGCAAGCAATTTTTCAATAATAGTGTGCTGTGACACTTTTGTATTTTTATGTCTGACTTTGTAAACAAGTAGTTTTTAAGTGAGATGAAAACTGGGGGAACGCAAGACAAATCGGACTTCTAAAGGGGTGAAGTACTCTGGAAAGGTTGAGAGCCACTGGTCTGGAAAACAGATCTTATAGTGAAAGCTCAATCTATTTCGTTTATCCAAGAAAAGGTAAAGGTGACTTGCACGCAGTCTACAAGTACTTATATGGAGGAAGAGATTTCTGATAGTGGACAGCTCTTAAATCTAGCAGTAAAAGGCATAATGAGTCTAGACCAATTCAAACTAGAAATAAGGCACGTTTTTAACAGTGGATATATTTAACCATTGGAACAACTAGCTTTGGGAGATGATGAATTCTCCATCACTTGAAGTCTTTAAATCAAGACTGGTTATCTTTCTAAAAAAGATGCTAGGTCTCAAACAGACATTACGGGCTTGATACAGAAATTACTGGTGACAGTATATGGCTTGAGTCTTACAGGCAGTCAGACTAGATGATCACTGTGGTCCCTTCTGGTCTTAAAAATCTACAACAAACAGAATTTCCATGGAAAGTATTAGAAGAGGTTCGCGTTTACATTAGTTAGTGTTCAAACTCATGGTCAGGGTCTGCTCACTTCACAGCCACCATCTTCTACCAGTGTCGGTTTTACAGGCTCCCTCTTACAAAAATAATACCCTCTAAACAAACGGTAGAAACTGGTGGACACCCTTTACAACTGAGCATATGGAAAGACAAAGAAAAAGAAAGGAAATCTTATCAGGGAATGTACAACTACTTCAGTCCAATCTATTAACCATTTAAACATTTTGTATTGTTTACCAGTGCCTACAAAGCCTAGTTCTCTTCTTTCAGCAACAGTAATCCCACATGAAATAAGAGGGTATGTGTGGCAGGGTTAACAAAAAAAAAAAAAAAAAAAAAAAATTGACAAACTCAAATTTTCTGACACATACATCACTAATTATTACTAGTGAATGATCTTATTGCTGTTACCTTCACTCTCCATTCCCCTTCTGCCAACAGCAGAATCCAACAGCAGCAGCTTTACCAGTAAGCCTCCTACTGCCTGGAAACCCTTCCCCCGCCCCCGACCCCCCCCAAAAAGGACTACTCCCCCCTGCATATTTTTGGAATTTTCTGAAGACTGTTTTCTTGTCATGAATTAGTTCTGCTAGATGAGATTTATGTTATTACTACTGTATACATACTTATGGTGTGTAGCACAGTATACTTTACATATTGTTCTGGTGTGCAGGAAGTAGATTTGTTTGGCCAGAATTTTCTAACATGGGGGCCTAAAGTTAAGCTCCTAATGCCACATTTAAGCTCCTAAACAAGTGTCTTGATTTTTTTTCCGAAGGTGCTGAGTACCTGCAGGTCACCTTGTCTTGACTGGGAATTGTGGATGCTTAGCATTTTTGAAAAAAATAAAATAAAAATCATGCCACTTTTTAGGAGACTAAATATGGCTTTAGGAGCTTAACTTCAGGCACTAAACTTGTGAATTTTAGGCCATTCTGTTTTTATGAATTTTACAAGATTTCTTCACAGAGGCATCAACAGAACAAACAGATGCCAGATGCAGAAAACATGTTACCCCTGAGATTCCTGAAAGAAAGGTATTAGGAGGAGGAGGACTTATTGAGCTATCCAGCCTCTTTAGCACTCTTTATCTGCAGCTGCTTGTGTAACCTACACACCTCCTGGGTCTGGTGTTCTGTCCCATCTAGTGGCACTGACACCACTCAGAGAGAGACAGAGACTGAGATGGGTTTTAGCTCATGCATTTAGCTCCAGAGGTCCCAGGTTCAATCCTGCCCACCGACGACTGGGGTCTGTCGGTGTTACAAGTGTGGGCTCATCTGGGATATCAACTGGGAAGTCTCGGACGCTCAGGACGCACTTCCTCAGCTAAGGGAAGAATGTAACCCACACACCTCCTGGGTGTGGTGTTCTGTCCCATCCAGTGGCACAGAGATGAGACAGAGAGATTAATGAATCTGCTTTACAGCCTTAGCTAACAGCCAGTTGGCTTTTAGCTCATGTGGTAGAGGTTGATGCACTAAGTGTCAGAGGCCCTAGGTTCAGTCCTGCCCACCGATGACTGGAGTCTGTCAGTGTTACACCTACAATGCTGTTCATTCAGCGGAAAGACTCTCGCCTTATCAGTCTCTCTTGGAAAACATTTCAGACACTCCACGTGATGCAGTACTTTTGGGAGTCCATGCCCTTGAATTACACTTTGACTTATCAGGGACTGAGTTAGATTTTGACAGTTCTCAAATTGGTGCCATGGAAAAGAGAATATATGACAGACTATGAAAAAATTGGATGAGAGGATTAAGGTTTTGCAAACGAGGGTGAAAGTACTCACTTAGATAGCTTTAGTAGGACCAAGATATCATTCTAACAAGCTAGTCCATCATAAAATAGAAATTGTGATATAAATAAATGAAATATTAAACAATTAAGGCTACCAACAAACAGTGAAAGGCTTTAAAATTTAACCACATTTTAGTCTTAAGAAAATGTTGTAGATCAGAAATTTGACAATCGTATGTTCTAGAATCTTTAGAATGAGGGAGAGATTAAAAAGGAATTCTGAATGTTCACAGAATCCTTATTGTTACCTTTGCATCTCTCATTGATAAAGGGTAAAGATGAGGGTAGTGAAGTTGTGAAGACAGCTTTAACGATTGTGATAAAGTGGACATTTCCCCACCAATCCTGCAAAATCTACATAGTCAAACAAAAGAAAACTTTTGATTTTGCAATTTGAATTTTTAGGAATAAGATGTTCACATTTTTACAACTAAAAACTTCCTGCACTTGCAGTCCCAGACAAATACACTTTTTTTAAGCAATCCTAAATCCACTTACTCAAGCGTACTAAAGAGACCACTCTAAAGGGGATAATTGTAAAATCTTCCCATGATTTCCTCTCAAATTCTGTTTTCTTATTTTCATCAAGTTTTTTGATGATTATCTGCATTATTGCCCTTATTGTAGGTGCAACTCTTATACCAAACACAACTTGTTACATTTCTTTTGCTTCATGCAAAGATTGAATTATTTGCTCATTACCTGAGGTGGATTTTCAGAATAAATTTTGCATGTGAACCAATGTCCATGTTCTTATTGCACATACCAATAATATTTTTATAATTCAGGAAAGTGTCTATTATTCAAAAGGAAAATAATCTTTTAAAGAGTGGAAATGACCCAATAGGTTACAGAAAAAAAGTTTGGTTTAATTAAATTACTGAATTAAAATATATTTCTGTCTGAAGGGTTTCCATCCAAAGTGACACATAAGATAATGGAACTAATAAAAAGAAAAAAGGCAAATATGACTTCACTTTGACAAAATCTTTAAAATTCATGTTGTCACATGCATGTCCCTTATGTGGTATTTATTCTGTTTTGAATAGGAAAAGGGCTATAAGCAATGTGTTAGAAACAAAATGTTTTAATTTCTGTTTTATAACCATTACACTTCCTGGAAGAAGAACCACACTCTAAATCTTGCTTCAACAAATTCAGCATCTAACCATAGTAAAATGGTCCCCAAGACACTCTCTGTATTAAAATGCAATTCATACTTTACTACCATAAATAAAAGGGCAAGCATTTCATGAAGAGGAGAGAGCATTTGACGAAGTTTCAGGTCACTTACATTTTTGCTTGCCAAGTGCACTTTAACCATCTCAGTTTACTCTTTCACTATTAAGAACTGCATCTGCATCCAGTGATTTGAAATTCCCATCATACGTGGAAGAATCTTTTTTCGTGTCTACAAACTATCCTCTGAGCCATGTTATACTCATTTAAATCTATCCTGGATAATAATAATAATAACACTGCTCTACAGCCAAAATGCTTCTGAAATAAATGTAGTCAAACTTTACTAATTCTGGGTCACTGAGAACGAAAATGATGCTTAAAATAGTTGATTGGCTCTAGTTTTCAAGATATGCTATTGGGTCAGTATATGTGACCCTTGACTTGGGAATGGCGAAGGCTAAGTGAGTTATAAAGGGAAGGGATCTCAATTTAAATCAGAAATGACTAAAATACATCTTTGACTGGATCTATGAATAAATCTATGACTGGGTTTGGACAGTACTTGCTTTTTAGGCAAAACAATGAATGATGCAATCAGAAGCTGGTATTGCGTCATACATGATATGAATTGCATCATGTTATTCCTAGAAATCATGGATGATGCAATCATAACAAAGCTTACATCACTCTGCTGAACAAATTGCCCTATATCAGCTCTAGAAATCGTACAGTGTTGTGCTCTCTTATTTGTCAGTGTTTGATTTTGCAAAGGGACACATTTCTGTTTAGCCAAAGTGAGCAGAGATGCCTCGTACTTGTGTGAACAGTGCAGATAACTTCTGCTATGTTTGTGGTGAAGTGACTTTTGCATCACAAAAGCGCAGTATAACCACTATGGTTAAGAAAGCCTATCACCTTTATTTTGGCTGCAAAATTGGAGATCAGGACAAGAGGTGGGCCCCACACATATGCTGCAACACTTGTGCAACAAATCTTCACCAGTGGTTGAACAGGAAAAGGAAATCTATGCCTTTTGCAGTGCTAATGATTTGGAGAGAGCCAACAGATCATACCAGCAATTGTTACTTCTGCATGGTGCTTCCAGTTGGGAAAGGTGTGTCAAAGAAGAAAAAGTGGACTGTGCATTATCCAAACATTCCATCAGCTATACGCCCAGTACCCCACGGAGATGGACTGCTGGTTCCTGATGCACCAGAATCATTCTCACTTGAGTCAGACAAGGAAGAGGAAGAGGATGAAACTTCTGGTCCTGAACCATCAATGTCACAGGACCCACATTTTCTCCCATCCTCTTCCTCTGAACCACACCTCATAACACAAGGTGAACTGAATGACCTTGTCAGGGGGATTTGGAACTACCCAAGAGTAAGGCAGAGCTGTTGGGCTCCAGACTACAGCAGTGGAATCTCCTGGCAGGTGATGTTAGGGTTTCCATGTTCCGTGACCGTCAAAAGGATAGCGTCCCATTCTTCTTCATGGAAGGTGATCTTGTAGCCTGCAACAACATCAATGGTGTGATGGCAGCCCTCAACATCGTTCACGATCCAGATGAGTGGAGACTGTTCATTGATTCTTCGAAGATGAGTCTTAAAGCTGTTTTACTGCATAATGGCAATGTTTTGCCATCAATTCCAGTTGGTCATGCAGTCCATATGAAGGAAACCTATGACAACATGAAACAACTTTTGAGGTGCATAAACTATGACCAACATCAGTGGCAGCTTTGTGGCGATTTGAAGGTTGTTGCTCTCTTGCTTGGTCTGCAGACTGGATACACAAAGTACTGCTGTTTTCTCTGCGAATGGGATAGTCGCGCAAGAAATTCCCACTACATCAAGAAAGATTGGCCACTCCGACAGTCATTGGAGCCTCGGAGGAAAAGTGTACAGCATCCACCACTTGTTGAATCAAGGAAGATTTTGTTATCACCCTTACACATCAAGCTGGGTCTGATGAAGAACTTTGTCAAGGCCATTGACAAAACACAAGCAGCTTTCAAGTACCTCCGTGGAAAATTTCCAAGGTTAAGTGAAGCTAAGATAAAGGAAGGTGTCTTTGTTGGTCCTCAGATTCGTGAACTTCTTCGAGATGATGCATTTGACCATGCACTGCGTGGCAAGGAAAAGACGGCATGGAAAGCCTTCCAGTTAGTGGCAATAAATTTTCTCAGAAACAACAAGGCAGACAACTACAGGTTGTTGGTGGAAAACCTCTTCAAGGCATACAAAAGCCTTGGTTGCAACATGTCACTAAAGATACATTTTTTGCACTCTCATCTAGATTTTTTTCCACCGAACTGCGGAACAGTGAGCGACGAGCATGGCGAGCGATTTCACCGGGACATTGCAACAATGGAGAAACGCTATCAGGGCAAATGGAGCCCATCAATGCTTGCAGACTATTGCTGGACAGTGACAAGAGATGCTCCATTTAATGAATACATGAGACAAGCCAAGAAGCGCCGAGTAAACACTGAATAGGACTAAACTATGTACATAATAGATTTTTGCCTTTTGTTTCATAATAAATTTTATTTATATAACCCTTTTGCTGATTTTTAAAGTGTTACATAAACAGGACAGGTGAAATATTATCATGTAAAGCAACCATAAACACATGAAAAGACCTAGGTTTACAATTTATGATTAAAACTCTACTATCTACACAATATACATAGACATAAAATGTAAAAACTTAAATATCTTAGAAACAGTAGCCAATCAGTTGTTTTAATTGTCATATTTGAATTCAGCACATCAAAATACATAATAAATAGCACATTTTATCTCTGAAGCAGACGACTTCTCAAAAATTGTAGACCAGTGTAATAATAATATATGAAGATATACCTATCTCATAGAACTGGAAGGGACCTTGAAAGGTCATTGAGTCCAGCCCCCTGTCTTCAATAGCAGGAGCAAGTACTGATTTTTGCCCCAGATCCCAAAGTGGCCCCCTCAAGGATTGAACTCACAACCCTGGATTTAGCAGGCCAATGCTCAAACCACTGACCTATCCGTAGCCTCAATGTAATATTGTTTCATTTCATCTAATTTGGTTTATCTAAAGAGGTGATTACTACTCAAATCAGAAGAGATATACTTAGAAACTCATCTAGCACTTTTACAAACCTATATTTTCCCAGTCATATTTGCATACATATGAGTAACAGCTATTTAAAATGTTGCTCAGTATCCATAGTATCCCCCTGCTACCTGCACCCTCTTACTGCTTTTAAGGACCAACCCCTTTCCCTCCCCGATATACTCATGCACAAAAAATAAAACATAAAAGTAGGAAAGCACTAACTGGCACACAGAACTGTCTGAGAAAAACAGTGAAAAACTGTAGCCATCCTGAATCCCAATACAAGCCAAAAAATTACTTTATAAATTACCAAACTACTTAAGAATTTACAACAATACACTCAAATAAAAGTGCACTCCTCTCTCCAGTTTACCATTCCCCCAGGAATTCCTCCACTCCTCCAATCTGAAATAATAGTCATTAAATACAAGTTTGCACACAATTACTGAAGAAAGTCATAGAAGAGATAAGAGTTATCAGTGAAAAATAAAATTAACTTACCATGATGAGCTGCACCATGTCCCACATCACTCCTTGCTATCTTTAAACTATCCCTCTTCTAGGCACAGCTGCCATTTATGTGCCAGTTCTGATGGGGAGAGGTCCACCTTAACCGGACCTGGAAGAACTTCACTCCCAGGATTCCAGCGTCTGGGGGGGAAAACACACAAAAAGTACTGTTATCTAGCAAAAGTCACAGTAAACAGTGAAATAATTCACAGCAAGTCAAAAGTAAATCTATAACTTAATTGCTAAGAGGCTTGTGTCCTCCATAGCCTTCTGCTAGGTTTAGAGGCCTTCGTCCAATCTGAAGCCTGACTACCCCAACCAGAGATGATAGTGGGGCTGGGCAGAAAACAGACTATATCATTGGATCCTATATCAGCTTGGTTATTCTCTCTCTCAACAATATCTAGGTTTGGCTGACTTGAATTCTGTTCTTACCCCCAGGAGTTTCCAGGAATGGCCAAATACCCATGTACTGTAATTGGAATTCTATATTACCTGGCTACAGCTTTCATTATTAAAGTCATTAAGAGAAGAAAGTGGATGACGGAAAGTATTGGTAAAGGGAATGTTGAGTCTGAACTTTTGATGAGCTTAAACTTAACCCAGACTTGATGTCTCTGTCTGAACTTTTAATCAAAGCTCTGACCTGCGAACTACTCATGACACCCCCCTCCCCTTAAGTAGTCATCTCCCCTTTTCTCTTTCTGAATTTACATTTTAACCTGTTTTATCCTGTAGAATCTTGATTGATTATACATGACCATTATGATCTGTTAATCACTTTGTTTACTTCTGTGTATAAATATTGATGCTCACCCCTAATAAACTTGCCACACTTACTCTGAAGCTTTTCAAGCTAAGGATAGTGTGAGCCCGTTGATCAACGAATTGGTGTCTGGTCTCTGATAGATTGTGAGCCCCATACCAACTCCGCACGAACTCGGGTGCTGGAGAGGTGAGTGAGGACTTGCTTTTTACCTAACAAAGTCATTAAGAGAAGAAAGTGGATGACGGAAAGTATTGGTAAAGGGACATATAACCTTTCAATTTTAAGTTAAAGAGTTGAATCCAGTTCAACTCCTTACAGACAAAAAACTAACACACTTTTATTTTTGCCTGGTGGTCTCCGAGTTCCTAGAGGACAGGCATCTTTTCACAAAAGACACCACAATTGATTAACTGGCACTCTTGTTGGCAATCACAGGAGAAAGGCAGCAGTTGAATGAGCACAGACTCAATCTATTCGCCTCCCCTTAAAATCATCTCTGTAGGTCATGGACTGGGATACACTGCCAAAGCAGAGCAAGGAGGCTTGACATGTTCCTGCATATGCAGCAGCTGTCCTGTGGATTAAAAGAGGGCTTCCAGCTTTGTAAGCTGTCCTAGCTCACCAGAAGCAAGGCATCTTCTGCAGTAAGCCCGTTGCTAGTCCTGTAATAATTAACAGAAATTCAACTCAAAATGGTCACCTGGGCTTTTAAACTCCACAATCAATTAACAGTTTGTCACAAGCTTTAATTGAAGATGCTGTCAGTTCATTAGGCCTGAGATGGGCCTGGGTGTTTGAGGTAGGATTGGGGAGGTACTCTCCTGTCTCAGCTTCACCCAGAACTCCCCCTTAAAAGAAGCGGGCAAGCCTTTTATCTCGCCTTGTGGGTCTTGACTGGCTGCTGACTTCTCCTGTTCTTTCTAGCCGCTAGAGGATCAAGTGTTGTTGATTGCACCCATATCAGCTCCTCAGTGGCTTTTCTAGGCAATATTCAGAGGTCTAAACTCACTACCTCACTTTTCCAGGGTGATATTTTCCTTCAGACAGGTATGTCAGGTTGGCAACACCGCCAGCAGGGGGCAGAGCAGTCCTGAAACAACTTGCCACATTAGGCTATCAACCTAGCTCCTTGTTTAAACACTAAAAATATACACAAAAAGTAAGCAAATAACTGATACTGATAATAGTTGTGATCTTCTTCTGTAACTCCTGTGGTTTTATTATTATTATTATTATTATTATAATAAAGCAACTTTTAGTCTCCTGCTGTTATTAAAGCTTGCAAGGATGCAATAACCATATGCAACAGAATCCTCTGAAATATATCATGTGGTATTATACCACTGCCTTCGTATCGCAATAGATGAGGTTTAATTGCCATTGTCATCACAGAATATAATTTTCAGGTACATAAAACTTGGTGCTAAACTAATGTGAAGCTGAAATTTGATACAATATGTTGTCCACTGGAAAGCATTTTTTCCCTGAATTTCATGAAGTTTGCATTCTTCGTCTGGGTATCTGATAAGGGCAAAATATATATATTTTCAGAGGTTTCATGATGCCTTTTGGTTTGCTTTAACAAGGCAGACTTTAAAAAATAAAACTAAATTGGCAGACAGCAGATGCCTTTTGATATTTGATAAAAGAGAATTGCAAGTAAATGTATGGTCAAAATAGAGACAATGTTTCCTAAGAATGAATGGTAGGGTAGTTCAAATGTGCTCACTGATGCAAATACTTAAAACATTATCCATTGCCAGTAGCTGCACCACTGGCAGTAGATTACAAGTGCAGAACATTTCTAGCTACTGTTGCAGAAAACGGACACATTAGACATACTTAGCACTAGGCAGAAAAGCCCAGCAAACTGAACACATACATTTTAATAAACATAATAAATACAAAATGTTCAGGTTTCAGTTAAAATTCTTAGTCTTCCCTTTCACTACATCTCAGTTTGGTGTATAAAATTTCTCACTTGGCAAACTTTTATGTTTATTTAAAGCAATCAGATACTGTGTTGTTGAGATATACTAGTCTCAAAAGCAAGGAAATTTGGATGTAATGACACCTAGCCATTACATCCGATGTAGTCCTCCATTCAAGATCTCCCAACATATTATTAAAAACCTCAGATAGAAGCATGTGTAAAGAACTACACAACTTGTTCGTAGAGGGTGAAATTCATGCTCATGCTGACAGACAGCACAAGCCCTTCATATCACTTAAATCTTGTTGGATCCTGGCCAACTGGCTTGATAAAAGGACTCCTGCATGATAAAGGGCATCTCCTACATAGGTCTGTATTGAGCAGCTAAATAGGGTAGAGGGCAGAGCATTTGCATTTACCAGGATAAATTTGCCTTAATAGACCTTGCATCTCATGCAGATAAGTTGATATAAGGTATGTCTACAATTCAAGCTGGAAGTGTAATTTCCACCTCAAGGAGACAGAGTCACTCTAGTTCCGATTGAGCTAGCACACTAGAGTGTAGCTGTGGTAGGACAGGCTAGCCACCCTGAATACATACCGTCTTTGATGGGTATGTACTTGGAGCAACTAGCCCCGCCCACCACTCACGCTGCTACAACTACACTCTATTTTTAGCACACTAGCTAGATCAGAACTAATGCGGGTATGTCACCTCAAGGTGCAAATTACACCTCCAGCTCGAAATGTAGATGTACCCATATTGGTAAGAGGGGAAGGGGCTGCATCCCCCTGAATAGCGCTGAATTGAAGGGTGGATTTCACCTCTGTTTCATTTCATATTTCTCCCTGATAAAGCACAATTTATCTCGTTTTATTTGGGAGAATTTAAGCCAATAGTTGTATATTAGCCACATATTTACTCCTTGTTGATAATACACTAAATAATAAAACAGGAAAATGTATTAAGTGTAATTGCTAAAATTATTTGTTGCAAATAGTTTACACATGAGATGTTGGCTTTTTTCAAATACATTATTTTAAATATTTTTTTCATTATTTGACAAGCTCTCTAGATGGCTGTATAAAATTTGCAGAATTTCAAAAAATGTCATCAATAGAATAAACTATTGTAACCCCTTTGGGGTTTAGAAAGCATGGCCCTTTAAATTTTTTTTTAAGGGGGAGGGGGAGAGTTAAAAAAAAGGAGGAAAACTTTAGGGGGCAGCGCGGAAGCCTGGAAAGGACAGGGCCGAAAAGCTGCAGTAATACTGGGTCCAACTCTGGCCTGTTCTTCTCGGGCAATTCCTCCCTGGCACAGTGCTTCTTCTGGCTCCTGTCCTGGGGTGTCCCCAATCGGCCCTGTCCTTTCCAGGCTTCTGGCAGGTTTTTTGCTGCTATACTTTTCCAGGGCCTGCAGGCTGCCTCTCCCTCTCCTTGGAGCTCCAGCGCTGCCCCCTAAAGTTTTCCTCCCCCTTTTTTTTTTTTACTCTCCCCCCCCCTTAAAAAAATTTAAAGGCCATGCTTTCTAAACCCCAAAGGGGTTACACTATGAATATGTTTTTTCTATTATTCAACCAGCTGTAGCTGTAAAATTGATAGAAAATCTAAGCACTGCAAAGTCTAGGAGCATCTAGATTTATATTAGTTAATAGACTTATGGCAGATTTAATTCATATCCTCAATTTGTGACATTAATCTATTATTTTAAAGGGATTTTTAATAGGTTGCTATCCTTGTACTATACATTTTTTATCAACGTTTCTCTTTTGACATAACTAGGTCTCCACAAACATGCACTGATCTAGAAGTGCAATGAAGCTGTTTTAAAATAAAGATCTTTCAAATTGTTAGGGCATTATATCAAGGCATAAAAACATTTTATCAGTCTTATATAAAAATCAGTATAATGGGATTCAGCTGGACTTTCCTTTTTATATCTTAATCTCACATAGTAATGTTGGCACCATAAGAATATTTTCTCCATAGAGCTGAACTGCTGTCAAGTTCAATCCTGCAGTACTTATTCAAGCAGAACTCCCATTACAACCCATGGGAAATCAACCTGAGTACAGACTGGAGGATCAAGATCATTACCATGAGATCATTGCCCCTTTCCATTCACAATCATACATTCAGTTACTTAGGTACATAGCAGTTAACACCAAGTGTTTTAAAATTGTTAACCACTGGAAGAGTATAGCTTGTTATTATGCTTTGTCATAGCTTTGGTGTCAAGAAACCAGTGGAGAAGTTTGATAGCAGGAAGTGTTTATTGATCCGAATACAGGGTTTGGGTAAGTTGGGCCAGATCTTGCACTGCTAATGACAAAATGAGGCTGTCTTTTAGTGTGATGAGTGAGCGTCTGTCTGTCTGTCTGTCACACACACATACCAGTTGAGGTATCCCTTGTTTGGGGAGATCCCTTTTATAAGGCCAGGAGGCTTGAAAGATTCTGACACTTTGTCAAGTCCAGTGGAAAAAACAGATGGGGGGCAAGGTAAAGAGTAGGCTAGGCCCTATATTGGTGGAGCCTAGATTGGGTAATATTTGGAACCACACTGTGCTAGTTGATGGCTGGATGATTTTCTCTGCATAGTTTTTAATGTTTACAATAAAGTTGTGGCCTACATTTTGAATATACAACCAGTTAAGTGTCCTGCTGTGCCCACTCAGTGCTCAGAAAATTTGCTTCCATGCATGTATGATGTGCATCATGGTTCTTCATCAAATGATCAATAGACTTCAGAGTGTTGCGTGCACAAAGGATTTTGGCATTTCAAAATGAACATAATTCTCAGAAACGTTATCCATTCAACACAGAATCAACAACAAAAAAGTGTTTTTAAAGAAACTGTGCTAAGGATTTGCTTCATATATGCCCAATACTGCATTAAATATGTAGGATAAACATTCATTTAAATTATTAAATAGCAATAAAATACACTGATGAGACACTGAAATGCCTTAAGACCATTCCTAGAGAACAGGGGTGGGCAAACGTTTTGGCCCGAGGGCCACATCTGGATATGGAAATTGTATGGTGGGCCATGAATGCTCACAAAATTGGGGGTTGGGATGTGGGAGGGGGTGAGGGCTCCAGGTGGGGGTGCGGGCTCTGGGATGGGGCTGAGGGTTGGGCATGCAGGAGGGTGCTCTGGGCTGGCACCGAAGGGTTCAAGGGCAGGAGGGGTATCAGGGCTGGGGCAAGGGGTTGGGGCACAGGAGGGTGTCAGGGGTGCAGGTGCCAGACAGCACTTACCTCAAGCAGCTCCCAGAAGCAGTGGCATGTCCCCCATCCAGCTCCTACGCGGTGGTGCGGCCAGGCAGCTCTGCGTGCGGCCCTGTCTGCATTCGCCGCTCCTGCAGCTCTCATTGGTCACGGTTCCCAGCCAATGGGAGCTGTGGGGGTGGCGCCTGGGGCAGGGGCGGCACCTGGGGCAGGGGCAGCATGAGGAGCCCCCTGGCTGCCCCTATGCATGGGAGACAGAGGAGGGACATGCTGGAGTGTCAGAGCAGGGCAAGCCCAGGACCCCGCTCCCCAGAGGGAGCTCGAGGGCTGGATTAAAATGTCTGGAGGGTCGGATGCGGCCCCCGGCATGTAGTTTACCCACCCCTGCTATAGAACATGTGTCCAAAATTCCTATAAAAGCTAGAACCACTGGAAACATTTTACAGCTTGCAAAGGCATAGAGAACTGTAATCTCATTTTAATAAAATTATATATAAGCCTTTAAAAGAATCAGTTAGGACACTGTAAAGTAAAGTGTTGTGTGCATGAGCATTACTGGGGGTGGTTTTCAACCTGCTTTTGATTTAAAAAAACCCTCTGTCAAGGCTGCTAGGCCTAAAATTAGACCTATTATAGCAGTTTTATTCTGCTTCTTGGCCATGATATCCCTCCACTCTGCCCTTCCACTGCACTCTTGTGAGCTAGCAAGGTAATGTAATATACACTAATCTTGCTCTCACAGATCAAAATTCTTGCATGTTTCAACAGAATGTTGGCTTACAACCCAGATACAGACAATGGAAAGGAAAGACATGGCAATCGTGTGCACGTGAAGAAAACACATTACCCTTGATTGGTTGCTGCTGAATGATTCAACAAGGAACATAGATTTAAACAATAGTGCAGTTCTTGTTTTCAAAACAGGGATTTTATAGGATCAATAGAATTATTATTATATATTTAGAAAATAAATGGACAGGACAGAAAACACCCTGACTATCTATTTAAGGCTCAACCTAGCTGATTGTGGAATAATCATCATAAACAATGGTCAGGACTCCTTCAATATTTTCAGTAGGGAGAAAGTTTGTTAAAATGAGTAACAATTTTTTTTTTTTAAAGTTTGAAATGCAGTTCAATTTCTTGACTGCAAAAGGCACAGGGACAAAGAGATGCAGCTATTTCACAACAATTTCATGTCCAGCGGCTTTAAATCAAAAGTAAATATTTAAATAATACTGTGATCTTGCTACTCCTCTCTCTGGAAATGAAGATTTGAAAGATCCACCTAATTGTAGACCATTCAGCTGCTTTTCAGTTCTGTGTATTAGTACTGAAATCAACACGTCTTGTGCAAGCTAGCAAAAAATATCCAATGAGAACTAGTAGACTGAAATTCCTAGGATAGAATAGAATCATAGGACTGGAAGGGACCTCGAGAGATCATCTAGTCCAGTCCCCTGCACCCCTGGCAGGACTAAGTATTATTTAGACTATCCCTGACAGGTGTTTATCTAACCTGCTCTTAAAAAAAATCTCCAATGATGGCAATTCCACAACCTCCCTAGGCAATTTATTCCAGGGCTTAACCACCCTGACACTTACGAAGTTTTTCCTAATATCCAACCTAAACCTCCCTTGCTGCAAATTAAGCCCATTGCTTCTTGTCCTATCCTATCTCCTAGAACTGGAAGGGACCTTGAAAGATCATCGAGTCCAGCCCCCTACCTTCACTAGCAGGACCAAGTACTGATTTGCCCCAGATTCCTAAGTGGCCTCCTCAAGGATTGAACTCACAACCCTGGGTTTAGCAGGACAATGCTCAAACCACTGAGCTATCCCTCCCCCTCAAAGGTTAAGAGGGGGTTATCCTCAGAAGTTAAGAAGTACAATTTTTCTCCCTCCTCCTTGTAACAACTTTTTACATACTTGAAAACTGTTATGTCCCTCTCAGTCTCCTCTTTTCCAGAATAAACAAACCCAATGTTTTTCAATCTTCCCTCAAAATTTTTTTACTGATACGGGTGCACGATCAAAAAAGTTTGGAGACCACTGCTCTATGCCATTATCTAAATCATTGATGAAGATATTAAAAAGAACCAGACCCAGAACTGATCCCTGCGGGACCCCACTTGTTATGTCCTTCCAGCGTGACTGTGAACCACTGATAACTACTCTCTGGGAATGATTTTATATAGTAGCTCCATCTAGGTTGCATTTCCCTAGTTTGTTTATGAGAAGGTCATGCAAAACAGTATCAAAAGCTTTACTAAAGTTAAGATATACCACATCTACTGCTTCTCCCCTATCCACAAGGCTTGTTACCCTGTCAAAGAAAGCTATCAGGTTGGTCTGATACTATTTGTTTTTGATAAATCCATGCTGACTGTCTCTTATCACCTTATTATCTTCTAGATGTTTGCAAACTGATTGCTTAATTATTTGCTCCTTATCTTTCCGGGTACAGAAGTTAAGTTGACTGATCTGTATTTCCCTGGGGTTGTCCTTATTTGCCTTTTTATAGATGGGCTCTATATTTGACCTTTTCCAATCTTCTGGAATCTCTCTGTCTTCCATGACTTTTCAAAGATAATCGCTAATGGCTCAGATATCTCCTCAGTCAGCAACTTGAGTATTCTAGGATGCACTTCATCAGGCCCTGGTGACTTGAAGACATCTAATTTGTCTAAGTAATGTTTAATTTTTTCTTTCCCTGTTTTAGCCTCTTTTGATCCTACCTCATTTTCACTGGTATTCACTACATTAGTCATCCAATCACCACCAACCTTCTTGGTGAAAACCGAAACAAAGCACCTCAGCCATTTCCACATTTTCTGTTGTTATTTCCCCCCACCCCATTGAGTAATGGGCCTACCCTGTCCTTGGCCTTCCTCTTGCTTTTAATGTATTTGTACAATGTTTTCTTGTTACCCTTTATGTCTCTATCTAGTTTGATCTCATTTTGTGCCTTGGCCTTTCTAATTTTGTCCCTACATACTTGTGTTATTTGTTTATATTCATCTTTAGTAATTTGACCTAGTTTCCACTTTTTGTAGGTTTCTTTTTTGAGTTTCAGCTCATTGAAGATCTCCTGGTTAGACTAGTGTGGATGCTCTTCTCATACTTCCTATCTTTCCTACGCAATGGGATAGTTTGCTCTTGTGCCCTTAATAATGTCTCTTTGAAAAACTGACAACTGTCTTCATTTTTTCCCCTTAGGCTTGCTTCCCATGGGATCTGACCTACCAGCTCCCTGAGTTTGCTAAAGTCTGCCTTCTTGAAATCCATTGCCTTTATTTTGCTGTTCTCGCTCCTACCATTCCTTAGAATCACTAACTCTACCATTTCATTAACATTTTCACCCAAGCTGCCTTCCACTTTCAAATTCTCAACCAGTTCCTCCCTATTTGTCAAAATCAAATCTAGAACGGCTTCTCCCTTAGTAGCTTTCTCCACCTTCTGAAATAAAAAATTGTCTCCAATACATTCCAAGAAATTGTTGGATAATCTGTGCCCTGCTGTGTTATTTTCCCAACAGATGTCTGAGTAGTTGAAGTCCCCCATCACCACCAAGTCCTGTGTTTTGGATGATTTTGTTAGTTGTTTAAAAAAAGCCTCATCCACCTCTTCTTCCTGGCTAGGTGGTCTGTAGTAAACCCCTACCATGACATCACACTTGTTTTCTACCCCCTTTATCCATACCCAGAGACTTTCAACAAGTCTGTCTCCTATTTCCATCTCAACCTCAGCCCAAGTGTATACATTTTTAATATATAAGGCAAGACCTCCTCCCTTTTTTCCCCTGTGTGTCCTTCCTGAGCAAGCTGTACCCTTCTATACCAATATTCCAGTCAGGCATATTATCCCACCAGGTCTCTGTGATGCCAATTATGTCATAGTTGTGTTTATTTACTAGCATTTTGAATTCTTCCTGCTTATTCCCCATACTTCTCACATTAGTATACAGACTCTAAAATACTAATTTGATTTCCTCTCCCCTCCCCCATTTCTGTTTTGTCTCTCCTTTGTCCCCTACTATAACAGTCCATGCTCTCCCAGATTCTGAACCTTCTCCCAGGTTTCCATGTTCCTGATTAACCTGTGGGCTTTGGTCACCTGCCCCCTTCGAACCTAGTTTAAAGCCCTACTCACTAGGTTAGCCAGTCTGTATCCAAATATGCTCTTCCCTTTCCTCGATAGGTGGGCCCCATCTCTGCTCAGCAGTCCTTCCTGGAACAGAATCCCACAGTCAAGAAAGCTGAAGCCCTCCTGGCAACACCATCTTCGCAGCCAGCTATTCGCCTCCAGGATACATCTGTCTCTGCCTGGGCCCCTACCCTTGACCAGAAGGATGGAAGAAAATACCACCTGTGTTCCCAACTCCTTCACCCTTACTCCCAGAGCCTTGTAGTCATTTCTGATCTTCTGAGGGTCATACCTCACGGTATCATTAGTACCCACATGGATGAGTAGCATGGGGTAGTAGTCAGAGGGCCGTATGATCCTCGATAATCCCTTCGTAAGGTCTCGGATAGGCAGCATACCTCCCAGGATGCCATGTCAGGGAGACATATGGGTGCCTCCATCCCCCTCAGGAGAGAGTCACTAACCAGCCCTACCCTACGTTTCCTCCTGGGAGTGGGGCTGCAATCCTCCCAGCCTTGGGGGTACATGGCTCCTCCTCCTCCTCTTGGGGGTGATTCCTCATCACTCATTGCCAGGGCAGCATATCAGTTTTCCATCACCATGGTGGGTGGGTTGGGAGTAGGGGTGGAACACTGTCTGCTGCCAGAAGTAACCAGCTGCGAGTGTCCTCCCTATGACAGAGCCATATCCTCCTCCCCCGTTGGTGTGACAGCAATCCTCTGTAGCTGGATAGCTTCCTCAGCCTTGGATGTCTCCATATGAATACTCTTGAAGAATTTCTCATAGGCATGGATGCTCCTCAGCCTAGCCACCTCCTCCTGTAGCTCTCCCACCTGCTTCCTGAGAGATTCCACCAGCAGGCACCTTTCGCACTGGATGATCCCCCCAGCCTGGCTTTCAGAGACTGGGAAATGCAGGCCACAGTCTCTGCATAGAGGAATCCCTGGTTAGGCTTTCTGTCTGGATACAGGTGCAGGTGGAGGAGACAGGAGCAGCGCTGGCACTGGCCCTTCCTAACCATAGCGATTTTATTGCAACTCTTACAGACTCCTCTGTTTGCGGTCCCCTGTTTGCTAGTTCTCCTTGTTCACTTAGCCTCTGGCTTTTAAGGCCTTCTCTCCTAGGTCAGCTCTACCCCCTCGTTAATCACACGGGGCAGAGGGATCACAAGGCTGATCAAAGATGACCCAGGGAACAAAGGCTCAAACAGTCCCCAGATACACGATCCCAACTGACCCAGTAACTGAAATAACCTGAGAGAGAGAGAAAAACACAAACAGCCAAACAAACTAAAAATAATCAGGAATACAAAATAGCATGCACTCCATGAATGTATTTAATAATAGGATCTCTACTTACAGTCCTCTTTACGAACACGATGATTGGCTGCTGTGAAAATAATGATGCCACTAATGTAGAATTCATACTACAGGCATAATCTGGGAACCTGAAGAAACCCAACTCCCTGCAACCCTAATTTTTAATGTTACAATTTACTTCCAGGACTGCATTTCTCCTCACATCAATCATTAGCCTTCAATCTCCTTGTCTACAACCCACCCAGCTGCACTTCCACCCACCCTGCTTCAAAAGCTTTAATGTTTTTGCAAGGTAATGTGCGCTGCTGCTAATATTAAAACAATTCTACCTTCTGTCGCCCAACAATGTTATTTTCTCTATATCATGAATAATTAGTCATAGGTCTATTATTTATTCTCTGCACTCCTAAAATGAAATATTATTGATAGGTTTATAGCCTTAGCAACAGTACATAATACAGAGAACTGTATTTTGCTCAACTGTATTATCACATAGCTACTGCTCTTGCCTGCAAACAGATTTTTGTTGTTAAAGAATCTGTGCCAACAATCAGCTTGAACAAGGTGTTTCACTCTAGAGTCGTACTGGTTAATATTTAGAATATTTCTTTAAATGCACAGCTATTTCAAAATTTTATATTTAGCAATGTAATTAGTTTTATTCACAGCATGACTTCAGTAGGGAACCACTTTTCTCTCTGAGTTAATACTGAGTCAATGCCCAGGGCACTGAAGGTTAGACAGCCTTTAGTAAAATGGTTGCTCTTAAAAACTTTCCATTTTTACTTTAAATAATATCACTTTCAGTATATGGCATATTCTCTTGTGTGTAAAGAGAAGTGAAATCAATCTGTCTAAAATATTTGGATTATATAATATACAGTATATGAAAATCTGTAAAAATAAATGCTGTTTCTTACATTTAAAATGTTTATAGTTACTATATTTTATTCAAATGTGTCTCTTTATACACAGTAGACAGTACTGCACAACTCTTTCAATTTAACAATGGGGGGAGATGCTATACACCCACCCCCTCTCACATACCAGGCACTTAACTAGGTCAAGTGCAGGGTTATAGGGCTCTCACCATAATGAGTAACTCAAGGTAGATCCTCTTCAGCCTACCCCTATGATTCAGCACACTTCTGAAGCCTCTCACCACCCCTCTCCCCCAACAAACACCTATGTGAGGGATAGAGGGTATTAAGGGGGACATCAGTTTGCAATGACTTCAGGCCTCCCCTTCTCCTTACAGGCAAAAGGTTCACTAGCGAAATACCAGGTTTCATTTACCTCTGAGAGCTGGTCCCTCTAACCTTTTTCGGCATTGGACTCTGGCTGCAAGTTGACAAACTTAATATCAAGAGATAATATAGGAATGTTTGACTCCCTATTCTTACCTCTTTTAACCTAACTCCACCGCAACAATGCTATGAGGAAGGTGAAAATCCCAACTGATCCTACCGATTAGGCACAACAGGAAAAACTTGCTTCCTGACCTAAAAACCATGTGATGAACACTCTGGATGTGATCATAGAAACACAGCTGATTACTTCAACTACAAGGAGGGACACTATCATGACAAGATGGCTTCTGGTCGCCCGAGAAGGCTTTACATTGGGGTGGGGGAACCAACAAACAGGGAAGATTTGTGTTGCATCCCTGCCCATTTCCTCTGATTACTGACTTTCAAAGAAATTAATGCAACCACTCAGGTGAATAAGGAATCTTAGAATGAAAGTTCTTTGGGGCAGGGACCTCTCTTCCAATTCATCTATAACACAAATAGCACACTTTTGGGCTCTGTAGAAATAACAGATTTTTAAAATCTAGTAAATGATTACATCAAGCACTTTAATATCATTAGTTAATAAAGTCCTGTATAAAATGTCAATTGTTAACTCACAAAACCTCTTTCCAGTCCAATTACTATTTTCAGTGGTATTTAAAAATTTTTCCTCTTTAATGAATTAATTTTCGCTTTCAAAACAAGTTCCCAGAATAGGTTAAAAATTGATCATTTTTATTGATAAGGATTTTAAAGTTTTAATTTTATGCAGCGATCTGTTTCCTGAGCTATTTGTTACTGCCAGTGGAGCTGATCCTGAGACTTTCCCAATGACGTTCTATTTGTCACTATCCTGGGCATTAATCCAACTCCAAAGATAGCACTGAAAATTATAGGCTCTTCCTACATAGCTTTCTTTTTTAGCAACTACATCTAGGCCCCACATTAGCAAGTTCTAACCTCTCTCAGATTTCTTCCTACACAAGTATCTCTCCAACTGGATCTAAAGTGAAAGGAAATTAAACTCTCTGTTACAAAATGACAAGGAAATGTATTACATAATCTTACTGAAAATAAGCTTTTTCCATATCCAAATAAAGCATAGCATTTGTTTGTTGTTTATTTTTAGTAATTTCTGAGGTGTTCATCACAGTAGATCTCAGCACCTCACAGATATTAATGAATTTATCCTCACAACAGCCCTCTGGGGTAGGGAAGCATCGTTATCCCATTTTACAGATGGGGAACTGAGGCACAGAGACATTAAGTGACATGTCCAAAGTCAGACAGGAAGTTTGTGCCAGAGCAAGTAACAGAACCCATATCCCTGGTGCCTTCATCACAGGCCCATCCTGATCTGCCTAATTTCTAATTCTAGCACCATTTTGTGACTGTAGTTTATTGTCAAAGCTGGAGGCAATATTGGCTGGTCTAAGATTCAGGTGAAAGTCATGCATCAGAACATAAGCTAACCACTTTAAAGTCCAGCTTCACCTAAACCCGGGTTTCTTCACAACCATAGGATTTGGAGTCCAGAGATTAGGTAACCAAGAGGGAACCGGGTGACCGTGGGAGGGTTCTATAAGCATGACTGAGTTCAGTGTGGAGAGAAACCTGCAATGAACAGAAAAGTGGACAAAAAAAAAGAAAAAGAAAAAGAAAGAAAAAAAGAGGACACAAGAGAGGCTGTAGAAGTCTATAAAGAGGCAGAGCATGTAGAAACTGAAGCAAGGAAAAACTGAAGCAAGGGTTCTGAGTGGAATGACAGCCACTGCATGCTTCAGTTCCTGGGACCAGGACCCAGAATAGAATCAGGGACCCAGAGACGGATTAAGATTTCCTGGGGCCCTGGGCCAGAGCAAGTGGGGGGCCCCTCCCCACCCATAGACTCATAGACTTTAAGGTCAGAAGGGACCATTATGATCTTCTAGTCTGACCTCCTGCACAACGCAGGCCACAGAATCTCACCCACCCACTCCTGTAACAACCCCCTGACCTATGTCTGAGCTACTGAAGTCCTCAACTTGTGGTTTAAAGACTTCAAGGTGCAGAGAATCCTCCAGCAAGTGACCCGTGCCCCACGCTGCAGAGGAAGGCGAAAACACCCTAGGGCCTCTGTCAATCTGTCCTGGAGGAAAATTCCTTCCCGACCCCAAATATGGCGATCAGCTAAACCCCGAGCATGTGGGCAAGACTCACCAGCCAGAGACCCAGGAAAGAATTCTCTGTAGTAGCTCAGATCCCACCCCATCTAACATCCCATCACAGGCCATTGGGCATATTTACCGCTAATAGTCAAAGATCAATTAATTGCCAAAATTAGGTTATCCCATCATACCATCCCCTCCATAAACTTATCAAGTTATGTCTTTTGCTTCCACTGCTCCCCTTGGAAGGCTATTCCAGAACTTCACTTCTCTGATGGTTACAAACCTTCATCTAATTGCAAGTCTAAATTTCCTGATGGCCAGTTTATATCCATTTGTTCTTGTGTCCAAATTGGTACTGAGCTTAAATAATTCCTCTCCCTCCCTGGTATTTATCCCTCTGATATATTTATAGAGAGCAATCATATCTCTCCTCAGCCTTCTTTTGATTAGGCTAAACAAGCCAAGCTCTTTGCGTCTCCTTTCATAAGACAGGTTTTCCATTCCTCGGATCATCCTAGTAGCCCTTCTCTGTACCTGTTCTAGTTTGAATTCATCCTTCTTAAACATGGGAGACCAGAACTGCACACAATATTCCAGATGAGGTCTCACCAGTGCCTTGTATAACCATACTAACACCTCCTTATCTCTACTGGAAATACCTCACCTGATGCATTCCAAGAGCACATTAGCTTTTTTCACAGCCATATTACATTGGCGGCTCATAGTCATCCTGTGATCAGCCAATATTCCGAGGTCCTTCCAAGTGATGCCTCTCCAGTTTATAACTGGAATTCTTGTTATTAATCCCTAAATGCATGACCTTGCAATTTTCACTATTAAATTTCATCCTATTACCATTACTCCAGTTTACAAGGTCATCCAGATCTTCCTGTAGGATATCCCAGTCCCCCTCTGTATTGGTACTACCTCCCAACTTTGTGTCATCCGCAAAATTTATTAGCACATTCCCACTTTTTTTGCCAATGTCAGTAATAAAAAGATTAAATAAGATTGGTCCCAATACCGATCCCGGAGGAACTCCACTAGTAACCTCCTTCCAGCCTGACAGTTCACCTTTCAATATGACCCACTATAGTCTCCCCTTTAACCCGTTCCTTATCCACCTTTCAATTTTCATATTGATCCCCATCTTTTCCAATTTAGCTAATAATTCCCCATGTGGAACCGTATCAAATGCCTTACTGAAATTGAGGTAAATTAGATCCACTGTGTTTCCTTTGTCTAAAAAAATCTGTTATCTTCTCAAAGAAGGAGATCAAGTTGGTTTGGCACGTAGTACCTTTTATAAAACCATGTTGTATTTTGTTCCAATTACCATTGACCTCAATGTCTTTAACTACTTTCTCCTTCAAAAAATTTTCCAAGACCTTGCATACTACAGATGTCAAACTAACAGGCCTGTAGTTACCCGGATCACTTTTTTCCCCCCCTTTCTTAAAAATAGAAACTATGTTAACAATTCTCTAGTCATATGGTACAACCCCTGAGTTTACACCCCTTCTGCATGCGACCCTACCCACGGCCCCACCCCTTTCTGCCCCTTCTATAGGGCCCACCCCTGTTCCACCCAGGGTCCCTCTTTCTACTCTCCCCACTGCAGTCCCCTGCAACCCATTTGCTCCTTTCTGCCACTCTCCTCCACTGAGGCCCAAAGACCAGAGAAGCTCTGTCCCCGCACCATGGCCCCAGGCACACCGGGGAGTAAAACTCCTCTAGTCCCAGGGTTGCAGCGGGGGTCTGGGTGCAGGGGCTTCCCCCACCACCCACTATGCTTTTGCAGGGGGCGCTAGGGCTTCTCCTGCCCCACCCATCAGGCGCTTCTGCTGGAGAGTGGGGTCGGGTGCTTCCCGCACCACCACACAGCTTCTGCCGGGGGGGGGGGGAGACAAGGGCTGCTGGGGGGTTCCCACGCCATCCTGTGGCTTCTGCCAGGGACAGGGGCCACTGGGGGGTTCCCCCACCACCTCGTGGCTTCTGCCGGGGACAGGGTATACCCTGCCATGCTGTGGCTTCTGCTGGGGAGCGGGGTCAGGGCATGGGGTCTTTCCCCACCCACACACCAGCAGCCGGGATGCCGAGCTTTTGCCGCCCAGCCGTGGATTTTTGCCAGGGCCCCTGTCGGCCCCATGGCTAATCCATCACTGCAGGGACCAGGTTCCCTTAAAGCGCCACCTCGAGGTGGAGGGTATTGAGTTGAGGAGTAAATGAATGACTAAACCTTAGAAAAGGGACTGTGCCTAGAAACCAAGAGATGACTCACAAGTAATTATTTAGAGCCTGGAGAAGGCCAAAATGGTGCGATTAGTTGAAATCTGTCCCCAGAAGAGGACGGCTTGTAATTCAGATGGAGGCAACACAAATCTTTCCTGTTTGTTGGTTTCCCCTAGATCTCCCCCACTGCCACTTGAGACCATTGCTCCTTGTATTGTCATCTTCCAGCATGGAGAACAGCTGAGCTCCATCCTCTTTGGAACCCGCTCCTCAGGTAGGGGAAGGCTGCTATCAAATCCCTCCTCACTCTTTTCTTCAACAGACTAAATAACCCCATTTCCCAGCCACCTAATCATTTTTGTTGCCCTCCGCTGGACTCTCTCCAATTTGTCCACATCCTTTCTGTAGTGGGGGACCCAAAATTGAACGCAATACTCCAGATGTGACTTCGCCAGTGCCGAATAGAGGGGAATAATCACTTCCCTTGACTGGCTAACAATGCTCCTACTAATATAGCCCAATATGCCGTTGGCCTTCTTGGCAACAAGGTTACACTATTGACTCATATCCAGCCTGTCGTCCACTGTAATCCCCAGGTCCTTTTCTGCAGAACTTAGCCAGTCTGTCTCCAGTCTGTAGCAGTGCATGGGATTCTTCCACCCTAAGTGCAGGACTCTGCACTTGTCCTTGTTGAACCTCGTCAGATTTCTTTTGGCCCAATCCTCCAATTTGTCTAGGTCACTCTGGACCCTATTCCTACCCTCCAATGTATCTACCTCTCCCCAAGCTTAGTGTCATTCCATATTTTGCCAAGCCTTTTACACACACACACACACACACACACACACACACACACACACACACACACACACAATTCTATAATTTTTTCCAAGCTCAGTTCCTGATATTGCCACCCACTCCATGCTGCACTTGATATTACTATGTTCCTAGGTCAATGTTACTGCTTCCTCCTTTTTTTCCCTATGCCAATGCTCACCAGCTATAATTTGATTTTCTGGCAGGGGGAGAGGTGTGAATAAGCTGTCTCACAAATTATTTTCCTTCATCAGCCACCCCTTGGGGCCTTATAGTGGCCAACAAGCTTTCAGAGAAGTTTGAATTTGACATTAAAATTTCATAAGTGGCAGATAGCATGAAGCATTATGTATTAGAGTCTAGACTTGTGTAAAATCTAGACACAGTAATCCCTAAACCAATAGCCAATACCTTGGAAACTAAATTCTAAAAAGTTTCCCTCATTTCTTGTATGTATCTAATTTTGCAAAGATGACGTGTTTCGAAGAATGTGTGATTAAATTACAGCATTAATACCTATTTTCATTTGTGTTTTCCATCCAGAAAATAGCCAATTAAAAGAGCAATTGTTTGTTGCCAGATTAGAGTTGAGTTTTTGGACAACTTTGAAATTTGTTAATCATCCTGTGATCAGCACACTTTGCTCTGCTGAACACAAAGTACTCATTGCCTGATAGCCATCCTTAGCATTCAGCTCACTCAAAAATGCAGTAAATTTGTCATATGGGGGGGAAGAAAACACAGTAGTAAATCATGTCTCCTTAACAATTAGATAGGTTTCAATAACTAAACCAAAAATAAGACCAAAGACATATGACTATGTTTATATTAAAAATCTGGCCAATACTTGTCTGGATGATTTATTATACTGTAAGCATAGAGACAGTTTTGATGCTGCTGTTTTTATTATACTGTACATGTACGGAGAGTTTTGATGCTGCAATTATGCAATAACAATTAATAGAGTACACCTTATAACCAGTCAGTGAAGAATGATTAACTTAATCAAAGCTAGCACTTGTCAATGCTTTCTTTATTCTGACTGTAGGACAGGGAAGTAGAAGATCGATGGATAATTTAGAAGCCATCTCCAGCTAAAACTATCAAGCTAGAGTTTGGCTGGTTCAGTTATGAAATTTGCCTCTTATAGACAACTATTATGAGTTAAATAGTGAATCAGTGGTATAAAATATGCATGTGTTTGAGAACAACATGCAATTGGGTATTCCCATCCGAGTATTACATTAAATGTCTTCTGGGGCCAGTCAAATTCTATCTGCCTCCACTCTCTTAGCAAGGCAAACTCAAGGTTAGAATACCAAAATGAAATGCATAAATAGAAGCCATTTTTTCCTTGGCTTTGCCCTCTGTACTCTAATCCAGGTACAAGATGCGATAAATGTACTTAGATCCCAAAGACACCCCTAATTCATGTGATTCCAAGAAAGTCATTCAAATACTTGGGGATTTGATTTCTTCTGTAAAATAGGTTACTGCGATGCGAAGTGTGAAAAAAGTGCTTTCAGATCATATTAAATGCTTAATAAGTCCAAAGTATACAGTATTATTAATCCACTGGTATGCTACTCCAGTAGTTTGGGAAGATTTTATTAAAACATTGTTAGATCAAATAAACTGGCCAATATATTTCCTAATAATATTAATATATTTTGGAAAATAAAATTATGAAACAAAAATAATTTAAAGGAATATATATATTATATATACACATACACTCATCTGGAAAGCTACTGTAAATATTCTTACCCCAAATAATCACCAGTGTAGATGCACAAAATTAAGTATTGGGGCAGATTTTCCATGCTGTACATAAACACTTTCCAAGCACAAACCTGTGTTTCTATGTTATGACTAGAAGTATGCTGAGTACGCTAAGCAGAGTTGCCAACTGGTTGCACAAAACCAACACTCTTGCTCTGCCCCCGCCCTCCCGCCCCTCCTCTGAGGCCCAGCCCTTTTTCCGAGGCCCCACCCCTGCTCACTCCATCCTCCCCCTCCTTCTGTTGCTCCCTCTCCCCACCCTCAGTCACTCATTTTCCACCAGGCTGGCTCAGAGGGGTGGGGTGGGGGAGGGGGTGATGTCTCTGGCTGTGGGTACAGACTCTGGGGTGGGACTGGGGCTAAGGGATTTGGAGTGCAGGTGGGGGCTACAAGCTAGGGCTGAGAGGTTGGTGTGTGGAAGAGTGAGGGCTCTGGCTGGGGATGGAGCTTGGGATGAGGGGTGCAGGAGGGTGCTCTACGCAGGGATCGAGGGGTTCAGAAGAAAGGAGGGGAATCAGGTCTGGGAGAGGGGGTTCGGGTGCAAGATCCAGGTGGTGCTTACCTCAGGCAGCTCCCGGAAGCAGCGGCATGACTCCATTCCAGCTCCTACGCGGAGGCACAGCCAGGCGGCTCTGCGCGCTGTCCCATTCTCAGGCGCCACCCTCATAGCTCCCATTGGCTGCGGTTCCTGGCCAATTGGAGCTGCGGAACTGGCGCTTGGGGCTGGGGTAGCACACAGTGCCCCCTGGCTGCCCCTATGCCTAGGAGCCAGAGGGTGGACATGCCACTGCTTCTGGGAGCCACTCGGTGCCACAGCAGGTAGGGAGCCTGCCTTAGCCCTGCTGCGCCACGGACCGGACTTTGAATGGCCCAGTCGGCGGTGCTGACTGGAGCCACCAGGGTCCCTTTTTGACCAGGCATTCCGGTCGAAAACTGGACACCTGGCAACCCTAACTCTAAGTGGCTATTTTGCACACATAAGTGGCTAAATGCCTGCATAAGTATGCACTGCATGCAAGTCATCATGGTATTTATATGCACAAAACAGCACACAATTGTCTGTATACATGTTTGAAAATCTGATCATACAAATTAGGTTTGAAGATCAATTTGAGCAGTTCCTCCCATGCTCTAAATACCCTGTGCCAAGGCCTTGATCTTGCAAATGGATTTGACCCAGCAGGCCTTTACACTCACACAGTCCCCTCTACAGGCCCCAAATACGGAGGTTAAGACATGTTTTTTCAACAAGGGTTGTTGACATCACACCACTCACAGTGAGTGCAATGAAATTAGCTTAGTTAGCAGCAGCAGCTCAGAACAAACATGTAACCCTTAGCTACAGAGTGAGAAAGATATTGTTCAGATATTATTTTCAGTATTTATTTTAAGTTTTCCGTTTCAAATGTAGCCTGAACAGAAAGTTAGTGGAGTAAATGGGAATCGTGCACTGACTTCAGTGGGTAGTGGGCCTAGCCTGTGTTCAGCTACCCACATTGGAAGCTTAAATATGTTTTGTTAAAGCTTTGCAATTCACCACCAAAAGAAGTCAAATGTTGCCCTCTAGTGATCGATATATAAAACTGAATAAAGACAACATGAACTCCTAGTGAGTTATTGGCTCTGATATGTAACCATCTAGCCAGAGCTATTGTTAGTCTCTCAACTGGAGTTTGCAGCACAAGTGTGCTTGGATTAAGGTAATATAGAACCCAAGCAAAAAACAGTGGCTCCTTGGCACTTGCTGAACAAGACATGGTGAAATAGTTCAGAAACATTTTATGTTAGCATAAGTTACACATTTCTGCATAGAGACATCAGAAACACTGCAATACAATTCAGAGAAGATTTATATGTAAAATGGTGCAGTAGGGGACGCACATTCAAAGTAAGCCATGCATGTCAAAATTAGAGGCATACACTAGAGCTTTTATATTCAGCAAGCTAAATAATGACACTATAAAAAAAAATAAGGAAAATACTCCCCTAGGCCCCCCCGATTTTTAAATAGTGCAAAATTATGCCTTTTAGAATTACATTTCTGCTCAGACTGGCTAATTTTAAAAAATGTTCTTAAAATAGAAAGAATATTGAGTATTTTTTCAGTAAAGCGGATATGTTTTTCTAAATAAAGGAACAGTGCATCCTCGTGTTAGAGGAAGGCATATTTGATCCTTAGGACCAGATAGTGGAAGAACGTAAGCAGACTCATCTTGGTGTCCGCCTCAAAAATCAGAAGGAAAAAAAAAAATGTTCCTGGCAGAGAAAGGGAAGCATGCAATCAGCCAGTATTCACTCTGAAGCCATGCAAGAATTGCACATAGGAGGAAGGAATCAAAACAGTGACATCTAATAATAGAAATAAAAAAAAATAAAAGTGACACCAATTATTTAACCCTACTTAAGAACCCAAGTAACTGGCAATGAAGACAGCTTCAATTATTTCAGCACAGAATCCATATCACGTTAAGGTAGCACAGAAATGCTATTGTGTCAGTGCTGCTCCAGGTACATGGTATATCCACATTCCACAGAACACTGGCACTTAGAAAATGCTAGCAGGTTCCACCACTCTCCTGAAACAGCACCTGAAGAAGTTAATTGCGGCATTTAGGTTTAGTTAGCAACCAAGCCAACACCAATTGTTTAGCCACTGAATCTACCATAATTCAAACAGTATAGTATGTAGCTAGGAATATTAATTTAACACACTTAGCCAGAGTAGCCTGAATTAAAAAAGGCCCACATATGCAAACCAAATAAATGTCTCTTTGCCCATATTTTTCACAGTGTAGTCTCCATTTCTGACTGGCAGTCAGATACTAATATACTGAGTGATAGAAGTAACAGCTGCTCTTCCTTTCAGTAGACTGCTGACATGCCAATATCAGTAATACATACCTTGCTATTTCCCCTCTGAGTCTCCAATTTTTAAAATTATTTAGAAATCGGGACTTCAAATTTAGTGTAGGGGAATTACAAGATGCTGTGACTTTTTTTTCCTAACAACAAAATTATATGCCCAGGCACTATGTAATGGTATGAAGCAGGATGACTTGAAAAAGAAACATATTAAATGCACAAAAATAAAATAAAATGAAATAGTTCAGTATAATAGAAATTTGGACTAGAACTTTGAATTTTTGGGACTTTAAATTCTCTTGAATTAGGATTAGGGCCCTTCTACAAACACCTAAGAAAACACTGTCTATGGTCAAAGGGGTTATGATCTGATTTTCAATATAATGCAATAAGCGAGTATTAAACTGGTATTCTGAGGGAAGCATAATGCCAGCTGGCCTACAGCAGCTCTAACCTGAGCTGAGTCCATAATCAAGGAGTCATAACCAGCTTTTGGTTCTCAGCTTCTTGTTTTCCCTCTTCTGGGCTGCCAGGAGTGGCTGGCTAGGCCGGGGAGGGAGCCATCCTGTGGTAGGTGCGCCCCTAAAATCAGACAGAGCCAGTTGAGTTCCTGTTCTGCTGTCCCATGGGCTACTGTAGCCAGGCAGGCTATAATGCAGCCAGAGCTACTCTCTTCTTTATCCTCTGAAATGCCGCAGGTGGCCACTCCAGCAGTAGACCTGAGCACTTATAGCCGGGGGGGGGGGGAGGGGAGGAGAGAAAACAGCAGCTCCTGGCATAAGCATTTCAGGAGGGGGTGGCTTATATCTCCTCTCTGTAGTGACAAGATGGGTTCAAATACTTAAGTTTAAAAGTGGCAGGGTGTGGCTCAGGGAGCGCATTTTCAAGTCATAATCAAACAGAATTTTCTTCTTACTACATTCATCCTCGAGGGCCACAATTCAGAACCTTGAGAGCCACAAAGTGACCCAGGGCTACAGGCTGGACACAACTGATCTAAAAAGTTACTGATTTATGCACACTTCAGCAAGCAAACCCCAGCATCAATACACCCAGACTACAAATGCCAGTGCTGAACCATATGTAAACCCATGCTGTAAATTATCCTCAACTCGCCAAGCACACAGATGTCATGATCGAAAGTTCAGAGCCTGGAAACTTATCTGAAGCTCATGAGGATCCCATCCAACCAAACAACTCCCTCTTCCTTATGCAAGGCTGCTGACTTGACTTTCTGTCATCCTTCATTGCTCAAAAACAAACACACAAACTGTAACCTTCCTGAATCCATGGCTGTAGGCCCCCCTTTAAAATCAGATGCCTACCTGTTTGTGGGGACTTTACCCCTCCTAATGCTCGCTGTCAGGAGTGGGGGCCCTCAGCCTCCCATTTCTTTCTGCTCCTAGCTACTGCTGTGCTCAACAGTTCTCCTGTCAAACTGCATCAGCTCCAGCCTTCTGGTCCCCTTCCCTTAAAAATGCAGCAGCCCAATGGTCACTTTGACACCCCCTCCCCTTTTGTGAGAATAGCAGCAGCTCAAGCTCTCGTTCTGGAAGGAGGATTGTTGGGTCTGGAGCTGCTTCCCTGGTTGCCCCCTCTCTCAGGAGCTGGTCCAGTGGGAAGAGACAAATAGATCTCTCAGGGTTTCTATGCAACTGGGTCAAACTGGGATGGCTTAATTAAAACCAATCAAAACAGCCCCTCTAAACTGGATAAGTCCTAGGAAACCAGGACATTTGATGCCCCTAAAATAAAGCATTGTTTTGGGGAGAGGGCAGTTATCCCACATATTTTATATCAAGGAGCAGCACACAGGCATTTCCTGCTACTGACAGTTGTTTTGTTGCTTACTGGTTCAAAACAACTATACAGCTACTATTTCTAAGTAAATGGATTAAAACGGCTTCTGTTAAGTTAACTGTCCTGAGCATATGGGGTAAGCTCTGCCAATCATAGATTCAGAACCAATACTATGTGACTTGTGACCAATAACTAACCAACCCAGCTCAAATGGGGGTGGAGGGCCACAAAAAGATTGAGTTTATCTGCAAAGATAATAATAAAAAAAAAAAAAATCCAAAAAAACCCAAGCCAAAACAACAACAAAAATACATTTTCTCTAGGAAATGTTATCATACATCTTTGAATTTTTACTAATTAGTTTATATAAATTTTAATTCAAAGATATTTTGCATACTTGGAAACAGGCAATAGTTAATGAAAAGTATTTGTTAGAAATATTTCAGCCATCTCTACTGACTGGTAATGAAATTACTACATTACACAGTTTAGGTGAGAAAAACAATGACAACTTTATATTTTAAACATAAAAGTTAGGAGGTGCAAATTTGTAATCTTAATTTTGCAGCAAGATAGTCTTTTGCATTTAATTTAAAAAAAATTAATGCAGAAAAGAAAAAAATAAAACAATACACCATGAAATTGTGAGAACTACAACTGCTCAACTCTACTTGTTTTAACACACAAAAGTGTACACTGTGAACCCAACACACAAACACATTTTGGATCCCTATTAAAGTCAGAGACGCTCTGTTCAGGTGCAAAGGCTTCTTAAGTGGATCCACTTGTGGGACTGGGGCCAATATAAGTACAAAACCCCTAGATGTTACACTATTATCTCCACAATAGCACACATATGCTGCAGGAAGTAACAGAAATGGAACATTTTACCTGCACAAAAATGAAGATATATACACTGCAACCTAAATAGCTTGCAGGATCTGAAACTTGGAGCATCAACCTGTTTCCTTTGAACTCCCCTAAGTTTTGCCTTTGATATTGCCAGAGGCAGAGTCGGATCCTATGACTGAAGTTGGAGCGGCAGGGGAAGTTTAAATTTCAAACCTGGCAAACTCCCTCTTGAGAAACACTCACCAGTAAAGCCTCAACTTCTAAAGTTTTCTGTTTTTAAAGATGTGACCTAATAACTCAAATGGAGAAAAAAAAATACATTGTTCCTGCTATTTTCATGATTAAAAAAATACCAAAACAGCCCTTTGAACACAGCAAAGGAACTGAAGTTGTAAGTTAAACAGAATTTCTGAGGATGTTATATACAAGTGATAAAAAGGGATCCACGGTGAAAACTTCTGAGAGTTTATTACAAGCAGTAAAGACTAAATAACACATGAGGAATATCTGAAAGATTCACTGGACCACATCCACAAAGGTATTTAGGCTCTTAACTTCTATTGAAATCAATAGATTTGTGGATCTGTGACTAACAGCCTCTGAGCCATAATGGACTCCGCAATATAGCTCAAAGGAGAGGTAAAGCTGCACAAATGATTTTAGTTCAATTGTTTAGAATTCATCCATCAACTACTCACAAAAGAATAAAAGCGCCTATGAACAAGGCCCTAAAAAAAGCTTTCAAAACCCTAAGTAAACATTGTTCTCAAACCTTAAGTTCTTGTAAGCATCTTCCCTATTGCTTTATGTACTCCTCTATTGGGGATCAGGTGCTTGTTGCTTATTAAGCTACTCAGTTAAGCATTGCAGGCAGATTGCTTGCAGCTAGTAGCATCAGGAGGTTGCATTCCCCTGCAGTCCCAAGACCCTTTGCAGGGATGTCTAATTTAGAAAGAAAGAGTTTTAACTCCATGTTGCCCAGGCACAATAATAGGGGTCCACCAATCTTGGCAGAGTCCCTTTACAATCAAAGGAGTTACAATACAGTTACTACCCTCTCATTGTTACCCTATCTGTGCAGCTTAATTAATTTACTGTTGAAAATTAGGTGGCTAATGACAAGTTAAGGAACAAGGACTGACAAATTTGACTTTAAAATACCATGTGATTATAATTACACATTCCCTATGAAAATACCATTTATTTCTATTTTATCCATTCACTTAGAGAAGCAGATCAGAAAGAAACAAGATCTCTTTCTTTTTATGTTTCTCAAGTTGCATCACATGCTTTTATTTCCCATGACTTATTTCCAGACATGGTTTGTGTCTTATCTTTATCTCTTACATCTCTTTTATCTCATGCATATCTTCAAACTTTCTAGAATACAGCTTCAGATTGATATTATGCAAACAACTTCAGTTTATTGATTTTTCCCCTCCTTTAGTGTTTTTTGTTTTGTTTTAGTGAATATAGTGCTTCTGAAAGATGACAGTCTGTTTGACAGGCCTGGGAAATGAAGTTCTCTAGCCACAAAATAGGTAAAGCACTAGTTGTAACAATGCAAGCTTCTCCATAATAGCCTGCCAATATGTCTCAACTGTGATGACTCACAGGGAGGATCACCATAGGGGATGAGAGTAGTTCTGTTTCCATGCATGCCTTTAGTGGCATGTTACTCTGCTGAGATAGCCAACAACCTGCCTACTCTTATGGGGGGAGGGAGGATATTTGCATATAGACAGCTCCAGCATGAGAATATTAGAAAGCTCCAGACTCTCATATATCAGGTTTTCTAATCACTCAAAAGTGGACAAGACAAACTGGTAGCTGTATAATGATAAATCCAGAGCTACTAAATTCCAGTCAGAGGCAGGAGAGAGAGACAGATTTATTTCCCCCCCATTCTTTCCTCTTTATTTCTTCACAAAGATGACTGCTGGAGCAGCTCTTCAAAGATGAAGCAAGAGAGGCAAGACTAGACCAGCTAACAGGGAAGAAGGAGCTGTCAGGAAAAAAGAAGAGGCTTATGGATGAGTGGTCTCTAGTGTGAGATGCTCTTGCTTCATTGGCACCCAGTTCAAGTGAAGCTATGGCTCTGGGTTCTCATGACAGACTGAAGTCCCCACAATGCTTTGCTTCATAATTGGTACACTCTTAGATCTCAGCTAGCTTTGGAACATGGTAACGCCGAGAAAATAAGAATCCTAGACTTCTTTGCCCTTCTTCCAGGTCAAGAATTAAAGTGTCTGTGATATAATTGAAATAAAAACCCAATAACAAGAACAATGACCCCCTATGTCCTTTGATTATTCTCTATTCTCAACAAAGTATAGTTCAGTTTCTTACAGGCTCCCACAAGTAGTTAACCTACTAGGTTTGTTTAGCTGAACATACCTTCATAGCACAGCGGAGGGGGAGAGGGGAAGTTTCCATATTAATAACTAGGGGTGGGAGAAATATCAGATTCAATTTGTATGCAGATCAAGTGATAGTTAATGCATTCTGAATCACTCACACACAGTTTTAAAAATATAAAGATAGTGATTTATCAAATGATGTGTCTAGGTCACTATGCCAAATCCTGTAATCAATCTCTGAAGGTTTAAAAGTAACCAGTCAGGATTTGGAACGAGGGCTCACTTTTAATTCTGATTGGGACTCAATGATTCAAAAAAAGAACAGTATTATCTTGGAGTTTTTCTTGGTCTGTGATCCTAAACTTGCACAAACTGACTACAAAGTAGGCAAAACCATAATCACTTGGAGTAATCAATTGCTGGCCTACTCCATGTCAGAGAAACAAAAATGATTAAATGTCTAGGAAATATGACCTATGAGAGAAGATAGAAAAAACTGGGTTTGTTTAGTCTGGCGAAGAGAAGACTGAGAGGGGATATGATAACAGTTTTCAGGTATGTAAAAGGTTGCTACAAAGAGGAGGGAGAAAAAATTTTCTTCTTAACCTCTGAGGATAGGACAAGAAGCAATGGGCTTAAAGTGCAGCAAAGGAAGTTTAGGTTGGACAGTAGGAAAAACTTCCTATCTGTCAGTGTGGTTAAGCACTGGAATAAATTGTCTAGGAAGGTTGTGGAATCTCCATCATTAAGGATTTTTAAGAGCAGCTTGAACAAACACCTGTCAGGAATGGTCTAGATAATACTTAGTCCTGCCTTGAATGCAGGGGACTGGACTAAATGACCTCTCGAGGTCCCTTCCAGGTCTATAATTTCTATGATGTCATTTATGCATAGAAACTAATTCCAAGGTTTGACAAGATACTATCATGTACAATATAGACTCTATATATTCCAGACAGTATAGTGTATGTAACATGCAAGTTAGCATTTTTATGAAAACCTAAACTTTTGAATGTTCTTACTATTGTTTTATTTTACAGTTGCTACTATAACAAAGATTTTCACCTTACTGTGAACTCTGTAACAATGAACAAACCAATGTACATATGACTGAAACAGGATAAACAAAAGAGAATAGTTGTAATCAGAAAACAATAAATATTTATATGACAAGCGTGTGGGAGACATTGCCTGGAGGGTTTCCTCTATGGTCATGAGGATGAAGCCAAAAGTGAACAATAGAAAAAATAACAAGTACAAGTAGGGAACTGGTGAAGAGATGACTAATGCTGCTAAGTACTGGTTTAAAATCTGTAGGATTCAACAGAGAACACAACATGACGATTCACATAAGTAAGTACTGCACTCAGTAAGTGAACCTCCATATTGCAAGAACTGCATGGCAAGAGCCTGGCTCAATTTATGTTCATGAAATGCCTCACAATTTTTTATCTAATTAATAACAACAATAATATCTAGTACAGATAATGTTTACATACTAGAAATTCTCACAAAACTTTTCTTCACTTGACAAATTACCTTATACTCCTAAAATAGATTTAAAATAAAATCACAGCATGTGTTTGGGCCTGATTGTGAGCTCACGCCTAAAAAGTGAGTGTTGATGTCAAAAATTAGGCCTAATTGGTGAACAAAATAATGAGGGGATGGGCTATTCCACTCACCACTCCCTTTTGGGGTCCTTAAAGAAAGATACTTCGGGGCCAAAAAATTGGCTACTGGAGTGAGCTTCTCATGGCTACTGTTCCCACAGTATCTTGGGATTCTGGGCCTTCATCATCCTGATTCTGATCCGACCAGGCCAGAGAAAGGAACCTAAATGACATTGCCACCTCTATAGGCTCTGGCTGAATCCCAAATACCACCCGCAATGTGAGACTTTGTGTCATAACTATAAAGGGAAGGGTAATAGCTGTCCTGTGTACAGTANTTCACGCAGGCCCCTACATTTGTACCCTAAAGTTCAAAGTGGGGATCTCAGTCCTGACACTTTGTCTCTCTCTCCTCACTTCCCATGTGTCCTTTTCCTTCTCTACCTTATTTCTTCTCTTTCCTATCTCTCTTGTTTTTTTCACTCTCAGGCCTTGGCTACACTTACCAGCTAGTTCGACGGCTGGAAATCGAAGTTCTGTGTTCGACTTATCGCGTCTAGTCTGGACGTTATAAGTCGAACCCGGAAGTGCTTGCCGTCGACTGCGGTACTCCAGCTCGGCGAGAGGAGTAGCGCGAAGTCGACGGGGGAGCCTGCCTGCCGCGTGTGGACCAAGGTAAGTTCGAACTAAGGTACTTCGACTTCAGCTACGTTATTCACGTAGCTGAAGTTGCGTACCTTAGTTCGAATTGGGGGGGGTAGTGTAGACCAAGCCTCAGAATCTGGCTTAGCCAGCCAGGACTGCACATTTTGCAACACAATTGTAAGCCTGTGACCAGAAAGAGGCAGATAAAAGCAATGTCCTAAGGATCCTGATGCTGGTATAAGTTTGCCAGGTCTCAGAGAGTATGTCTATACTGCAATAAAAGATCCACATCAGCTGACTCGGGCTTGCGGGACCTGGCCCGCAGGGCTATAAAATTGCAGTGTAGACATTTGGGCTCGCATTGAAGCCTGGGCTCTGAAACATTGCAAGGGGGGAGGGTCCCAGAGCCCAGACTTCAGCCCAAGCCCAAATGTCTACATTACAATTTTATAGCCCTGAAGCCTGAGCCCAAGTTAACTGATCCAGGCCAACAGCAGCTGTGCCATGTTTTATCGCAGTGTAGATGTACTCACAGTGACTGATAAGACCACGTATTGTGTCTGTGTTTTTCCATTAGTGAGGGTCAATCCCAGGCACAGAAGCTACATTTTCTGTTGTTGCTGTTCTTTTCTCTCCCCTATTTGTGTTTGTCTTGTTTTGTCTTTGAGCCAACGAACAGAATCAGACTTTAACAACTACAGCAACAATGACAGCTCCAGCCTATCTCAACTAACTTCTCTTTTTCCCCAAAAAGGGAAGTTATCTTTAATATCATCTGAGGATATGTCTACAGTGGCAAAGTTACATCGCTGGCAGTTACAGTGCCGCTCAGAGAGCGCTGAAGGGAAACCGCTGTTGTGTATTACCCTGTCAACTGCCTGCACAATAGCGTGTTCACATTTGCTGCACTTGCAGCAGTATTCAGAACGGTGCACTCTGGGCAGATATCCCACAGAGCATCTCTTCCTCTTCTGCCGCTAAGAATTGTGGGAAGGTGGAGGGTGTGGCAGGGCAACCTGTGTCCTGTCCCAATGCCCCATGATGCATTGCGTCATATCCCAGCAATCCCTGTGCTTCCGTCCGCATTTGGCGCCATCTTTCAACGGTTTGTGTACTGCGCGCTCTGCCTCTTCGGTCTGCAGGAATGAATCCCGCACTGTTGACCAATATGCTGCTTGCTCTCTCTAAAATGTCACGAGCGGCAGTGGAGTTATTCCTTAAACTACAAAGGCAAGAGGAGTTCAACACTGATCTTGCCATGCATAGTAGCTACGACATGAGATTGGCATTCACAGAGGTGCTGACCAAAGTGGAATGCTTTTGGGCTTGGGAAACAAGCACTGAGGGGTGGGATCACATTGTCATGCACGTGTGGGATGACAAGCAGTGGCTGCAGAACTTTCCGATGAGGAAAGCCACATTCATGGGTCTGTGTGATGAGCTCACCCCAGCCCTGCGATGCAAGGACATGAGAATGAGAGCTACCCTGTAATTGGAGAAGTGTGTGGCGATTGCACTGTGGAAGCTGACTACTCCAGACTCAAGTATCAGGGGGTAGCCGTGTTAGTCTGTATCTACAAAAACAACAAGGAGTCTGGTGGCACCTCCAGACTGCTACTAATCGGTCGCTAACCAGTTCAGAGAGGGAAAGTCAACTGTAGGACTCATGTTGATGGAAGTGTGCAGGGCCATTAATTGCATCCTGCTCCAAAAGACCGTGACTCTGGGTAATGTGAGTGACATTGTGGATGGCGTTGCACAAATGGACTTCCCTAACTGCGGAGTGGTGATAGATGGCACGCACATTCCAATTCTGGCACCAGACCACCTCGTCAGAGTACATTAATTGGAAGGGGTATTTCTCTACGGTTCTCCAGGCGCTTGTGGATCACTGTGGGCGTTTCACAGACATTAACGCAGGCTGCTCCGGAAAGGTGCATGACACACGCATCTTTTGGAACACTGGCCTGTTCAGGAAGCTGCAAGCAGGGACTTTCTTCCCAGACCAGAAGATCACCGAAGGGAAAGTTGAAATGCCCATTGTGATCTAAGGAGACCCTGCCTACCCCTTAATGCCATGGTTTATGAAGCCATACATGGGGCAACTTGACAGCAGCAAGGAGCAGTTCAACAACAGGCTGAACAAGTGCAGAATGACTGAGTGTGCTTTTGGCTGTTTAAAGGCCAGCTGGCACTGTCTATATGGGAGGCTGGACCTGGCCGATGACAATATTCCTATGTTTATAGCCGCATGCTGTACACTCCATAATATTTGTGAAGGGAAGGGTGAAAGCTTCACTCCGGGCTGGATCTGAGGCTCTGTGCCTGGAGGCAGAATTTGAACAGCCAGAGACCAGGGCTATTAGAGGGGCGCAGCATGGGGCCATAAGGATCAGGGATGCCCTGAGGCAGCAATTTGAAGCTGAAATCCACTAATATTTGTTGCTATGCTCAGGAGTGCAGTGCTTATAATGCTAGGAGGTGATTGTGATTGGTGCAGATGATGCACTATGAAGGTTTAAGAAGATTGCCTGTTGCTTTGCAGGGCTCTTTTTGCTTTCAATTAATGGACTAAAGATTGCTTTCAAATCAAAACAATTATTTTATTAAAAAACAACCACCGGAGGAAAGAGACAAACAAAAAAACACATCAGCACTGTGGGGGATGGGGGAAGGGAGGGTCCGGTCCCAGGACAATTAAAGATTTGTGTATGTCCAAGTATCATATGCAACCTTATCCTTTGAGTACAGTGCAGCAGGTACTGTACTTCAGCAGGGCTAAAGTGCAGAGGGATGGGTTTTGAGTGCAGTGGGTAGTGGGAGTCTGCAGGGCTGCACTGTGACGGGGGAGGAGTGGAGTGCAGCAGGTACAGACTAAAGCCAGGAGGTTGGTAAGAGTGCATTGGCAGTGTCTGGGGGCCACATGGGAAAGAGTTTTGCAACAGTGACTGCGGGGTGGAGGTGGGGTTGTAGTGTTGGTAGCGCCTGGAGCGTGTCCGCTTGGTGCTCCATAACTTTTAAGAGCCACTTCGTTCTGGCACACTGCGCTCTCCTTTTGGTCCCTCTTCTCGCTGACTTGCCACTCCTTCAATTCTTGTTTTTCAGCTGCGGAGTGCATCATGACATCATGCAGAAAGTCCTCTCTAGTTTTCCATGTCCGCTTTCTAATTCTGCGCAGCTGTTCAGCCGGCAATAACAAAGAGAGAGGCTGGGCTCCCGAGGTCATCTCTATGAAGCCAAAATGCAACATTTTAAAGAAGCAGTATTGTTTGCAACACACAGACGACTGATTCAGTGATTTAAAACACAGCCACTGTTCACATACCTGTCACTAGCTGGCTGACCCCAGGCAAGCACACATGAGCCACAAGACCACCAAAATGGTGAATAACCACAGGGGCAGAGGAAATCAGTTGTCCAGGACCGTACTGTACTTTTGGCATGTGGCTCTTGGGGAGAGCCAGCACTGCAGGGGGGGCCATATAATCATTACTGTCCCCACATTTTCCACAGGCTGTGTTCATTATGGAAGATATCTCGCTGCTGAGGGTGAGCAGGGAATCAAAGGAGGGTCTTCTCCAAGACTGCGGCTTCCGCCCTGGCCCTTATGTGGCTTGCCTGTGTGCAGCAATGGTCCCCCCCAGTAATGGCAGAGTAGCGTGGGAAAGTTACCCTCAATAGGGCAAGAAACAAAGCAGCTCTGCCAAACAACCTACGGCAGCAGATTGCCCAGTATCTCCGTGAGAGTTTTGTGGAGATCTCTGAGGCAGATTCCCGTGAAGTGAGGGAGTCAATCAACAGCCTGTTTCACTGCTCAGACTAGGCATGTGGTGGTGCGCGCATCATACAGACACAAGCCTGCTTTCTGCAACCCTCCTGCCCCCAACAACTTGTTTCAGTGATTCCCAAAATCAAAGCCACTTCGCAGGGGCCTCCTCTCCCGTTTGCATTTCGCTAAGCTCTGACAGCTGTGACTGGCTAGCCTCCTCCAGGGTAGAGTAGAGCTCCTGGCTGCATGTATTTCTGACCTCCGAGTCATCCTCTGCCTCTGGGTCCCCCTTCCTCCCTCTCCTCATCCAAGATTTCCTCCTCCTGGCTCGGTCCACTCTTGACTGGCACACGAGCCAACGAAGTATCCACAGTGGCCTTCGCAGTGGAGGTGGGGTCGCCACCGAGTGTTGCGTCCAGCTCTTTGTGGAACTGGCAGCTCATGGGCGCAGCACTGGAGTGGCAGTTTGCCTCCCGTCCTTGTGGTAGGCATTCCGCAGCTCTTTCACTTTGACCCTGCACTGCAGTGTGTCCCGATCATGGCCCCTTTCTGTCATGCATCATGAAATCTGTCTGTAGGTATCATAATTCCTACGGCTGGAGCGCAGCTGGGACTGGACAGCGTCCTCTCCCCAAATGCTGATGAGGTCCAAGCGGGGGATCACCTGGTGTGTGGAGCAGACATGGTCACCTGGAAAGATGCGTGGAAACCACTGCATGTGGCACCGAGCAAACAGGAAGGGGGCTTTCAAAATTCCCAAGGAATTTAAGGGGTGGGGCTCATGGTTGGTCAGCTGAGGGCAGGGCAGTAGAGTTCAAAACCATGACCAGAGAGGTGAGAACAGGCATTGTGGGACACCTCCCGGAGGCCAAGCGCAGCGCTGTAATCGACCACAGTGTTTACACTGGCACTGCGGCACTGTAGCCCCAGTGCAGAAAACTGTATGCCTTTCGTCGGGATTTTTTTTTACAGTGCTGCAACTGTGCAGTTTCTGCGCACTAAGTGTCTTGGCAGTGTGTACACCTGGGGGGTTACACCGCAGAAAGCTGCTTTACTGCGCAGAAACTTGCCAGTGTAGACAAGGCCTAAGAGACTGTCAAAGATGGGGATGGAGAAGGGCTCTTTCTAAAAACTCTCTCCTGCTTAAGGGAACACAGAGTGTTGTTAAAATGAAAGTCTTATTTAATACTTTACATTTTAAATGTGATAACTGTTTTTTTCCTTCTTTTCTCTATCTTTAATAAAAGCTTAAAAGGACTTGTAATGGCGTGTTTGCTATGGTACAAAGCAGGCTGAAGTTTCTGTATACCAAAGCTGTAACCTTGTTTAAAACTGTTTAATGGTAGACAGACACCTTTAACTCTTTGGGCCCATATAAATTAAAAACAACAGGACTATTGTAGTGCCCATGAAACTCAAACAAAAACGTTTTTTGTTAGAAAACGGAGTGCTGCTTACAAACTGCTGTAGTACTTGGATCATTTATACGCTCTGGGGGGATATCGCCAAAGTCTACTGTAAGCTTTACTACACTGTTTGGTTTAAAACTATTTATTTAAAACAGTTTTTTCTTCATTTCTTTGTTTTCACATGATATAATTTATACAGTATAATGGGGACTCATCTTACCGTACAAATGAAATGCTTATGCTGCTACCAAAAGAAAGAATTTCCTTTGCATCTCTGGCCTCTAAAGTTTCCTTTGCTGAGTCATGTCAGCTGACCAGTCACACTCAAATACATGTCAGATTCTGTCTTATCAGGGAGCTGAATGGAAACTTTTCAAGCAGCTCAACCTAATGTGGTTAGATTGTTGATCAAAAATGTAATATATTCTTTTTATATAGATTTAGTTACCCATATTACATCATGTGCACTGCAAATGTTTAAGAACAAAAATTATTGATGCACAACATATGTATTCTTTTAATCACTCTAGCTTGCCCTAGAAACAGAAAACATGATTAGAGTTTTTTTTCATACTGTGGAGAACAAATTAATGTCCTCTATTTTTTTTCTGCTACTCAGTGAATGCTTTATGGTTTGTTGTCTCTTACATTTTCTTTTTCTAATCTAATATATTCTTCCCCAGCCCTTATGGTTTGCAGCCTACAAAACAGGGATCTTGATCCTACAGCCCTTGGAATAAACCCACAACATTAATTCTTGCCAGCATGTTACCCATTTTGCCTCCAAGTTTCAAAATAATGTTTGTCATTATTATTCCGCACTCACTATTTCAGAGATGTTTACAGGCAGGAGAAAAACACACTGCAAAAATGTTTCAGTCAGCAATACACACTGCTTGTTGCTTAAGACTGTAGTGACCACACTTAGGTCAGATTATGGAGCTGAAAGGTAATGGGGACTGATGCTGCTGTGTGCTTTGCTCCATGATTGAGGCATGATCCTTATCTTCATCTTTAAAAGAATTCATATCTTCTAAAGCTTGCTTAGTCTCAACTCAGTTATACAGTACTGTACTATTACTTTTTTAAAAGATCAGTTTGCAGCTGGGGAGGGTTGCTTAGAAGCTGCATTGAACTGTTCTAGTATGAGATACGAGTACAAGGTGAGGTCTCATATAAAATGTTAATCTTAATAGAAAAAAAGCTGAAAAAAATCGTTTGGAGGACAGGAGGTGGACAAAAAAGAAAAGAACAAAATAGGAGAGGAGGAAGCAGATGTAGAAGGAAACACCATTAGAGAGAAAGTAAAAGATAGAAACAAAATACTAAGGATGTGGCAAAGACTCCTATGATCTTAGAAATCTGCTTTTTTTCTGAGACCCATGTATACTTTGCACACAAAAAAAGTGTTACCCAAAGGGTCATAGAATCTGAAGGAAGAACCTTTTTCTGTGATGAGAAAGACCAACGATTTCTTTGCAGAATTGAAACTTTTAGTTCTATATTCCTCTGTATTTGTTGACTCTTTTCTCAACTGCTGAAATGGAAAATTCAGCCTCTTTTGAATGCTCTGATAATTATCTTGTATATGTTAGCAGCTGGTTATCATAACAGTTATCTGTCTCTCATAGAAATTTAACAGTCTTGCTCTTACTTCAGTGAAGACATACTGCCTCTTACTTTAAAAATATTTTGCACCTTCAATCGGAGGTACTCACCATGTTTGGCAAGCGTTAATGAATTAAGCCTGTAGATTAAGATTGTTTAATGAACATCGCTGTGAAGTTCGTAACTATTATCATCCTCTACTTACAGATGGGTAAACTGAAACACAGAGAGGCGATGTTATTTTCCCAAGCGCACACAGGAAATCTGTGTAAGAGCCAGGATAAAGTCTATTCCAGTGTCTGATTCTTCTTGATTTACTCTTGGTTTACACTATTGTGAAAGACCATAAATCCCAAGGTCTCTGGATTGTTAGTTCAGAGCTTTGACCAAAAGACCACACTGCTTCCTACTGTCTTGTACTGAATTACTCACTACTTCCTAAAGCCCCGATAAGCCCTTCTGCTTACATAAGTGAAGGGGATGCTACCTAAATAGAACTCACCCTGAGTGCAGGGAAAGGGGAATAGTGCCTTTTCCTGGGTCTCTGCACAAGCCTCTCTCCTGGACTCCCATGTGGAAGGATGTTGGGTGTGGAACTGCAGAAGGAGGAAGATGGGGGGTTTCTGTGCAGATTTTCCACCCGGAATTAACATTACTTGAAGCAGTGTTAACTCCTCCAGAGTCCCCTCTGCAGTTACTACTAAGCAGGCAAACAGACATGAGGTCAGGGATATCATACGTTCTTTTGGAACCTTGCTGCTGGCAGGAGAGGGTCAGTGAATGAGTAGAGTCATCCATACAGGTCAGCTGCACATCCATGGAGTTGGGGCTCTTCTTAGATCATGCAGATGTACAACATTGAAAGGTTTCACCTTGAATCAACAACATTGCCCCCATGCTCCACTTCTCAGGAGTGACACTTCCCTGGAAATTCCATGAAGTGAATGTCTTGGGGTTTTCTGGCCATTCCAGAATCATCTGGTATTACTCTGTTATCAGTGAGGTATCAAAAAACTTTCATCAATGGTTTTCCTATTTTAATTCCTACATTGAAAATATATTATCTTCCAAATGCTTGTGTATAACTCTCTAAAACCTCAGGCTTGTCAGTCAGTCCTATACACTCTCTCTCCAGCAACACTTCACTTAGCTCCTTCCCTGATCACCTAGGCAAGGAAAGAACTACAATTTCACTTTCTTATCACCTTATGTACCAGGGCCCAAGTAGAGCAACTACATTCTCTCACAAGATGTACTATTTTATTGCCAAATAATAAAAGTAACTGTATATTGGAATTGCACTTATATTTGATAAGAACCAGGAGGCTGAGATTTCATTTCAACAGAGGGTGGTGACATGAGTCCTCAAAATATGCTACCTTTCTGAAAGTTTAAAGGTCAGTGGCATTGTGATTTGTTATTTCAAACCTATCATCTGATTGAAGAAGTACAATCATCATGGGAAAAGGTCAACATTATATTCTATTAATTAAATCTGAAAGTGTACTTTCCTTTCAGAAACACTAGCTAAATTGGCCAATTGTCTCATGTTATCCTAGACTACTGCAGGATCTAAACACCCCTTTAATGTCAGTTAATAATAACACCCTTGTTAATAATAGCACCTGGGTTTGGTTTTTCTTCCTGCCAGCAGACTGAGATTCAATTATTTTTCTTGCACTGTGATAGTATGGTGCTTGCTACACCCATTGTGAGCAAGTCAGATGTTTAACTACTTCATTTATTTATCATTATTTAACATTTATATTGTTTATACTCATTCACTTTCCCAAGAATTGGAGTGTATGGCTCTTTCCAGTCTATTGTACTTGGGAACAGCATCTATCAAAATCTGTGAAAACCACATTGTTATTAATAAATAGTGTTTTTCCAGGAATTTTGCTTCTATAGTTTTACTGTATCCTTAGTCTGGTTTTACTTTGATTTTTTTTCTTCCAGGGACTTGCATGAATTATGGGATACTTAGTAGATGTTCTCTATACTAACCTGGCCTATTTTAGGAGAACAAAAGTAGCAATCCAATAACTATGTAAATATACCTAATAAATTACATGAAGCAGGTAGGAAAATGATATGACCTTATAGCAGGTGTTAGTCACATCCCCTGTAGGTTTTCATTTTACTATAGAGTTAAACAAAAGTTTTGCAAATTCAGGGTTTCATAAATTCCCAGAAACACACAGAAGCCTAATTTCTGAGGGACCAGTGCAACAGTATTTTAAGTTAAAGAAAATGGGAGAATGTGCCTTTCCAAACCCACTCCAAAACAATGTTGAATACTATGGCCCAAAGGCTGCAATGAGCCCCACCTGGGCACAGGCACCTGGCCCCAGGAAGCTCATCGCAGGACCCGGCTCTCTATTATTATTTTTGTTGGGGTTAAATCTAGGAACCAATATCAAGATAAAGGCCCTCTTGTATAAGGTTTTGCACACCCATAGAATGACACAGTCCCTGCTCTAGGGCTCTGATGCTTCAAAATGAGATGCAACTGTCGGCTTTAGCTCCTGTGAGCAGCACACCTGAACTCAATCAGATCTTGATTTCAAGAGGGCTCTGCACGGGCACATCCCTACACACTGGTCCAGATGCAGGAGCCGGGCTTAAAACGTTTTTTATCATAACTATTTGGAGATGCGCCAAACTTCCCAGAGTGGATTCCTGCACAGGGAATATGGGGGCAGGCTATTTATTTTTACCTCTGAGGGAAATCCTCCAGGGGTGTGTGAAAGCAACACACCTTGACTCTGGTCTACTCTTCTGTCTGTCTAGTTCTCCCGCCACTGTGTGCAGCCGCTGACCTTACCCTCTCTCCAGCTCTTGCTCAGGCTTGTATCTCCCAAATCTTCCCCTTGTGCGTGGGGGGAGGAGGGCGAGAATAGTGAAGCTCAGGGTACAGTAGCTCTGCTTTCCTCATGGGTGGACTCAACCCCTCTGCACGCTAACCCTGAAAGACCTGGGTTCTAGTCCCCCCATGGACTTCCTGTATGACCTCAGGCCAGTGCCTTAAAAAAGCATTTCAAAACTTTTTAGGCACCCAAAGATGCAGCTAGGCATCTAGTGGGGTTTACAAAGCACCTAACCTTCTAGGAACTTCTGAAAATCCCACTAGGTGCCTAAATACCTTTGAAAATCTGGCCTTTAGTCAGTGTGTGCCTCAGTGCCCCATCTGTACAATGGGAATAACAGCACTGCGGGGCTGTGAGGAGAAATTGCATCGCAAGATCTAATCTATCAGTTGCTACGATGATGTGGCCACATAAGTACTACAGGTTGAGTGGGAACTTCTCCGTACCACTGCTATCCCTTCCCTGGGTTTTGGCCCCTTCTTTTCACCAAAACCCCCAAACCTCCCCCTTTTCTGAATGCAACCTTGGCTCAGAGGGCTTGGCTGTATTTCTTCCGACTCCCTGTATTCTCTCTAAAACCCCCCCCCCCCCTTCTGTTTTTCAAGCTAAATTTTCAGAGTTTTAATTTAATCACCAGCCCTTTCTTATCTTAATCACCCTGCCTCTGTTTGTAAACAAAATACTGACTCCCTGTCCCAGGGCACATCTCCCCTGACCTCTATCTGGGAGCTCACACAACTCTCGTACAAACGGGGGGGAGGGCTTCCACTCCACCCCCCGCGAGTATGCAGCTCCCTGCCTCTCGGTGCCGCGGCTGCCTACAGGATCAGGGCAGGGCAGCCAGTCAGCGCGCGGGCTCCTTCGGGCAGCCGCAGACCGGCGTCCCAGCAGGACCATTGGCTGCTGCTCCTCTTTGAGCCTGGCTCGTCCGCGCCCCGCGATGGAGCAGCACGCCCGCCAGGAGCGCCAGCTGCCAAGCTCTGCTCACCAGGTACCGCGGGGAAGTTAGGGTCAGTCCGTGCTAGAAATTCAGTCCTCCTCCATTTCTTTGCACGGTGGAGGCAGGCAGTGCCGTGAGCTCAGCCTCTCGCAGACAAGAATTTGCGGGGAGTGGTTAAAGTTGTTCGCTCTTAGAGATGCAGAACTGGAGGGGTACGGGCGGTGTGTATGTATGTGTGGGGGAGAGGGGTATTACATGCAACGTGCTCATTCCCAACGCTTTGAAATCCGCCTAGTATTGCCTGGCCTGGGAGCTCCGTGTCTGACATCTAACTCTTTCCTTGGTGTGGAGAGAGGAAACGAACCCAAGCCTGCTCTTCACCCAGCTACATTTCACATTTAGCAAGTCCTTCACTTATTTGTTTAAAGGCACCTTTCTGCATTTACTTTGAACAAGCTTTAAGACACGACATAAGCTCTGCAAAACTTTCCAGAAAGTGTACGAGCTCAGGCACGATCTATTCCTTCACCTTTATGATTATGGATTGGGAAAAGACTGTCAATGTCATTATTTAATTAGGCTTCACTAAACAGCTGTCTTAATGCAAATGATGCTAGGAGAGGTGATTAGAAAAATAAAATGGAAAGCGGGAAACGCTATAAAAATCGTTGCTAGCAACAGAACTGTTGGTAAATAGACTTTCAAAGTCTTCAGTGGGCAGTCACCAGAAATAACTGCTCCTGGTAATCTCTTTTCATCTCAGTGGTTTCACATGAGCAATATAGAGAACGGGGAAAGATAAAACACAGCAACAGAAGTCAGGCGGCCTGAGATTTAATCCTGCTCCTCCCCCCCACGCCGCAACACACACTTCTTTTGTCACCTGGAACAGTTCACAGGAGCTGTGGGTGCTCGATGCGTCTGAAGATCAGTCCCTTAATGTCCCTGAGCCTTTGTTTTTCACATGAATATCAAAGGGGAGCAAGTTCATTAAAGTTTCTAAGTCTGCTGGAGTGGTGGGCACTTTAGAAACATGTTTATGGAGAAGATGATGAACTCTGAGATCCTCATATGGAAGGTGCTATCATAGAACAAAGTATTATCATTGTTATTAGATAATTTGTGAAGAATCCCAAGACAAGAATAAGTTCCCATTTTATCCAACATGAAAATGCATGACATGTGGTAAACACATGATCAGAATAAACTAGGGTTATCAAGTGATTAAAAAAATAATCATGATTAATCACGCTGTTAAACAATAATAGAATACCATGTATTTAAATATTTTGGATGTTTTCCACATTTTCAAATATATTGATTTCAGTTAGTTACAGCACTGAATACAAAGTGTACAGTGCTTACTTCATATTTATTTTTGATTACAAATATTTGCACTGTAAAAAAGAAATATTTCAATTAATCTAATACAAGTACTGTAGTACAGTCTCTTTATAATGAAAGTTGAACTTACAAATGTAGAATTCTGTATAAAAAATAACTGCATTCAAAAATAAAACAATGTAAAATTTTAGAGCCTACAAGTCCACTCAGTCCTACTTCTTGTTCAGCCAGTCACTTAGAGAAAAGTACCATGTGAATGCCTATTCTCACTTACAGGTAGGGTGACCACATGTCCCATTATTATTGGGACAGTCCCGATATTAGGGGCTTTGTTTTATATAGGCAACTATTTTTTTGAAAAAAGAACAGGAGTACTTGTGGCATCTTAGAGACTAACAAATTTATTAGAGCATAAGTTTTCGTGGACTACAGCCCACTTCTTCGGATGCATATAGAGTGGAATAAATATTGAGGAGATATATATACACACATATAGAGAGCTGAGTTAACTGCCCTAGAATAAACTATTAATTTAATATACTACATCCTGCTGTATCTGACACAAATTGATAACCTTAAAGAATCAGATTTCTTGGACATATATCTCTTAACATGGGCTTTTACTCTCCCATGTGTACCAAATACAGTCTAGCATTCCACTGATTTCTGAGATGCTTTATTGATACTGTTGCCAAGACTGAAGGCCAGTTCCACAACAGTAAAAGTATTTAAAAGGGTCACGTCCAGGCTAGACCACTCATTTCCACAAAGCTTGACTATAAGGATTTATATTTAATGGCTGCTTTACAATCTGACAACAAAGTCAATTGTTCTAAAGACTAGGTAGAAATTTGTATTTTGCATATTAGGCAGCGATCCAGAAATGAGACAATAAAAGTAAGAATGAGTTTCTGACTTGTATAGTACATTTTTTTGAGTAAGCAAAAAATATTTCTGGTCAAAGAAATGGTAGATTGCAAAGAAATACACAAATACCTAATACGAAGGAGAGAGCCTAAATTGTTCCAGTCCAATGGAAGTGCTGATGATGTACACTGCTGTCATCAGCAGGCAACTTTGAAGAGTTCCATGTAGCCACTTAATTCTGTTGTGATGCTCTTACATGCTTGTCAGATGATGGCACTGCACAGATTCCTATGAAGTAAATCAATCTTTGGTTTATCAGTCATATTTAACTTTTTTTCCAGCGGTGTTGGCTACAGGCATCTGAGCTGAATTATTTTTTGTAGTGCCTCATGTGTAAGGCTAAGATTTAGTCATGGGCATTTTTAGTAAAAGTCATGGACAGGTCACGGCAATAAACAAAAATTCATGGCCCATGACCTGTCCATGACTTGTACTATATACCCCTGACTAAATATTTGGTTTTCTGGGGGGCTCCAGGGGTACAGCTGCAGTTCTGGAGGGGGGCCTCTGAGGCGCCCGCTGGTCCTGGGGGTGGGGTGGAGGCTTGAGACTGCCATGCTGCTGCTGGCAGGGGGGGCGGCCCGGGACCACCGCAACCATTGCTGGCTGGGGCGGCCCAGGACCTGTCCATGACAGGTTGCACGGAGGCTGGTGTGGCTGGCCCCGGGGCCACCCAAGCTGCTCGGGCAACCCTGGGGTCAGTCGCATCTGCCGGCTGCGGAAGTCACAGAGGTCCCAGAAAATCATGGAATCCGTGACTTCTGTGACAGATTTGCAGCCTTAGTCATGTATATATTTAGCAAGCTCCTACCTCTCTGAGATGGTGATTTCAGTATCCTGGTGTGTACAAGCTAAATCATCATACTTTAATTCTGATTTGCCATTTTCTTCATTAAATTTATGTTCCTCCTTTTAATTACATATCACTGCATTTATTGACCTCCTGGTTGATGGGACTATATTTCCCTGACCAGTGTATTGCCTCTCTAAGAGAAGGGTGTGCTTAGAATAAGATGAACCTTTCTCCCTTCCCTACCCATCTAGAGGCTGAGAACATTATCTCTGTAAAACTACTAGCTACTGCAGTGAGAGTCTAAGCTTTGCCTTGAATTTGGGTCTTTCACATGGCAGTTTACAGGGGCAAGCCAATTTTATTAATATCAATTAGCTATTCACTGTGGTCTAAACCTTTGGCTGAGAAAGAAATTATTTGTTAGAAGCAGAAAAAAGTCAGCACTGGACCCTTGAGTCGGCACTTCCTCAGATTCTGGTATATTCTGATTTGAATTCTTGGAATTGAATCCATCCCTCTGATTTTGGTTCTCGGGCTGATCCAAAATCAGAAGTGACTTATTTTCTACTGCTTGGTCAGATGTGGCTGAAATCTTGGAAGAATACCTGATCGATCCCATGATATTTCATCCTTTGGGGCCAAAATCTCACTGAGAACAGCTCTTTGTTCATCATCCTCTGACGCTTATGTGAAGCTGATACCTAGTCAGAACAAAACAAGCTGCAGAAGATTGATAAAGGATACTTCTGTAACTTTTTAGTAAGACTCAAAACATGTCTGACATAATTGTTCTCCATTAGTCTAATATGTTTTTGTATAACACTAATATTCTCTTATTGGAATAGATAGAAACAGATGACAGAACAGCCTTGGTTTGTAAACCTAGGACTAAAGGAGGAAACAGTGATCTCCCATCAGCTGGTTTTAATGTTATCAACTCTATCATAGGATCGGGAATAATAGGTAATTACACTTTTCTTCACTTTAATCTAATCACCCTTTCATATATGTATAAATCTCCAGTTGTGTGAAAAACATGTTTTTCTCACATTACTTTACTGCTGTGACTATGGTATTATTATAATGTATTTGTATTGGGAGAACACTACATGTGCCAATTGAGATCAGAGGCCCCATTGTGTTGAATAACGTGCAACCTTGTTAGCAGACCCAGCAGAGAGATCAAGTACTGGTTGGACTTAAGACTGAACTACCCTTTGCCCTCAGAAATGATCCCTCTGAAGTAAGTCTGATGTACACATATAGGACAGTGCTGAGCAACTTTAAACTGTTTGCTCCTGTTTTGGGGATAAATAATAGACTTTTTTTTAACATACTGCTTCCTTTACAAGATCACAACAAATAAATAGCAAGTATTTTAAAAGGCTTTTCTCTAATCTTTTATTTGTTTCATTATTCACAGGATTGCCTTATTCAATGAAAGAAGCTGGTTTTCCATTAGGAGTATTGCTTTTAGTTGGTGTTGCCTATATCACAGGTACCATGAAAGCAGTTGATCTATTAAAGTGAAAATGTAACTAATCTTGCAAAAATTAGCCTCAGTTGAACTTCATAATAACTAAATAAGAATGTCTGTGAATTAAAACTTTATATTAAAGGAAGAGGGGTTTTATTTATTTATTTATTTATTTTACTTACCTCATTAATCTTCTAAGCAGATTAGCAAGAGTGGAGAATTATACTGTACAATATTTAAAGCTGCTTATTGTGGGAGATTCATTATGGGGGAAGTCTAGTTTCCTAGACTAGAGTATGATGTTAGTGCGAAATATAAATAAGGGTTATTCTTACAAATCACTTGTTTGTATTAAAAAGTTTCGATGCTATATAAGACCCTGATCCTCAAGTGAGTTGTACGCCATTTGTGTTCCAAATTCACAACATAGATTGAAACTAATAAGTTTTAACTAATACATTAAAAATAAGTTGTTATATGATAATTTCAACAAAAATTGACCTAAATTCCCTTAGGTTTCATTCATTAAAGGGCCAAATTGCAGAATCCCATGATAAGCATTTACTTACCTGAGTAAACCCCATTGGCTTCAATGGGACTCTTTTTGTAAGTTCTTCTCCATGTGAATAAGCCTTGTGACTAGCCTTTTTAACCTGATCCCCAAACATGCTGTTGCACATAAATTTAAGTGGGTAAAGGAATCTTTAAAATATTTAGGAATAAATATTGTGGAGAAACAAAAATCTTTTAAAGACAAATTACCCTCTAACATGGAATAAAATAATAAGAGTTGGAGGAATGGAACAAATACACCTCTACCCCAAGATAACGTGGCCTGATATAAAATGAATTTGGATATAACGTGGTAAAGTAGCGCTCGGGGGGGGGAGGGCGGGGCTGAGCACTCCGGCGGATCAAAGCAAGTTCGATATAATGCGGTTTCACCTATAACGCAGTATGATTTTTTGGCTCCTGAGGACAGCGTTATATCGGGGTAGATGTGTATAAAATTTCTTGGATAGTAGGGTCGTCTAGGTGAAGATGGAGTTATTGTCCACCCAAAGTTTTTATTTTTGTTTCAGTTCATCCGTCTTGGTATCCTTGATACATCACTAAAAACATGGCAGGATGCACTACTAAAATTCATATGGAAACATAAAACACAAAGGATGAGTTCTAAAGTTCAGTATAAAACTACAAAATTGAATGGATTTGTTTTCTCTAATTTGGCTTATTATAATTATTCATCACAATTAAAAGATGCAATCAACTGGGTTAACAATAGACAATCCAAACACCAGGTAAACCTCAAACAAAACTGGAGCCCAAATATAACTATTCATAATAATTGCTGAATTAAACAGAAATTTAAGTCACCCCCAAAATATCACCCATTCATCCAGGCCACCTTAGAAGCTCTGGACAAATTTTTTAAATTCCTGTAGCAAAGGCTGGCTTCCTAGCTACTTTCATTAATAACCAGGTATTTATCCATAGGAAATATCAAAAGAACTATTTGTTGTAGGTAAGAGTTGAGACTACTCAATTCAGACACCTGTTCATGGGTCCTGATTTGAAATTATACCAGGAGACTGAATAGTATTCTCATGGTAGGGAAAAGACCTTGGAAAACTCTGTAACAGCAACATTTGATGACTCCCACCATAACAATATCATCTCAGAGGTCAATGGCCCAAAATTAGTAGTTTGAGGCCGAATCTTTTCCCTATTCCGCATCTTTGGCACCACTTAGGTTGTGCAAAGGGAGCAGAAACCTACCCACAATTCTCAGCTGGCAAAGCAGTGGCAGGCAGTTGAGAAGGCATAGGGGATGGAACTGATTTAGACTGAAGGTATGGCTCCATTTATAATCAAATACAAATAGTCACCCTTAATGGTCACAATTTAGAGATTCAAATGCCACAGGAAGGACACCACTGTTCTAGATGGAAGTGGGTTTTTTTTCATGAATAATTCCACAATTTTTGTTGCACGTTTGATAACGATAAAACATGCCAATATAATTCAGTAATGCAATTGCAGCTATCCCTTCCCCTACTGCCATGTGCTGCTCCTCCCCTCTGCCTGGGAGCTGCTCCCCAAGCCTCCTGCTTGCTGTGTGTGGGGGGGGGGGGAAGGGGAGGGACTAATGTCAGGGTGTCCCCCTCCCCCCTGCTCCTGTACCCCGCTTACCCCTTCTTCTCCATATAGAGCAGGGAGGGGACACAGACGGAGAGAGACAGAGAGAGCCTGGGTCAGCAGCTGCTGTCTCAACTTCCTGATCCACTTAAAAAGACAATGCACTTAAGAATGGGTCAACTTATTTAAAGGGGCAGTGTGCATCTCTCTCTCTCTCCTGCACACAAGGTGCGTGTCTGTCTCTGTCTGCTATGCTGTCTCCCCTCCTGTGACGGAGCAGGGAGCAGGGCAGATTTGACCTGGGAATGTTGCAGGGGGGTTGCAGTGGGGATGTGGGACTTCCCTTGAAGGAAGCTACCTGAGCTGTAACCTGAGCCAGGAACGGGGGTGGGGAGAATTAACACCTTCTGCCCGGAAGACTGAACAAAGGAGAGGAGCAGCGGGAGGAGTTGGGAGTTTAGTTTCGGTTGGGGCTGGGTGGTGCAACGCAGGGAACCCCAAGCTGGGGTCTAAGCTCCCTAAACCTCCCAGAGGGACCTAATTAAGGGGGTCTGGTCGTACCTACACACTCTGCTTGAGACTGTGTTCCTGTCCCTAAATAAACCTTCTGCTTTACTGGCTGGCTGAAAGTCGCAGTGAATCTCGGGAAAAGGGGTGCAGGGCCCTAACTCCCCCACAATCCGCAACACCTCCCCTCCATTTCTGCTGCCTTGTAGAGTGAGAGGCTACATTAACAACAATGTGTTAACCCTTGAGGGCTCAGCTGAGAGCTAGTTCATCATTTAGCACAGGGGTTCTCAAACTGGGGGTCGGGACCCCTCAGGGGGTCATGAGGTTATTACATGGGGGGTTGCGAGCTGTCAGCCTCCACCCTAAACCCTGCTTTGCCTCCAGCATTTATAATGGTGTTAAATATATAAAAAAGTATTTTTAATTTATTTGGGGGGGGGGTCGCACTCAGAGGCTTGCTATGTGAAAGGGGTCACCAGTAAAAAAGTTTGAGAACCACTGATTTAGCAGTAAGGCATTTCCTGGGAAATATCTCACCCTCTTCCACCCTCTAACTCCACCACCTCAACCAAGCTTCACAATCATCGTAACTGTGAACAGTATTAAATTGTTTAAAACGTATATTGTGTGTGTGTGTATATTTGTGTAACCCTTCTGCCCATCTAAGTTGGCAGCAACAAGGGCCGGGTTCTGTATCTAGGGGTTCCGTTTCAATAACGCAATGCAAAACCGGCTCGAGCCCCCACCCAGTGACCTGAGACAATTACATACCACGCCCTGGGTGCCTCTAAGAGGCAATACTTCCCCTCTCGCAAGCACGTAGTCTGAGTGTAACAGAAAATGTTTAATAACATGAGGTAAACGACATCAGCATTAAATTGGAAAAAACACCACAAACAGGATTCATAACACAAACCATGAGCAAAAAACCCACCCCAGCAAATTGGGCTGTGTCCTTTCCCTTTGGTTCTTGAATCCAGCAACCCAAAAATCACCCAGAGTCCCCAAAGTCTCTTGGGTCCAGCAACCACCCAAAGTCCCAAAAGTCCAACAGACCCCAAAGTCTCTGTCCCTGGTCAGTGCAGCCCCACAGTAAAAGGGGTGGGGGCACGCAGGATGTTAAGGGGCACCTTACATGATCCGAGGCCGGCTGGCTGTCTCTCCGTGGGGTTCCGCCACAGCCTTCACCACGAGCCAGTCCACTTCCTGCCGTCCCACAAACTGCTCCGCTCCACTCACCGACCTGTGAGCCGCTCCAGCCTTCCCCGCAAACAGCTCTGCTCGCTGTTCCTTGGGCCGCTCCAACCGGCCCCGAAAGGCTCCGCGCCACTCGCTGCTCCTCCAGTTGTCCCCACAAATTGCTCCGCCAGCTGCTTAGCAATATAGCTTCAGGCTCCCCCACTAGTTAACACAGCACTCAGTGATCTCAGCTCTTAATAACTTTAGCTCTTTTGTGATTTCAGCTCTTAGCAATTTCATCTCATAGTAGGGGAGCCCCAGTGCTAGTGCACCATTGGCCCAAAGTGAATTCAGCTCAGCAGCCTGTAACTAGACTCCTAATGGAATCAAAGTTAGCTCTGACATTCAACAGTGGAGAAAGGAGGTGGTGCAATTGGTGTTTCAAACCCTCAGAGGGGGGCCCATACCATCAGGTACAAATACTTGTCCCCATCCTCTCTCAATTCACTGGGTTTTGTAACCCATGCCCCTTGTCAAGCAAGTGCTACTTAGGTAATGATACAGTTACTGTGGTGGGAACTATACTTCTGAATTTATTGACTTCTAATGTTGCTTAAAATCCGCTATAAAGTATTTTAATATAGTCTTGTGCATTTAATGTCCTTGTTTTAAAATGATATGATTGGTAAATGTATTATCACTAAACATCGTTAATTGTTTTTTTTAATTGTTTTCCATGGCTTTTTTTTTTAATTTTAATTACTAAGAACAATTCTGCACTGTTAGACTAAATAACCTAGCAGTGTAGTTCTTTTCCATCTCTAAGTTCTATGATTCTAATATCCATTGCTATAATTTTGTACATTTATTGTACAGGGCAGCTCAGAATACAGCGTAATTAGTGTTGTGCATCCCTGAATATCTGCAAGGCTGCTGTCTGCTACCAATTATAATGGATGTGTGTATATTTTATGTGAATTCCATAAGCTTAAGGGAATCTCTCTGGATTCTGTGTCCTTATTAACATGTTATACAAATTCCCTATTTAATCATTGTGAATAATTCATAAAGGATATGTAAAACTTTACTGAATTATGCACTTACCAGTTGATGTTTTATAACTATACTAAGCAGTGTTTCAAACAATCCCTGTAGTTTTAGCGTCTGCCAGGAGATGATAAATACTGATGCTGTTCACTGAAAGGAACTATGGCTACTAGAGCATATTGCACATAGACAACAGGCAGATTGAAACCTGAATAGAAATGGGATGGCAAGGCAGAACTACCTGGCAAAACTTATCAGCACTAGGGCAGTAACTTCTGCATTGTAGCTAGTCCTCACCAGGACATCTCAGCATAGCCAATCAGTGGTGCTGGAACTAGGGGTGCTGCCTCACCCCCTGTCTAGAAGTAGTAATAACAAACACCAAATACATGGTTTTCATCAGCAACTCCCCCACTATAAAAGTTGTTCCAGCAGTAGCCAACTGTTAGTGTTAGTTCAAGTTATGCTTTGGTACAGGTGCCAAAGTATACTTCAGAAATGGTTGAGGTTTGGTCTGGAAGTAATTCTATCAGTGTTCTCAATTCTTTCCTGAAGTGGTATTGTCTTGGATAAGAGCATAATTCATTTTCATGTGCATTCAATCCCTGGTCTCGCCGATAAAATAAATCTTCGTGTATAAACATTATTTGTGTCTAGTAAATACAGAATAAATATAAAAGACAAAACATAAATATTCAAATTAAGTTAAAAGGAAAGGGGAATTAAAAACAGGTCATTCTTACACACACCCCAAACTAAAGCGCAACCCATCAACCAGCAATGGATTAAAATAATCCAGAGCTCTAGCCACACCCACACATGGAGTTCCGTGTTTCTCCACTCTTCAAGATAATGGTGGCATATGCCACCTGCATAAAAGCCCTTTGGAATGGTGGGGGAAACCTGGTGCCAGTCTTCAGCTGTGTTGGGGGTTCTCTCCTGCTTGACCTGCATTCTTTGGGCAGGCTAGAGAGCAGAGGAAATCTAGTCTGCTGCTGCTGTTACTTTTCAGGGGATCTAGGACTTTACTCCTCTATGAGCCCATCAGTCCTTCTCTTCAGGTGGGCTGTGGTCTGTCCACCAGGACGGAGACCTCAGCCCTCACAGAGATGGCAAGAGAGTCCTCCCCTACAGGCTAGCACAGCAGAAAGTCTTGTGGGAGGAGGCTTCTCCTGCCACCTCTTCTGCCCCATTCTAGAGAACACCCTGGGAGACTTTTATCTCATCCCTATAGAGAGATATGTGCAGGAGGGGGATATTATAAAGTCCTTTACTTCATAGGTGTATGTTGGCAAGGCCCCTCCCCACATACGGCCCAATGCTCTAGGAAAGGGTTGAAAGCCAGACAAGTAGCAGCCATCCTGAGAAGATGGAGGCCCTGGTCCACGTGACATAGTAGAGGGATGAGGGTCCCTTTTTTCCTGCCCATCAAATGAACAGTGGTGGTAGGAGTGGCAGCTGAGTTTCTTCACGGCTGCCAGAACAGGAAGATCTGCAGTGGTGGGCTGGGGAGGAGGGAGACCCCAACATGCCAGATGGGTAGTTGCAGCTGCCACTGAAAGGATCAGATATCTTGCATCTGTTGGTGATTGGGAAAGAGCAACAGCTTAGTGGGGAAAGCTTGAGGACCCTGACATAGATAGTTTTAGAAATGGTTCATATTGTTTGTATTTAGTAACATTTTTGTTGTTTTTTTTTGTTAATCGCTATATCAATTATATAATGAGAGAAATGCCCTTTTAAAAAAATATGGTGGGGGCACTTGTAGGGGCCTGTAAGCAGTATGTACTGCTGTGTTAGGAAAGAGGCACATTATTTGGGGTTGCTACTTGTAATGCTTTGCTACTGGATAGTTTTTTTGATCCTGGGCCCTCTGGTCCTAAAAGCATGAGTCTGTACTGCCCGGGCTAAAAGACCTTGCTCTGTTAGCCAGGCTTGTAGCAGGCTCACCAACTTCTATATGTGATATAACCACTACTAGAGGGGGAGAAAGCACCACCCTGAGTGGGGGTGGGTTACACACTCCCTGGACAGGGAAGCTCGTGCTCCATGTGGAAACCCTGAGATCCATGGGGTCCCAGACACAATTCTCTTTGGATTCTCAGGGATCTCTGACAGTCGGGATGCCACAACTATAGGCCTGCAAATCCCTCTCTTTCCAGAGGATGATAGCTGGGAATAAGCACTCACTGAACCATAGTGTTTTCCTTTCCCTTCCCCGTCCTGTTCACTATAGTTGCTTCAGTTAATGATTGCTTTCTTTGCTTTTTTTTTTAATACTTTGCAAACTATTTCTTCAGAACAGACGTAGAAAAATTAAAGTCTCAAATATTATTTTTATATTATTTTAACAGATTATTCCATTATATTACTGATTAAAGGAGGAAACCTCTCTGGTACAAACAGCTACCAAGAACTGGTCAATAAATCGTATGGTTTTATAGGATACCTAATTCTCTCAATACTACAGTTTTTATATCCATTTATTGGTAAGATCACTATAAAGTTATATATTGTAAACTTATAATTAACTATCCTTTTTGAATTACCAGAAGGAGACACTGCTGAAGTTAAAAATACTTAGAAATGGACTCATGAAAAGAGTTAGTTTGTATTTGATTATTTTGGCAAGGAAAATGGAAATATTGCCTATCCTTAGGCAATTTTTTTCATGACTCTCACGAAAAACCCAAGAAAACAAATCCTTTTAATAAACAACATCTTTATAGACCAACAAAAAGCTTCAGAGTTTGTCTTGTAATATTTGCTTATTTGAAATAAGAAAACTTGCTAGTGTGTATATAATCAGGTTACCATATACATTCTAAAGAGTGAAATCCTGACTCTATTGAAGTCACTGGCAACACTTCCATTGACTTCAATAGGGCCAGGACTTCACCCTAGTTATACTTGAACCTTGTGCTTTCAAGAGCCAGTGATAGGTCCGGGTGAGCTGGAAAGAACACATCTGTGAGACTACTGCTTCAATATATAGTTCTTTTATCAATTTCTTTTTTTTAAATGTAAAAATCTGTTCTGTTGACCATGGCCAAGATTTTTCCAAAGTGAGTAGTAATTTCAGGTGCTTCGATTTTTGGGTGTTCCACATGAGGTACATTAAAGGGGTCTGAAATCCATAGAGTGGGTGATCAGCCCTTTCTGGAAATCAGGCCCCTTTAAGGTGTCAGATTGGGCATTCAAATATAGAGGAACCCAGAATCACTAGGTACTTTGGAAAACTTTGGCCCATAATCTTTCTGTATGGAAAATAATAGTTGCTTTATCAGAGAAAATAGAGGAGGATAATAAAGATCACAGACCTAACCTGCAAAGACTCAGTAACTTAAGCACATGTCTATCATGAGCCATTCCATTGGGTCCAACAGAACTGTCACAGTAGTAAAGTTAAGTATATGCATTAGTGTTTGTAGGATTTGTGTGTATATAAATGAATGGAGATAGGGTAATAAAGACCACATGTGTATTTTTTTCACACATATGTGTGTATTTTTTCTAGTTCAGAAATGTGTGTGTGTGTGTGTGTGTGTGTAAATTTGGACCCCAATCCTTCAGTTCTTATTCAGGTTCCTAATGAAGTCAATGGAAGCCTAAATGAGGAGCCCTGTATTTTAGCTTCCTCTTTGCATTATCGTTTTTAGTCCCTCTGCCATTATACTGGATAGAGTTCAGTGACTCTGAACTAGTGCTAGGGAACCTTTAACTTACTGCCCCTATCTGGCTCTCACTTATCTAGACACACATCACTACATAGTGTATAGCAACTGCCATTTAAAATGTACGTCTATGTAAGAACTACATGAAGTAATCTTGGTATCTTCTTATCTTTAAATCTAAGACACTGTGGAACTGCATCATTACAGATGGACAAATGTTCAGTTTTAGTGGCACCCACTGTGTCTCGTAAAATTGACTTCTGTTCTTGAACAAGTATAGACAATAGCTGATTTTACAAGTTACAGTATGTGGCAATACAGCCCCATGCATTTGACATCCCATGGGATTAGCTATAAAGATAAAACAAGAACTGTTGAATGCACATAATTTGTTTTTTCTAATAGAAACTAGAAGTTGAAAGTGGTCTGACTGTCCATGAATCACTGCTGAAAGCAGAGGCAATTATAAAAGCCTTTTTTCCCTTTTGAAGTAAGTGTCCTTGGGCACAAAATTCAGCTGTCTTGCTCATCTGACTGGGTCCCTTTCAAGTTCTCAAGTCTATTACTTAATGCGCCCAGTTTTGCTTTTATAACTCTTGATTTAACTTTTAAAACAAACGTGAAGGAGATCTGTGAAGAGCAGCTAAATGCAACAGGGAGATCAGAAAACCAGCCAAAAAAAGAGGCAGGCAGGATGTGGGGCAAGGGTTTCAGCTGAATGCAATCTAAAAGTCTGCATTGTTTGAGCCTTTATATCCTATCTGATGTGTATTAAAGCAATCTTTCTTTTTTAAAGCCATGATTAGTTACAACATAATAACAGGAGACACTTTGACTAAAGTTTTTCAAACAATTCCTGGAGGTAAGTGTTTATATATAAATTTTTGGGGGTGAGATTAACTAGGTAGAGTGTCAGTCTAAAGCAGTTGTGGTCCACAATGTGTTACCTGGGCTGCAGGGGCCAGATGGCAGGGCAGCAGCAGCCCCGACCCCAACCCCGAACCCCCGCTGCACGGGGCCAGGCAGCTGCCTGCCCCGGACCCCTGCCGGGCTGGGCTCTCTGGGAGCCCCGGACCTCGTGGGGCCGGCCAACTTCCCACCTGCCCTGGACCACCGCCATGTGGGGAGCCCCAGACCCCTGACCCTGTGGGATCCCGGTCCCTTGCCGTGCGTGACAGGCTGGCGGACCGGACCCACTGCGCTGGGTGATGGGGCAGCCTGGACCGCGCTGCGCCGGGCAGTTGGGAACCCAGAGCCCACCACATAGGCCCCCTTTAGCACACATAGCTGTGTGCTAATTGGGCCACATGCGGCTGCGGGTTGAGAACCACTGGTCTAAAGTAAATATGGCCCCTATTTCCTCTATGAATCCCCTATTGTACAGTCTCCTAATAATCTAAAAGAACCTTATTTATATATTTGTAATGTTTATATGCGCTTCTCCTGCACTCTACAGCCCCAGTCCTACTACCCGATGGTAGTAGATTCCTGTGCCAGGTCATATGTTTACAGGGCCATGGCTTAAGCCTGTGCAGTGCATATCCTGCACTCTAGTATTAATGGTATCAGCTATGATAATCATCCAGAACTGTTGTTGATCTGTTGATCAATTCATAGATTCATAGATTCTAGGACTGGAAGGGACCTCAAGAGGTCATCGAGTCCAGTCCCCTGCCCGCATGGCAGGACCAAATACTGTCTAGACCATCCCTGATAGACATTTATCTAACCTACTCTTAAATATCTCCAGAGATGGAGATTCCAATTTGCATACAATGTTAGATTGTATGCAAATTGTTTCTTTAATGTCTGTTTAAACAGTAACATTTCTATATAGCTGACCATGTATTACAAATGTACCACTTAGGACATTCTCTAAACTGATAAATCCAAAATGTCACGGCCCTGTTAAAAGTTTTTTTTTAAATAAAATATCCTCTGATACACAGGAAAAAAATCAGACTTCCCGGCATGAGTGTTAAAACAATACCAACCTATTCAACTAAGCAAACTATCAATAATAAAACCAGGGTTCATTTTGAGCTCCACATCAAATTCTGTCTGCTGCCATATGCAAGTGCAGAGTGAATGGGCCAAGACACACTCTTGGGTTTGTTCTTGACTGATGGATTACCCAGCTGAAACTTTGATGCTGCTTCAGACCTCGCTTTGGAGGGCTAGATTTTTCTGTTGTAGGCTATATATGTGCAGGTAGGATGGGATTTTCAAAACCACTGAGCTTTGGCCTAACTGGGTTCTACTGAAGTCAATGGTAAAACTCTACTGATTTCAGTGGGAGTAGTTAGGCCAACACTGAGCACTTTCAAAAATCCCACCCATGACAGATGTTTATAATATATCTACACACGTAGGGTCAGAATTTCATAGTTAGGTGCATATATTGGCATGTGCTTATCTTATTCTCACAAAATCCCTATGAGCATGCACTGGGCAGGTGTATCTGTCCTAAGGTCAGGTAATGCCTAACCTTGACATCTGTGGGAGTTTCCTTGATTTCAGTTTGAGGCACGGTCTAAGGTACATTGCTACTAGAGTTTCAAATGTAACTTATCTGTTCCTCACATCCATTTCTTAGAGAAATCTAAATATATAATTTTTTCCTTTATGTTTTAGTTGGTCCAGATAACTTACTTACTTACCGCCAAGTCATTATTCTATGTATTACTATCATCTTTACCCTGCCTATGTCTCTCTATCGTGACATAGCAAAACTGGCAAAGGTAAATCATAATGCCAATGACTATCTTGATTCAATTATATCAAATCATTGTTTTAAATGCAGCTTATTATATTGCTAGAGAATGTCCAGTTACACTTCCAACAGTTTTTTATAGCACAGTAAAGCACTTGATAGGCTAAAATCTTCCTTTGCAAAACATATCTCTATTCTGTTCTCCCTTCTTTCGTGTATTCCCAGTTGTTTTCATTGGGATTTCATGGCATGTTTCACTGCCCATTTAAGTCATTGGGAGACTTTCCATTGACTTAAATGGATGTTGAACTTTTTTGCATGTTAGGAGAGTAGAATACATTTGAAGAGTCCTATTGTGTGGCTCAGACAAGTGAATTTAACATTATGACTGAATAGTCCTGGTGCTGATGGACTTGTTCTGAAGTCCTAAATGCAATAGAATACAAGCCAATAACATCATGTTAGCTGAGAGATTAAATTATTACTGCCCTCCTAAAGAAACCACACATCAAATTTAGGGCCTGATGGGGCAGTACCTTACTCCCCAACTACTTACATCAATTTCAGTGGGAATACTTATGTTGCAAGGTACTATACAACATGGGGAAAGAGATCACAATCTGGTCCTTAATGAATATAAAGGGATTTATCACAGTTACATGTTAAACATTTTGAACAAGCACTTTAAATTCATGATAACTTGATTGAATGAAAATGAAATATACTTACAGCAAGTGTTGAAATGATGGAATTATTAGCAGTATAAAACAATTCAACATTCTGTAATTTTATTAAATTTTCATTTTCTATAAAAGAAGACCTAAATAGTTTAATAAGCAAATATTCCCCTCTTAGCATGAATAAAATCTCATTTATTGTAAATATCACCTTTGTTGCTTGGATTGCTTGCAAATATTGCTAATTTCTAAAAGTATTAAAAACAAATTCTAGTTCTTCTTTTAATGTGGAACTTTCAACAAAATGAACTTTCTTCATTGTGCTCTGAAACCTGAAAGATTTAATTGTTGAATTTTTGATCATTTTCTTCACAGGCATGGATTGCTTATATTGAAATTAATTTTAATTTGTAATGAAAGAGTAGAACATTTTGGTGGCTTGCCTAGAGTATTAATCAGCTCCTCTTCTTACTAAGGCCACTCAACTGACTGAAGTAAGGTGAATTTGGTGATATGCATTTGGCTCTAAGACCAATGCTGCCAAACTGTAACCCTTTTTATGCCCGGGGCGACCACAATCTGGTTTGCAGCTACTTAATCTTACATCATCAACTCCCGCTAAGAATGTAGCTCAAATCTTTTGTATAATGATGACAGAGGGGAAGCAATAGCAGCCAATAGCCAATCAGGACAAATTTTTACTCCAGTTATTCAGTCTCATCTCTGCAGGTAGACACTTGTGTCCATGCTTATCAGAATGCAAAACTGAGGCCTATGTGTATTAAATGTCTTTACAATTGCATACGTTATAACACCTTATGCTTAAAACATTTATAGATGTCTCATGCATCCTAAAAGATATAAAGCCAAATTCAGACCTGCTGTAAGCAGATGCAACTTCACTGACTTCCATGAAGTTGTACTTGCTTACATCTGGGTAGAATCTGTCCGATGTTTCATAATTTCAGATCATGTTGTGTTATACAACCACTCAGATACAGGAAAACATTGCTGTTCACAGGAAGAGACTAGCCAGCCTGCATTCTCAGAATACAAGGGCAGAGAGCCATATTTGCTGCTACACAAACAGCTGTTGTTGAAAATAAATAAATAAATAACAATCCTGTACCTACATAATTACATTTGCCATTTACTCATAAAATAGCTACAGTGGGTCTGATTTTTCAGAGCTGCTGAGCACTCACAATTCTAAATGAAATAACCAAAGATGCTCAGCCTTTCTGCAGACAAGACTCTTTGTAGTAGCAGTGGACTAAAGGTTCAATTGGTCATAAAGCAGTTAAAAGACAATGACAGCAAATAAAACATGGAAATCTTGGAATGCTTTTTTAAAAACAAAGACCTGCTTCTCTGGAAAGGCAGACACTTAAAAAAATTAGCTTTGCTATTAATTTAACTTTTGGAAGAAAGAAGAAAGTTTTCAAATAGAATAATACATTGCTAAAACTACTGAAATTCTGACCAGCGAACTGATAAAACATTTGAATTGTAATTTGCAGGTATCTTTTATTTCTCTGATTTTAACAACTGTAATCCTGATCATTGTGATGATAAGGACAGCTACCCTTAGCCCACTGGTGTAAGTATTTTTTATTAATTCACAGAGTGAATTTTATAAATCAAATTTACTTTATCTATTGTGATTATATTGCATTTGTATGTGTAGAAGTAAAACACCAGGTCTTGTCTCTTGTAAGGATTGGAAATAACATACATTTTACTAATAGCAAAATGAAAAGTTGTTTTAAACCTGCTGTTCAGTTCTATTGAGATTAGAATTTATGATATAGGGAAAAGGAAGGGATGCCCCTACATATGTGGTGTTTTAAATTCTTCTGTAGTTTACTCAGATTATAGCTGAAATCTCATCCCTAACTCATCTATGTTGTGCAGCTATCTCCTGGGATTAGAACATTTTACACATGGCATGCAAGATCATCCACTATTGCAGCAGGTTCCATAGACAAAAAGCTAGATCGTGCCTGGTTCAAGCAGAGGCATTCCTTTTCGTGCATCTCCTGAGCAAGGGACCATTTACAGTAGCAGTTGTGTGCTTGGAAGAACATAGGAACTGCTTCCATTTAGCATCTGGGTGTGTGAATTACTCCAAAGGGGAAAGGATGGCCATATGCTCTGCCCTAGCACTAGTGACTAGTCTAGGTAGCAAGCCAACTGTACAAAGAATGCTCAGTGGGCACTCCCTCTGCATGGTGGAGTGTTGGCAGAGAAATCATGGCTCCTAAGACACAGTTGTTCCCAGAATTCCTCCTGGAATGGTGCATGAGTGCAAAAGTAAGCCAGTGCCTTAATGGCCCAATCTGGTTCAAAGTAGTATGGATTGAGGATGGTGTTTCAGTCTTAAAATTCTGCATTCTTGCTCATATTTGTGCATACCCTTAATGCTGCTTTGCATGTTTTCTGGGTTAATATGTAGTGGTTTAAAATTATTAGATTAAATCTACTTTATCATAAGGATGTGTTGCTTGTAGATACTGTCTCAGATATTTTATTTCTTCTCATTCTCTCCTTCGAAGACAGTACTTTCAGAAATGATGATTTTGAGCGTAGATGTCCTTGAAATGTCATGTCTAACTGTTTTTCACATAGGGGACAGTCAAGTTGGAACTGATGTTAAATTAAATGAATGTAATTAATATTGACATTTCACTGTTCATTAAAACAATTATTTCAAATTCCAGAACTGGAAAACAAGTAGGGGAAAACAAAAAAAGGCTGAACTATACAGTAAATAAAAACACTATTACATCATTCTCAGCTGAATGAGCAGGCAGAAATTGCAGTCCAGCACTCTACTGCACTTCGAGTAATACTTGGCATTGCAGTGTTCTGGATGGTTCACTGCATGCATTTGTTGTGGTAATCATTTTTGTAATTCTGCTACAGTAAGGTTTTTGTGGATCTAATGTTCCTCCTCCATAAACCCAAACATTTGCTTTATCCATTGTTTTAATGAATGGTGTCCTCAGTTGTATGTGAAATTCCCGTAGTAAGGAAAACAGCCTTTATTTGAACATATAATTAATTTTTTATCCATTGGATTTGTTTATGCAGTATTTTCAGTATTTGTATACGAAGTAGCTTCTTACACCATAGAGCTGTTAGCATAATCGTTTGAACATTGCTTCACATAACCATTTATTTGTCTTGTTTGATCACTGTCTGATAATTAAGTCAATCATAGGGCATATTTTTTTTAGTGTTGGCACAGTAGCTAGAATGGCAGTCTTGTTTCTGAAAATGTGACAAACGTACATGTGCATGATCCATAAAAAATGATCCATTCAGTACTGTGAGTGTTTTTCCTTGTTTTGTTTCAGTGGAATGATCTGGTAAGCTGTGGTTTCTTACAGAGCTTGTTAAATGCATATTTGAAAGAGAGATTTCTAACTCCCCTGTCAAAAATGAAGTAATATATAATGGCTACTGATGATGACCTTGTTACTATGGTAACACCATCATAATAGGGTATTGTAAAACATGGGGCATTGTTCAGGGTTTTTTTTTAATTAAAAAAACAATGATGATTTTTTAAAAAGTGATTTTGGTATTTTATGGTAGATTATTTTAGGCTTCTTTGAGACACCTTTTTTTTTTTTTAACACTATCCCTTTCAAAATCTAATCTAATAAAGAGACTAACTTTTCTAGAAGTTCCATAAACCTTTTTCTGGTATCTATTTCTAGTTGTACATTTAGAATGAGACATATTTTCATTGTGTAAACCTTTTCATTTTTAGTTAGTATTCTCTCCTCTTAATGAGGAAATGAGACAATAACAATACAAATGTAAGTTAACTAATGTGTGTCCCATCTTTTTATTATAACAAATGAACCAAGTAAATAATGAATAGTCCTATTGGCTTTAGTGGGACTACATGTATAAGGCCTACTCTGTGTGTATAAGAGTTTGCAAAATTAGGCCTGTGAAGACTGACCCTAAGTCTGGAATGAATCAAAATCTCAAAATTATTTATTCTGAAGGGAAACAAGGGAGACTAGTTTGCTCCCATATTACCTTGCACAAAACCAAAATATGGTGCTTGCCAATGGTACATGTCTTTGTAGGAGATCGTGCTGCCATTGCCTGAAGCCATTGGCTTGTGTTGGTCCACCTGATTGGCTGGACTTATTTTATGGGTTGATCCTAACATTAGGTTACAGTATACCATGGAGCTCTTTCTTTTCTCCAGTGCACAGTCGTTGAGTACATCTCCCTGTTGCCTTCCCCTGCATGCTCTTTCAAAGTGATGCTTGGCAATATTATGTGCCAGTAGGTGAATTAGTGTTAGTGGCGCAGTGTTCCAGCATCCTTCCTGGAGACACTGCCTTCTTTAATAGCCCAACAGGGTCCCATCTCGGTACCCTTGGTTAGTGTTCTTTCAGCAGCTCTCGCCAAGGCTCAGTCTTGAACCAGACCAGCAGGGCCCATCATGATACCCTTGCCTGGTCTAGCTAAGTTCTGGGCTCAGTCTCCGGGGGTCAACTTGTCTGCAGTGACCTGTCCAAGGTCCTGCTGCTCTTCCAGCCAGACACTCAGTCCTCCCTCTTCAAGCTCCAAGCAGCTACTTACTGCTCTGCTGCTGCTTCCTTTTATGTGGCCTTTCTGGCCCCTGATTGGTTGCTCCAGTATTCCCTCTGATTGGCTGCTCCCCTGCAGCCACTCTAGGCTGCCTGGAGGACTTCGCCGCTGCTCTTTTTTGGGGTGGGCAGAGGCACGGCTGTAAGACCTCTAGCAGAAGGCCTTCGGACTAGTCCACCCCATCACATGCAGGTTTTAATTTCCTTCTTATAGGAATGCTGTGACTTCCCTGATTTTTTATGCATAGCTTTTGCAATCATGCTAGTGCCGGGTTTATTATAGTACAAGATCTCAAACTTCACGCCATTAATTGATGTGTGTGTCATCCAAACAGATCACCTAGGTCAATGGTGGGCAACCTGTGGCCTGCGGGCCACATACGGCCCATCAGGGTAATCCGCTGGCGGGTCGCCAGACAGTTTGTTTACATTTGCACAGCCACCTGTAGCTCCCAGTGGCCTTGGCTCACCACTCCCGGCCAATGGGAGCTGTGTGAAGAGGCGGCCATCATGTTCCTGTGGCCCACGCTGTTTCCCTCAGCCTAAG